>NC_136426.1:336703968-337071468 GCF_052849685.1 Lactuca virosa | reverse complement strand
CCAAAGGAACAAGGCACCTTGCAACACACATGCCCATGAACGACCAAGGGAACAAGGCACCTTGCCACACACATGCCCATGAACGACCAAGGGAACAAGGCCATGAACGACCAATGGAACAAGGCACCTTGCCACACACATGCCCATGAACGACCAAGGGAACAAGGCACCTTGCAACACACACGCCCATGAACGACCAAGGGAACAAGGCCATGAACGACCAATGGAACAAGGCACCTTGCCACACACATGCCCATGAACGACCAAGGGAACAAGGCACCTTGCCACACACACGCCCATGAACGACCAAGGGAACAAGGCACCTTGCAACACACACGCCCATGAACGACCAAGGGAACAAGACACCTTGCCACACACATGCCCATGAACGACCAAGGGAACAAGGCCATGAACGACCAAGGGAAAAAAGCACCTTCCCACACAAACACCCATGAACGACCAAGTGAACAAGGCTTCTTCCCATACACAACCCCATGAACGACCAAGGGAACAAGGCTACTTCCCACACAAACACCCATGAACGACCAACTGAACAAGGCTACTTCCCACACAAACACCCATGAACGACCAAGTGAACAAGGCTTCTTCCCACACACTACCCCATGAACGACCAAGGGAAAAAAGCACCTTCCCACACAAACACCCATGAACGACCAAGTGAACAAGCCTTCTTCCCACACACAACCCCATGAACGACCAAGGGAACAAGGCTACTTCCCACACAAACACCCATGAACGACCAACTGAACAAGGCTACTTCCCACACAAACACCCATGAACGACCAAGTGAACAAGGCTTCTTCCCACACACTACCCCATGAACGACCAAGGGAACAAGGCATCTTGCCACACACATGCCCACGAACGACCCAAGCCCATCCTCACCGGTCTAAGGAACAAGGGGCCTTGACACACCATGAGCTGATTTCTAAGCAAGTCAAACGATGAAGGGAGAAAAGTGTTGTAACCGAGTCCGTTTAAGTGTTGTAGTTCCTACTTAATACATAGTCAATTGAAGTTTTAGTTCCAATCCGAACTGCTCGGAGCTAAGGCACCAAAACATCACATTCCATGCCAAAATCAAAAACACAGCTTGAGATGTACTCAAACTTATGTCTGTGTTCTTCCGAGTTCATCTAAGCGACTTATGAATAGCTAAAAGCCTTATCTGCCTGCCTATCACTAGGCGAAGGGGAAAAAAACCCGAACATGATATAATTACATTTCAAGTCCATTCGTCTATGTTAACAATGACCCACACAACGTTTCAATGACATTCCTACTTGATTTGAGCGACATATCAACAAGTAGGGAACCAAACACTTCAAGGCATGGCCAAAAATAGGCCACATACATTTATGCCCCAAACATGACATTTTTTTTATTTCAAAGCCTTTCATTTATAATAAAAAGCATCCCTACAACATTTCGTGTGAATCCGAATTAATTCGAGCGAGTTATGGACACATTCGCAAAATTATGCATCCCTGGGCAAATCAATGTCTGTTCCTGTCACCAAGCTCTTTGTGCAATATGTATATATAGGGGAACCATGGGACTGCTTCCCACCGGCGCCCCACTTGGTGTCTAGCGCCCAACGCTCTCGAGGCTGGCACGCTCGAGGCATGGCCAAGGCGCCCGGTCTTCACGAAAACGAGGCCAAAACTCCCCCCATAGACGCCCCACTCCCGTGTCCCCTCCCCCCGACGTCTTGCGTGTCCAAAAATTATGCATCATCAGGGAAATCAATGTCTGTTCCTGTCACCAAGCTCTTTGTGCAATATGTATATATAGGGGGTACCATGGGGTCTCATTCGCATAGGTGCCCGGCATGTGGGATGGGCAACTAAGAATCGTGAGGCTGTATCGGCACCAACAGGGCAAGCCAAGCCAAGCCCCACGACCCATGTATGAGGCCACCCCCCAACACGTTGCCTTGGAATTCATTATGATGTTTTTTTAGTTTTTGGAACATCCAAGTGACTAAAAGTGGTATCAAGTTTTAAAATATTTATGAAATTTGTAGACCAAAAGAAATGGCAAAATTCTGTAGAGGAAGAGATTTGAACTTTAGATCTCATAGTTAAATGGCATTCTTGAAATCATGTGTACCAGTTGATCTACGAGATTGTTTTTGTCTAGTTTTTGAATAAACGGATTAAATATGTTCATAAACACGGTAATTGGGCATTTCTAAAATTGACCAGCTTAGTGTGTGACATTCACATCTATCAGGCCTTCAAATTTTACAAAACTCAATTTGAGATTTTCTATTACAAGTTATGATAGGTCAAAGGCAGTTTAAAAGTCAAAATTAATGAAAAACCCCAAAATTGAAGTCCCTAGAGGCTGAATTTCGAAATTTTTTTTTGCCAAACCGCCTTCGGCAGTTTGCCACGACGTAGATCTCGAAAAAATACGAAACTTTAAAAAAAACGTCACCTCGATCCGAGGTCCGAGTCAAAAGATATAGCCTTTCAAAGTTTTTAGATAAAAACACAAAAACTTTCTATACTTGAACTTGTTTCCTTGTAAACAAACGTACACAGCCAGTTACTATCAGTCCATATTTTTCATTTTAGTGTACATTCTACCCTTTGAATTTATTATTTTAACATCCACGCCTTGCATTTGAAAAAAACCTCCGTTTTCAAGTGTGACTCATTCTTCAGTAACTTAGTAATTCGACCATGCATCAGACTTATTTCAGACCTTCTTTCTGCATGCCACTGGTCCTTTTGATGGTGAGCTCGAAATGTTCTTTCTCATCTGCTGCTATAGATTTGCTTTAAAACAATGAGATGACACACTTTCTAGCCAATGTCCGAATTGTATAATACAACATATTAAACAGGTGTGTTGCTAATCTGTAGTTGTTGCCCACTGGTTGTTTCTCAGGTAACTCGTGTATAAATTTTAAAATCCAAGCCACTTTCCCTGTTTGTTGCTTACACTGAACTTTATCTCACCGGTTTGATCTGTTGCATTAATTCAAAATCTGGGAGAGTTTACACCCAGGGGTATTTTAGGAAAAAACTTTCCTATTTTAAGTCTTTGTGTAAGGTTAGTATTTGTTTTCATTCGGTATAAGTAGGGTAATCTTTTAATGTTTTAAATTAAGTTTTTTCATTCCCGTTGCAAAAAAAAAGCTTGGTAATTAACCAACTTTTCTTGCAAAGAAGCGTTTGTCTCCTGTTCTACTTTTATTCTTCCTATTTCGTTTCTGCTTTCTTCCTCACCAGTACCAAGGAGATTAAGGTTTATTTCTCTGTTTTTTCTCTTCTACGTTTGATCCTTTGTTTTTCTTTGCTTCTCGTTCTACGATCCTTTTTATTTCAGGACTCCACCTTCTACAAGGCTAAAACCTATGGCCTCCAACCCACCACCGCCTCTTACAAGCCATGCTATATGAAAAATATTAAAACCTACTTTCTTCTTCACCACAATCATTTTTCAAATACAATACGGATGAGGGACCTTATGAGAAATGCATTCCATAATGATTTTCTTGTCAATCATTTTTTTTTTATTGTGACTCGTTCATTTTTTTATACAATATAATAAATTCGTAACATACACATTATACTACAACTTCGGCTCATTAACAATATATGTCATCATAACATAGAAACAAACTTTTGATGATCACATCCAAATAAGCCCACTCAGGTAAGTGATGTAAAATGTTTTCTTAATGTGAACCCCATAGCTATTGTCTACTTTTTCATTACTTATATTCATGCATGGCTACATCACTTGTGTACAAACTTGAAATTGGATTATAAAAAAATATGGGGTGATCCTACTGGATCAAATTTTCACTTATAATAATATGTTCTATAAACCACTTTTTTGCAACATTATCCCATTAGAATACCCCTTGAGCCTTTTATTTTATAATTTCTACTCCATTCCACACCTGCGTTCCATGTACAGCCTTTTATTTTTTAATAATATATTTTGTTGCATTTTTTTTCCAAGATTTAGTGTCATTTCTGTTTTTTGTGTGGGTCAAAAGGGCATGCAAGACATTATAGGATTGTAGGGTTGAAGTTGGATACTATAATAAAACCCGGTTCAATTTTTATATAGGAGGCGGTAAAATGACCATTACATGTAATTTTTTTCCTTAAGCATCCTACTTATTCCAAGATTGCCCCTTTAGTGTTTGTGTTTCATTACAACATAATGAGTTATTGCTTTCATCTTTCTTTGTTTACTCAGTAGTTCGCTTCATTATATTTTCATGTTTCATAATTTTAGAAAATTGCAACAGAAAGAAAAATATATTAAACAAAACAATGTTTTTTGCGAATAATCGTTTAAATTGGATCGACTAATTCAAATACTCATCCCCTTTTCCTCAATCAAATCCCACACCGTCGTTCGTCTCTATTTAATCATCATCAACCATTGATTTTTTTTTGCCTTCTACCAACAGTCACTACCATTCGTCTCTATTTAATCAAACTCTATCTTAGCCGCTCCATAAACCCTTTCGTTTCCACCGCCACCATGTCATCGCCTACAACGAACAACTCCCACCACATATCTAGAACCATCGTTGCCTCCAACTCCTTCACCACTACCATTTACAACTGCTATTATCGCTATCAGAAAAACCTTGACCACCGACGCCTCCCACCGTTCCCAGTAATAGTCATTGTCACCTCTTCCCCCTTACCTACATAACCGCCCCCCTCCTGAAAGCACGCATGAACCGGCTCTTCTCATCAATGTGAATTGAAAAAGTTGAATTAGTTACGAAACCCACTCATAAATTCTTCAAATTACAAGCATCCATTTTTGAAGATAAATTCACTCTCCAGCAAAACCGCCAATCTTCCTGGCACCTAATCGGCTCTCCTCTACCATCAACAACACCACCAATTATTATGGATGAAACATATTTCTTGATTATATGATATGTGGGTTAATACAAAACGAAATTGAATTTTTTGTATAAGAAAATATATATAGATACCCATATGTTGATTTTAGGCTGTGGGTCTTGTTTCTTTACATAATCCTTGAGTTGATTACCATTATTCACCTTAGTTTATGAGTTTTGTTTCTTTACATCATCTTTGAGTAGTGTATAGCAAATTCCATATGAAATTAGTCATACAATATGAAATTAGTCATACGATGCAAATGTACATTATTTAAATAATTATTCACCTTAGTTTATGGGTTTTGTTTCTTTACATCATCTGTGAGTAGTGCACAAACACATGCCAAAGTCCCTGAATTTCTGAGTAACGTTATCTATTAAACCAACAAACCCTCAAATTGAAACATGTAATAGATAAATTGCAGCATGCTAGGAGCATCGGGCTAAATGACGATATTAGTTTAGATTAGGTAGTTAAGAAACATGTAATAGATAAATTGTTATTAACATTCAATGATTAAATAAAAGAGTATTATTTATTAGTAATGTTACTGTCTTATGTAGATATATGGTTTGAGAATTGGAATAAACTCACGCTTGCTAGAATCACTTCATGGAGTTTATCACAAGTGATCGCAAGACGATAATATCATATGGTCTTAAAAACCTAGATATATGGTTTATTGTTTGCTAATTGGTTGTGCATAGATAATGCGTAAACGCATCAGTAACTTGATGTTATAAAACGCATTGTTGTGTATGATTTGATTAGTTGATAGTAAATGCATATAAGTCGAAGTTTATCTGTTCCTTTTATCCTAAGAGGGTAAAAGCGATATCAGGGCCCCTCGATGATTTGATTTGACTTATGTGTCGGGCCCAGTCAGGACTGAATTGATGTGTTCAATTAAGTTCTATGTCAAATAAATCAGAGATCGACAAACTAACTGATTGACAATAAGTATGACTATGTTCCATGTAATTGTCCGCACGATATCTAGAACCGAGGATTATACGATACCTTATCTAAAGGACAGGTTACTGATAAGATCAGAGTTTGACAGTGTCTTTGAGAGCTACGATTGCTAATCGGATTGTATTTGCATTTGTAGTTACTAGACTTATCCAAGTGGGAGACTGTGGAGACTGTTGGATTAGTGTCTAAGCCCGTAACTATATTTGGTAAGTACTTGACCCAAAACCGAAACGGCGGAAACGTTCTGCGGCGGAGGACGTCATGTTTAGTATCACAAGACATGCATCATAGTAAGCAAAGTAATAAACAACCATTTCATTAGAAAGAAAGTGTTTACAAAGTATGTGATTCACATAATATAGAATACATAGCAAATAACAAAAAGACATGAAGCTATACTGCTCCATCTTCTGAATCCCAGTGCGCGAATCTGTCTACGGGTCTCCTGAGAATACAAGTTATTTTGAAAGCGTGGATCAGCATTTAAGCTGGTGAGTTCATAAGATTTTAGTGATGTAGTAAGTAGTAAGAAAGTTTGTAGAAAATTGTAGTAAGTTGTAGTAAGTTCTTGTTTAGAAAAGTTTGCATGTTCCTCCAGAAAATCCTATATTTCCTGCTTTTGATGAAAGATAAGTAAAAATGACTCTACAGTCCTTTCTATAAGTATTAAATGGATACAAGTTATATAAAACCCATAGTAAACAAACAATAGGTTGTGTATCTGCCCTAAGCCCACAACCAAACAAGGAACATGAAATGAGGCGGAAGACACACATCCCATTGTTTGTTAGATCATCGTTGTATATAACCCCTGCGTATTTACTCGGTACTCACGGAGTTAACTGTAATAGTTCCTTTATATTTTATGAAAAGATCCTTTAAGAAAACCCTTATTTCTTATAATAAAATGATAACCACAGTAGTTCCTTCTATAATCCCTTAGGTTATACTAGTTATATATAATCTAATATCGAACATATAGTTAGTTGTGCGAATCTGCCCTAAACCCACAACCAAACAAGGAACGGGGAATGAGGCGGAAGGCACACATCCAACTACCTATCGGATATTAATTATATATAACCCTGGTGTATGAACTAAGGTATTATAGAATTAACCACCTAAGGTCCTTTAAGTTTTACTGGTTTAATAAAATGGATTAAACCCTTTACTGGTTAAGTTTCTAGTTTTGTATTCCAAAAGTTCTTCATTTGAAAAGTATGTTTTGTACTAGAAAACGGTGCATTGAATTAGTGTCCTATCACCTGACCCATACATGGTACCCCTTATGATTACTTGGTGTATACGGAACATATATATAGCTAAGCTCGGATAGATAGTAGGCTGGGTATATCTGCTCTAAGCCCACAACCAAACAAGGAACACGAAATGAAGCGGAAAGCACACATCCTACTACCTGTCGGACCCGATTAATAGATATTCCTGAATGCATACACTAAGGAATCATAAATTTAGCATTATAGTGTTGGATTAGGTGTCTAAGCCCATAACTATTATTGGTATGTATTCGACCCGAGAGTAGCATGGTCCATTTGGGTTGCATATCATCAGGACAATTTGTTAGGATGGACTTTTGAGAGAAGAGGTTATATATGATTTATTAATATATTATAAGTTCTAATATATTAATATGAAGTCATATGTTTTAAATAGTATTGATCAAGAATTAATTTGGAATTAATTTAGTGATCAAAAGAGACTAATTAAAACTATGGGGACTAATTATGGTAATAAGTTATATTTATATGTGTTGGGCTTATGATCCATGTTGGACCAAGTTTATGTATGTATACATAAAGAGTTGGGCCACATGAACCATGGATCATAAAATCTATGGATATGGGTTTGGGTTATACCCATGACTCTTAGAATTCAACACATATAAATACATATGTTATGACCTAAAACCGCCACCCCTAGTCACCCGAGTGTGTGTGTAAATGTTCTTGGAGTTCATGAAGGTTTTAAAGTGCATGGAGATTCTCTCTCAAGTCCTACCTTTGTCCTTGATGTGTTGTGACTTCATTTGAGGCTTCCACACTATTGGGGCTAAGTTCTTAAGTCCAAATACATCAAGACCTCCAGCCACACAAAAAGGTATGTTACAATATCTAGTATTTTATGTAGTTTGTATGACAATTGCATGCTAGCTATAGGTTCAATACCTTGGAAACCATTTGCATGTATAATTAGTGAAAGCATAGATCCAAGGTATTTAGGGTTGTATGTGCACCATAGGATGTTGTATTGTACCAAAACCCAACAATGGTATAAGAGCCAAGGCTTGTTTTCATGTTATACTTGCTGAAACGGCTGAAAAATCGAAAATTTTGGCTGTCTGAGTGCTGGACTCGCCGAGTCCATGAAGAAATTCATCCAACTCGTCGAGTTGGTTCGTGCACTCGACGAGTTGGACCCCCTGACAGCATATTTTCGACTTTTAAGGTTGTAATTGGACTAGAAACATTACCCTAAGCTGTTTTTGGTCTTGTAAACCTGTTTTTGATGTGGTAATGTTCATGCTAAACCAATTTCAAAGATAATTGTCAATAGATTCATGTTTTGTATTAGTTTAATGGTTAGTCTAATTTCATGAAAATTGTTTGACTTGAATTATCTTGTTCTTATGAGTTACTTTAGATTAATAGAAAAGTTATGTGATAATTTGTTTTCAATCCATATTAATCTTAAAGTTGCTCATAAAATGTGTTTTTGTAACTTGTCCTCAAGTTATATGAAAAGTCACATTTATGATTCTTTAAAACTCATAATATTTCCATAAGTTAGGAAAAATGAAGAGTCTTATTTTCTTGAATAATTTTAAAGTCTTCCATAACTTGTTCTCAAGTTATGGAACTTGAAGAGTTTATTCATTAAACTACTTTAAACTCATAGGTTATGAAAATGAATAGTTTATTTTTTTCTTAAATGTTTTTTTAAGTCTTCCATAACTTGTCCTCAAGTTATGGAACTTGAAGAGTTTTCATTAAAACTACTTTAAATTCATAAGTTATGGAATTGAAAAAGGTTTTTGAATTGTTCAAAACTTGCCCTTAAGTTTTGGAATTTCTAAAGTTTCCCCCCATGAATACTTTAGTTCCAAGTTAAACCCTTAGAATTTTAATAGTTTAAAATTCAACCCTTATACTATTATAATATTATAGGTTTAATATTTATATATATGTATAAGAGTAAAAGTCTGTCTTACCGTTAGTAGGCCTCATTCACGAAGCCGGTCTATAAGGGGGGGTATAAGGTTACTGCCTATAAAATGGCAGTTTAATGGGTGTCCACTCTCACCCACCGCTTCCTTGACTGGTGGAGGGTCGTTAGCCGAACGGATTTGACAGGACTATAATTCTCCCTTCATTAAAAGTATTAATGATAAATACTAAGTAACTAAACACTTATAAATTCCCAATCTTAGTTACTTAGGAAAAATGTGAATTTGGTGCTAACCCATGAAATTTACACTTTGTACCTTACCAAGTCGTTAGTGGAGCGTGTGTGGTTAACCGGCACACTAACATGGACTAGTAAGAGTGGCGAAGGGTAACTTAATGTTTATTATAGATCGGTGGAGCGTGTGTGGTTAACCGGCACATCGATTAGGTGATAATATTAAGGGTACCAAGTGAATTTGCATGGTTATTCACACCTTGTTTTTGATGGGTTTGAGCCATAAGAACTTTCCTATGTGCACATGCAAACCCTAATTGCTTGGATCTAGGTTTCTCTAATTGAACATGCATTGAATCCAAGACTTGCAATACTAGATCTAATGCAATATATTGAATCTAATCATATGAAATCAGATCTTAAAGAATACCTTGAATTACTTGCTTGATACTTCTTCTTCTTGGAGCTTAGAGTCACAATTGTCACTCCTCTAATGGCTTACAAACACCAAATAGCAAGAAGATGATCTTGAGAGAGAGGGAGGAGAGATAGAAATCAGCCCTAGGGTTTCTTGGCTTGCAAGAGTGTCGATTTCTCCATCCCAAGGGTCCTATTTATACTATGAGCTATTAGGGTTTCTCCTTTAACCCTAATTGAATGACTTAGGCCCTAAGCAATCCAAGATCCTTCTAGATACAAGGCTTGGACGAAATTAAGGTTCCCAAGCCCCGAAATTTCGTTCACCCTAATATCCATAAGGATACATAGCCCAAAATACAACTATCACACATTTGACAGTTTATGCCCTTTATTCAATTAACCTCTCTAAGTCACCAAATTAATTCTCAATTAATATATGACTTATATTAATCAAATAGTATTATTATTTACTCAATATATTATTCTCATAATATATTAATAGTATTTCTTCTCTCTTAACAAATCATCCTGTCAAGTTGCTATGGTGAAGGCAACCCAAAAGGACCATGCATAACCGGGTCAAGTACTTACCAAATATAGTTACAGCCTTAGACACTAATCCAACAGTCTCCCACTTGGATAAGTCTAGTAACTATATATGCAAACACAATCCGATTAGCAATCGTAGCTCTCAAAGACACTGTCAACTCTGATCTTATCAGTATCCTGTCCTTTAGATAAGGGATCGTATAATCCTCTGTTCTAGATATCGTGCGGACAATTACATGGAACATGGTCATACTTATTGTCTTGCAATTTGTTTCTCGATCTCAGATTCATTTGACATAGAACTTAATTGAACACATCAATTCAGTCCTGACCGGGCCCGGCACATAAGTCAAATCAAATCATCGAGGGGCCCTGATATCGCTTTTACCCTCTTAGGATAAAAGGAACAGATAAACTTCGACTTATATGCATTTACTATCCACTAATCAAATTACACACAACAATACGTTTTATAACATCAAGTTACTGATGCGTTTGCGCATTATCAATGCATAACCAATTAACAAACAATAAACCATATATCTAGGTTTTAAGACTATATGATATTACCATCTTGTGATCACTCGTGATAAATTCCATGAAGTGATTCCAACAAGTGCGGGTTTATTCCAACGACTGTGGACTATTCGAATAATTCGATTATTATCAAATAATTAATTACTCAGGAAGTCAAAACATGCAAAATGAAACAATAGTTAAACAATTAACATAAGACAATAGCTTTACTTATAAATAATACTCCTTTATTTAATCATCAAATGTTAATTACATTTATCTATTACACGTTTCCAAACTATCTAATCTAAACTAATATCGTCCTTTAGCCCAATGCTCCTAGCGTGCTGCAAATGCTTAACCCTGCTATGTCCCTTCGTAAGCGGATCTACTGGGTTATCCTCTGACGATACCCTTTTTACCACGAGGTGTCCTTCTTCTACTCGATGTCTAATAAAATGATATTTTCTGTCGATATGTCGAGATCTGCCATGATCCCTCGGTTCCTTGGTCAAGGCAACCGCTCCTTCATTATCACAGAAAATTTCCATAGGCTCCTTTATGGTAGGCACAACTCCAAGATCACCAATGAAGTTCTTCAACCATATAGCCTCCTTTGACGCTTCGCTCGCTGCAATGTACTCTGATTCGCACGTTGAATCAGCTACTGTTTCTTGCTTGGAACTTTTCCAAGTCACTGCTCCTCCATTGAGGGTAAAGACCCAGCCCGACTGCGAACGGTAGTTGTCCCTGTCGGTCTGAAAACTGGCATCACTATACCCTCATACCTTTAAGTCATCACTCCCTCCGAGGACTAAAAACCATTCCTTGGTCCTCCGAAGGTACTTAAGTATATTCTTGACCGCAATCCAATGAGCTCTGCTCGGGTTCCCTTGATATCTACTGACCATGCTCAAAGCAAAGGCCACATCAGGGCGAGTACAAGTCATAGCGTACATGATTGAGCCAACTGCGGAAGCATAGGGTATTCGGCTCATCTCAGCTATCTCGGCTTCTGTACTCGGGCCTTGAGTCTTACTCAATTTGGCATTAATCTGTATCGGTAGTTATCCCTTTTTCGAGTTTTCCATACTAAAACGTTTTAGTACCTTATCCAAGTAAGTATTCTGACTAAGTCCTATTAGTCTCTTACTTCGTTCTCTCACTATCCTTATTCCTAAAATATAGGAAGCCTCTCCGAGGTCCTTCATAGCGAAACACTTCCCGAGCCAGGACTTAACCTCCTGCAGAGTCGGGACGTTGTTTCCTATGAGCAGTATGTCATCGACATACAAAACGAGAAAGCTAACTATACTCCCACTGGCCTTGACATATACACATGATTTATCTTCACTTCGTACAAATCCAAACTCTTTGACTTTCTCATCGAAGCAAAGATTCCATCTGCGAGACGCTTGCTTAAGCCCATAAATGGACTTCTCAAGCTTACACACTCTATTGGGATGCTTTGGATCGACAAAACCCTCTGGCTGAGCCATGTAAACATCCTCAGCCAACTTCCCATTAAGGAAAGCGGTTTTTACATCCATTTGCCATATTTCATAGTCATGAAATGCAGCAATGGCTAGCATCACCCTAATAGATTTTATCTTCGCAACTGGTGAGAAAGTTTCGTCGTAGTCAACTCCAGGAGTCTGAGTGAAACCTTTCGCAACCAATCGCGCCTTATAAGTGTGCACGTTCCCATCCACGTCGGTCTTCTTCTTGAAGATCCACTTGCACCCGACCGTCTTACGACCTGGTACATTGTCAACCAAATTCCAAACTTGGTTGTCATACATGGACTGAATCTCGCTGTCCATCGCCTCTTTCCATTTTACAGACTCTGGGCCTGCCATGGCTTCCTTATAGCTATTAGGTTCATCTAGATTTATTAGTGTACCATCACTAATATACGTGTCCCCTTCGGTAGTAATATGAAAAACATAAAACTGGGTATGAACTCTAACTCTTTCGGAACGTCTAAGAGGTAAGGACTCGTCAATTGGTTCAACCGGAGTTTCCTCCTCGGGTTGAGCGCCAGCGTTAGAGGTTCCTTCATCGCTCGACTCTTGAATCTCTTCAAGATCGACTTGCCTCCCACTGTCTCCTTGGCTTATGAGTTCCCGCTCTCGGAAAACCCCTCTCCTTGCAACGAAGACAACATTGTCACTCGGCCTATAGAAGAGATATCCAAAGGATTTCTGTGGGTAGCCGATGAATATACATTGCTCACTACGAGGTTCGAGCTTGTCGTGAGTTTCTCGTCTTACGAAAACTTCACAGCCCCAAACCTTGATATGTGCCAACGAGGGAGCTTTCCCTGTCCACATCTCGTGAGGTGTTTTGGCAACCTTCTTTGTGGGTACTAAATTAAGGATATGGGCGGCAGTCTCTAAGGCATACCCCCAGAATGAGATAGGTAGTGAAGCACGACTCATCATGGAACGAACCATGTCTAGGAAGGTTCGATTACGCCTCTCAGCTACACCATTCAATTGTGGTGTCCTAGGTGGCGTCAATTGTGAAACTATTCCACATTCCTTGAGGTAGTCGTGGAATTCAAGACTTAGGTACTCTCCACCTCGATCAGATCGAAGCATCTTGATTTTCCTGCCCAATTGATTCTCCACTTCTTGTTTAAACTCTTTGAACTTTTCAAAAGTTTCTGACTTGTGCTTGATTAAGTAGATATACCCATATCTGCTATAATCATCTGTGAAAGTCACATAGAAGCGATTTGCATCCCTTGTGGTGGATCTAAAGGGTCCACATACATCTGTATGTATGAGATCCAATAAACCCTCACCCCTCGCACAAGTGCCAGTGAAGGGTGACTTGGTCATCTTTCCAAGTAAACAAGATTCGCACGTGTCATCTTCCCTAAGGTCGAACGACTCCAACACTCCATCCTTTTGGAGTTTGGCTATGTGCTTCTTGTTGACATGTCCAAGACGACAATGCCACAAGGATGCTTTATCCATACCATTGGAAGAATCCATACACAACACATCATTTCCAAGGTTATCTACAACCATAACAGTTTCATAAATTCCATTACAAGGCATTGCTTCAAAATATAAAACACCATTTAGATAAGCATAAATCGAACCATTCTTATTATTAAACTAATATCTAAATCCTTGTCTAAATAAACCATGAAAAGAAATGATGTTTCTTGCCATATCTGGCGAGTAGCAACAATTATTTAAATCTAAATTCAAACCATTCCTAAGCTCTAAAGAATACACTCCAATCTTGGTGACAGGCGACGTTCTTCTGTTTCCCATGATCAGATTTATTCTTCCAAGCTCCACATCCCTATTTCTTCCTAGTCCCTGCAAATCAGAACAAATGTGGTAACCACACCCTGTATCAAGAACCCAATAAATAGCATGAGATGAATCATTAGATTTAATTGTGTAAATACCTGCAAAAGATGGCTTGATCTTCCCATCCTTGATGGCTTGCAGATATTCCGGGCAGCTTCTCTTCCAATGCCCTATTTTGTGGCAATGGTGGCACTCTGCCTCCTTTGGGTTTGGGTTGGGCTTAGCAGGATCAACCTTGGTCCCACTAGAGGAGGAACCATTTTGGGACTTTCCTTTGTGGTGGTTCTTTGAAAAAGCCTTCCTCTTCTTGCCCCTTCCCTGTCCAATAGCCAAAACAGGAGCAACGGGTGGATTGGGAGTTGGTGCAACAGACTTGTCCTTGAGGTTGCTCTCAGCAGTCCTCAGGAGCCCTTGGAGTTTGCTTAGGGTGACCTCTTCCTTGTTCATGTGGTAGGTCATCCTAAATTGGTTGTAGCATGAGGGCAAGGAGTGAAGAACAATGTCGATAGCCAATTCTTCCCCAAAGTTGACATTCAACTTGCGAAGACGATCAACATACCTTTGCATCTTTTGCAAGTGCACAGTAAGAGACTCTCCACTTCCCATTTTAGCAGTAATCATATTCGTTATGATTTCATAGCGCTCTTGCCTCGCGCTTTGGTGATACCTCTCCATCAAGTCTAGATGCATCTCATAAGGATACATGTCCTCATAGGACTTTTGGAATTCTGAGTTCATTGTGGCTATCATGATGTAATGGACCTTCGTTGCATCACGCTCATGGTTCTCAAAGACAACCATTTCTTCAGGAGTAGCAGTTTCTGGATTGATCTTTTCGAGCTTCTCATCGAGAACATACTCTTTGTCCTCGTAACGCGCGATTGTGAGAATGTATCTTATCCATTCGCTAAAGTTCGTTCCATCGAATGTCACTTTTTGACAAAGGCTCATTAGAGGAAATGAGCTAGCAGCTGTGTTGTTTGCGTTAGACATCTACAAATAGAAAGAACAAAGTTTGATTAGATTAAGTCCCTAATTAACACCCAAAAAGAAAATTAGGGCTAGGACCCAACAACATTATTTACACATTAGAAAAGGGATGCCGTAATCCAACATGCAAATAATTTGGAGGTAAGTGAATGACGATTCACTAATTCTTCACCATGAAAAACATAAGCTTTAAGTTTTAAATGTATTGAGAATTCCTAGATTTCATTGAGATTCATTGAACCTTTCAATGACATGTTTAAATCTCGATATGCCCCTCTCGTTTGTGACTGGGATGCCGAGGATCACAAAGTGGGTGTGAATAACCATGCAAATGTACAAGGTGCCCCCACTGTTATAGTTACCTATTCAATGTGCTGGTTAACCACACACGCTCCATTGAACTATAACAAACAATGAGTCACCCTTTGCCACCTTTGCTTAGAACCCAATTAATGTGCCGGTTAACCACACGCGCTCCATTAATGTCTTAGCGAGGGTACAAAGTGTAATTTCATGGGATTGCATCAATTCACTTTTCCTAAAGTAACTAAGATTGGGAATTTTATAAAACATGTTTAGTTACTTAATATAGATTCATTATACTTATTAATGAGAGGAGGTCTGCCCTATCCTACCCGTTCGGCTAACGACCCTCCACCAGTCAAGCAAGCGGTGGGTGTGAATGTACACCCATTAAGCGCCATTTTATAGGCAGCAACCTTATACCCACCTTATAGACTGGCTTCGTGAATGAGGCCTACTAACGGTAAGACTAGCATTTTAATTATATATATATATATATATATATATATATATATATATATATATATATATATATTAAGCTTGTAATAATATAATAGTATAGGGTTGAATTTTAAACTTGTAAAATTCTAGGGATTTGAAATTTAAATTATTCAAATTAAACATTTAATCACAAAATATAAATTTCAAAACTTGAGGACAAGTTTTTTTTGAACTTTTCAAAACATAAGGATCAAATAGCAAATAATATAAATCAACAAATTAGATTATCTCAATTTGATCTTACTTAACATTACTTGCAAAACAATTTACCAATTCAATTCAAATAATCAACAATTATCATATAAGGAAATTATTATTCAACTAATTGGCAATTATCTTTTGTTAGGTCAAGAATATACTCATACATATGATTAAAATCGGATTTTAATGACCCAAAACAGTTAAGGCAAGTATCCTCAAGTAAAACAGCAAGAAATCCCGAAACTTCCTCCTTCTGACGCTCGAACTCGCCGAGTACCTCTATGGACTCGCCGAGTTGGAGCTACTCGCCGAGTACCTCAAAATTCGATTTTTGTGATTCTGGAGGCATAGGCGATGACCTTGCCTCGTTGCATTAGAACACAACCAAGACCTTGATTGGACGCATCGCAGTAGACAACGAAGTCTTCCGTCCCATCGGGAAGGGACAGGATAGGTGCGCTGCACAAGGCTCGCTTCAGTGTTTGGAACGCAGTGTCTTGCTTTTCGCTCCAACAAAAGGGTAAACCTTTCTGAGTTAGAGTGGTTAAGGGTTTGGCAATTTTGGAGAAATTTTGGATAAATCTGCGATAGTAGCCAACGAGACCCAAGAATTGACGGATTTCGGTGGGTGTCTTCGGTGCTGACCAGTTTTCTATCGCTTTGATCTTGGAAGGATCCACGTGTATGCCCTCCTTGCTTACCACGTGACCAAGGAAAGTAACCTTCCGGATCCAGAATTCACATTTGGAAAATTTCGCGTACAGTTGCTCCGATCTAAGAGTTTCCAACACTACCCTCAAGTGTTGTTTGTGATCCTCTTCGCTTTTGGAATAGACAAGTATGTCGTCAATAAACACGATAACAAACTTGTCCAGAAAGGGACGACACACCCGGTTCATCAAATCCATGAACACCGCCGGCGCGTTGGTTAGACCGAAGGGCATAACTACGAATTCGTAGTGACCGTATCGAGTCCGAAAGGCTGTTTTGGGAACGTCACCCTCATGGAATCGCAGCTGATGGTACCCTGATCTTAAATCGATTTTGGAAAAGTAGCTAGCTCCTTGAATTTGATCGAAGAGATCGTCTATTCGAGGAAGAGGATAACGGTTTTTGATTGTGAGCTTGTTCAGCTCTCGGTAATCGATACACATTCGAAAAGATCCATCTTTCTTTTTCACGAATAAGATCGGGGCTCCCCACGGCGAGGAACTCGGTCTGATGAATCCTTTACTGAGCAGCTCATTGAGCTGACTAGATAACTCCTGCATTTCTGCCGGAGCTAATCGATAAGGAGATTTGGCTACGGGGGTAGCTCCGGGGATTAAATCGATACGAAACTCCACTTGGCGTTCAGGAGGGATTCCTGGGAGATCTTCTGGAAAGACATCGGGAAAGTTGCAGACTTCGGGGATGCTCTCGAGGTCTTTAACTTCCTGCTTTTCGTTAACGACATGAGCTAAGAATGCATGACACTCCTTCCGCAGAAGTTTCTGGGCTTTGATGCACGAAATGATGCGAAGGTTTGAACTGAGTTTATCCCCGTAGATTACAAGAGTTTCATCCGAAGGAAGATTGAGACGGATAGCTTTTTCGAAACAGAGGATGTCTGCACGATTGGGGCTCAACCAATCCATGCCAACGATGACATCAAAGCTTTTTATGGAGACTGGCATAAGGTCAATGAGAAATGAACGGTCGTTTAAGGATAGGGTACAGCCTACGTATATCTCGTTAGTGCTCTCTTTCTCACCGTTAGCCATTTCGACGGTAAACTTTTCGGTTAATGGTTGGGATTTTTGTTTAAGAAATTGTTTGAATGCATGACTAACAAAGCTCCTTTCAGCACCAGAATCGAAAAGAATGCATGCATAAGAGTTGTCGAGGAGGAACGTACCTGTGACAACGGTGTGGTCAACGACTGCCTCTTCTTGTCCCATGGTTAGAACTCTCCCGGTGTTGTTGGTTGTTGCTGCTTTGGGGCAGTCCCTCTTGAAATGCCCAACCTCTCCACAGTCGTAGCAGGCTCGACCAACACCTGCTCCAGAGGTTTGAGTAGTTTGCTGAACTGGCTTTCTGCAGTCTCGAGCCAGATGGCCCTTTTTACCACATTTGTTGCAGTGCTTTTCACGACAGGGCCCGGAAGCACGATGGTGGTAACTGCACTTATCGCACCAGGGAAGAGTACCAGTGTAAGCACTGTTAGGGGTTTGAGTTGCAGGAGAGGCGACAGGAGTTGTAGCAGCGTGGACTGCCACAGTTTGCTGTCTTTTCGAGGGTCCTTGCGAACCCTGACCCTTTCGCTTGTTCCAGAATTTCTTCTTATTTTCACTACTCCCTTTAGCCGGCTCAGAGGCGGTGGTTATCACTTCGTCGGGCTCGTCGCTATGATCGATCAGGGTTTGCGCCAAACACTTAGCCCTGTCGAAGGTTTCTGGCTTTGCAGCCAAAACATTTCCCTTGGTTGGCTGGGTCAGCCCCCAAATGAATCGTTCGATCTTTTTGCTTTTCGGGGATATCATTCCCGGACAAAGGAGTGCTAGGTCCTCGAACCTAGAAGTGTAGGAGGCAATGTCAGAACCCTTCATCTTTAGGGTCCAGAGTTCGTGTTCGAGTTTCTGCATCTCGCCCCGTGGGCAATACTGGGCTATCATGAGTTCCTTCAGTTTGTCCCAACCCATGGCATTTGCCACTGGCAGGGTTAAGGACTTGACCCGGCCGTTCCACCAGGTTAATGCTTTGTTGAGGAAAGTGCAAGCGGCGTACTTCACTTTGTTGGCCTCGGAGACTGCGCAAATTTCGAATATGGACTCAATCTTTTCGAACCATTGAGTCAGAGCAATAACACCTCCCTTGCCATCGAAAGATGTGGGTTTTGCGTTCATGAAATCTTTATAAGAGCATTCTTTATGGTGTCCCTGACCACCTTCCTGAAATTGAGGATGCATACCACCTCCCTGACCACCAGATCCACCGGGATTCATTTGTGACATCGCAGCAGCCACGACAGCAGTAACAGCTGCCTGAAACATGACAGGATCAAATTGGGGAGGAGGCGGTGGTAGGGGAGTGTCGTTGTTTCTCCTGGTAGATCTCCTTCGGGGAGGCATCTCGATCTGAAATGACCAAGAAATGGGAGGATGGAATTTAGAGATATGAAACAAGGATATATCTCATAATAATTTTTAGAGTGTTCTACTAAGCGATAGGACAGGAAAATTACTTAAAGTGAGTAAACTATCGCTAAGGGAGGAATGAGTAGTAGCACTCGGAACGGATTTCCATGAGGTATTTGGTTCGGACTAAAATACTCCCATAGTATTTTATGTTGAACGGATTTCCATGAGGTATTTGGTTCGGACTAAAATACTCCCAAGCACAACCATTACATTACATAGAAATAGTTACAATCGTTTGAAAACAAAGTACTACAAGTTTCATAGATGCATTAATTAGAACAAATGTAAAGACGAGTCTTCTAGGTGCTCCGTCTTCTCCAAAAGATTGACAAGAGTACCTGTCTAAGGAGAACCTGAGAATACAAGCAGTTTTGAAATATCAGCATAAAGCTGGTGAGTTCATAAGCGTATTTTGTTAAGGAAAAATCGTTTATTTAATCCAGTGTTAAATAATTCATTTCCTTTTGTAAAGGTTTACTGTAATATTGAAAAGCCATCGTTACTGAGTTATGAAATACATAGGCATGTTTTTCCCAGAAAATCCCATATTTTCTAACATGTAAGTTTATTTGAATAAGATATGAAAACCATACGTTATGACCCTGGAATTACCATCCAGTACGAAAGTAGGTAGTTTTAATACATAAAACCATATATTAGATCCCTGGAATACCATCCAGTGTGAAAGTAGATAGTTTTAATACATAAAACTATTAGATTAGATCCCTGGAATACCATCCAGTGTGAAAGTAGGTAGTTTTAATACATAAAACTATTAGATTAGATCCCTGGAATACCATCCAGTGTGAAAGTAGGTAGTTTTAATACATAAAACTATAGTTGAAATAAAGTAAGAAAATCCGTAACCAAGTTGGTTTGTTAAATACGTATTGTGAGCCGTATAACCATACTGATATGACCCGTGACCTCCTTGACGTTCTTCAGGCATCGTTCGATTTACAAAATTTGTCACCCCAGGCGTGCCCGCCTAACTGTAGCTAACAGTTTAGGTGTGGGATTGTCAGTCCCGAATAGATCTATTCACAAATTTCACGTTCTCCCTCCAGGAGACTCTGGTTATACTTCCGGTGAGGATTTATTGGTATCCCGAAGGATATAACGAAGATAAGTCTCACAAGCTAGTATTTACAGATTTTCGGATAATTCGTCGTTTTCGAGTTTCGAATTAGTTTGGAACATAGTAGAGTATAAATAATTAAATACAACATAATTATTTAGCATGATACTCTAGATTAGACATAGGTAAACTAAATCAGACATAGTTTATATTTTTGACTTTGCATGAAATCGAAATTCGTATAACAAGTGGTAAAGATCCCCAAATTATTCCCATAGTAATTTGCACAGTTTGATAAGTTTTTCCCATTTAGATTGGAAAGGTTTGATAAGTTCCATATAGTTTTAGGAAAACTATGTAATTATATTTAGAAAATATCCCTTATGCTCTGCATATTACAAGAGGGATAAAGTAACATAAGTTCATCTGAGGATCGTATAATTACATCAGTTTCTTTCAAGTTATGAAAACCTTTATGATTTTTGCTTGTATTCCCCCCCTGAAAACGTGAAAAACTTGGAAAAGGTGTAGGGGTATTAACTCACCTGACGAGAATGTGCCGATTTAGATGCTAGAAGACAACTTAGGACTTGATCACACGCAAAGGTCCTAAGTAATATGAGGTGATACCCAATTGTATCCAATTAGTTATTATACTACTAATTAAACAAGTAGACACACTCAATGCAAGAAAACACTTGATTCCAAGTGTTAGGAATGATACGGGTTGCATTTAAGGAGTGTATGACTTAGTTAGGAGGGTTTACTCTTCAATTGTAAACCCTTGGGGGAGTTTACGGTTTCTAGACCACATCCCCCATGAGTTTACGGCCGTAAACTCATGGGTGTGGTGGTTTGAGTGATCCAAGGTCTCATCTTGCACATAGGAAGGATCTAAGGTTGATTCCATGGCTTAGGAAGTGATCGGGACATGAAATGGCATAGGAATTAGGGTTTACGGTCCTTGGACCACCCTTGGGGAGTTTACGGTCGTAAACTCATGGGTTTACGGTCCTTGGACAACCCTTGGGGAGTTTACGGTCGTAAACTCATGGGTTTACGACCGTAAACCCACCCTTGTCCATGTTTGTCCATTTTCCTTGTGTTTGGTGGTTTGTAGGCCATTCATGCAAGTTCTAGACTCAAATACAAGCCATGCAAAGTGTTTGGAGCATTAAAACACCCTTGGAAGGTGTTTACGGTTTTAGGAGACGTTCCCAAACCGTAAACTCATGTTTACGCTCATTTGGACATGTTTTAGGGTTCTAAGATCATCCAAGCAAGTTTCAAGGCCATTAGACATGCATTGGAAGGGTTAAGGAGCATCAAAACCCCATGAAAGGGTGTTTACGGTTGTTGAACATTCAAGAACCGTAAACTCATGTTCATGGCCAAAAAATCATGATCTTGTGGTTCTAACTCCATGCATGTAAGGATCTAAGCATTAGAAGAGGTTTGGAAGGGTTTTGGGGCTTCAAAACCCCCATTGAAGGAGTTTACGGTTTTTGGGAGGCTCATCAAACCGTAAACACGAGTTTTTGATTCATTTGAGAGTTTAAGACATGGATTTGCATGCATGTTAGGATAAACAACTAGTTAGGAAGGATCACTTACCAAATTGGAGCTTGAAAGTGAAGATTCTTGAGAGAGTTCGATTTCTAGAGAGAGAGTAGAGAGAGAAAGTTCAAGTGTCGGAAAAGCTCAAATGGTGGTCACTCCATCCTTTTATGTGCCTAGAGTTAGTGACCCGGTGGGAATACACCCAATACGGACATTAAACGGAGCTTAATATTTTACCCGGGTAAATAACCATTACCCGTATTAGTCGTAGTCTAGAAATTCTCAAAAGATTATTAAGAGTGTTTTCACTCAAATAAATATTTCGTTCTGACGCATACGAAATTATAATAATAATTCTAAATGAATTAATAAATTTGAAAGTTAACGGAAAAACCCAAAATAAAATAAATTTTTATTAACGGCATGGGTTAAGTTAACGGAATATCTTTCGGGTTGTCACATTATCCCCCCGTTAGAGGAAATTTCGTCCCGAAATTTAGAATTTAGATACAAATCATGGAATTGGAAAGAAATGCGGGTATTTCGTTTTCATCGAGTCTTCGCGTTCCCAAGTGAATTCAGGTCCCCGCTTGGCATTCCAGCGAACCTTCACTATCGGGATGCGGCTTTGTTTCGTTCGTTTGATCTCTCTATCCATGATTTCGATGGGCTCTTCCACAAAGTTCAGGTTTTCGTTGATTTCAATCTCATCGAGAGGAATCACAAGGGTCTCATCAGAAAGACACTTTTTAAGGTTTGAGACGTGGAAGACAGGGTGAATATTGCTAAGTTCATGAGGCAAATGGAGTTTGTAAGCTACGGGACCAATCCTGGCTAGGATTTCGAAAGGTCCTATGTACCTTGGGTTAAGTTTTCCACGCTTTCCGAAGCGTATCATGCCCTTCCAAGGTGAGACTTTCAACAAGACACGGTCTCCAACCTGGAATTCCAAGGGTTTTCGTCGTTTATCGGCGTAGCTCTTTTGTCTATCTCGGGAGGCCTTAAGTCGTTCTCGGATTTATACGATCTTTTCGGTGGTTTTGCGGATGATTTTTGGACCAGTGAGAGTGCTGTCAGGGACTTGTCCCTTGACCAGCTGTGTGTCACCCACCTCAGCCCAGCACAGAGGGGATCTGCACTTGGGGCCATAGAGGGCTTCGAACAGCGCAGCCTTGATGCTGGTATGGTAGCTGTTGTTATAAGAAAATTCAACCAAGAAAATTCAACCAAAGGAAGATGAGTATCCCATGACGCGCCGAAGTCAATGACGCAGGCTCTCAACATGTCTTCCAAGGTTTGGATGGTTCTCTCACTCTGTCCATCTGTTTGAGGATGGTAAGCTGTGCTCATATCCAGCTTAGTTCCAAGAGCCTTCTATAGTGACTGCCAGAACCTAGAAGTGAACCTGCTATCCCGATCGGAAATGATGGACAAAGGTACACCGTGCAGTCGGACCACCTCTTGGATGTAGATTCGCGTGAGTCTTTCCATTTTGAAGTTTTCCTTGATAGGAAGGAAGTGAGCAGATTTGGTTAGTCGGTCGACAATTACCCAAATGGTGTCGTATCCACTCGGAGATTTGGGTAACTTGGTAATGAAATCCATAGTAATCATTTCCCATTTCCATTCAGGTATTTCGGGTTGTTGGAGTAGGCCGGAGGGTTTTTGATATTCGACCTTCACTTTGGCGCAAGTCAGGCACTTGCCCACGAAGGTAGCGATTTCGGCCTTCATATTTGGCCACCAGTACAGTCTCTTGAGATCCAAGTACATCTTATCCGAACCTGGGTGTACGGAGTATTTAGTATTATGAGCTTCGTTCATGACAACCTCTCTGAAGCCTCCGAAATTTGGGGTCCAGATCCGGTCCATGAAACAATAGACTCCGTCGTTTCTGATCTCAAGCTTCTTATCCATTCCTCTCAGGGCTTCGCCTGACACGTTTTCTGGTCTTAAGGCTTCCAGCTGAGCCTCTTTGATTTGCGCGGATAAGTGGGAATGGATAGTCATAGTCAGTGCCTTCACCTTACGACCTGAGTATTCTTTCCGGCTGAGGGCATCTGCCACCACATTGGCCTTGCCGGGATGGTAGCGGATTTCACACTCGTAGTCGTTGAGTAGTTCAACCCATCGCCGTTGTCTCATGTTCAGCTCCTTTTGGTCGAGGATGTGCTGTAGACTTTTATGGTCAATGAAGATAGTGCACTTAGTTCCGTAGAGATAGTGTCTCCAGATTTTTAATGCGAAGACCACTGCTCCCAATTCTAGGTCGTGAGTCGTGTAGTTGACTTCGTGTACTTTCAGTTGTCTGGAGGCATAGGCGATGACCTTGCCTCGTTGCATTAGAACACAACCAAGACCTTGATTGGACGCATCGCAGTAGACAACGAAGTCTTCCGTCCCATCGGGAAGGGACAGGATAGGTGCGCTGCACAAGGCTCGCTTCAGTGTTTGGAACGCAGTGTCTTGCTTTTCGCTCCAACAAAAGGGTAAACCTTTCTGAGTTAGAGTGGTTAAGGGTTTGGCAATTTTGGAGAAATTTTGGATAAATCTGCGATAGTAGCCAACGAGACCCAAGAATTGACGGATTTCGGTGGGTGTCTTCGGTGCTGACCAGTTTTCTATCGCTTTGATCTTGGAAGGATCCACGTGTATGCCCTCCTTGCTTACCACGTGACCAAGGAAAGTAACCTTCCGGATCCAGAATTCACATTTGGAAAATTTCGCGTACAGTTGCTCCGATCTAAGAGTTTCCAACACTACCCTCAAGTGTTGTTTGTGATCCTCTTCGCTTTTGGAATAGACAAGTATGTCGTCAATGAACACGATAACAAACTTGTCCAGAAAGGGACGACACACCCGGTTCATCAAATCCATGAACACCGCCGGCGCGTTGGTTAGACCGAAGGGCATAACTACGAATTCGTAGTGACCGTATCGAGTCCGAAAGGCTGTTTTGGGAACGTCACCCTCATGGAATCGCAGCTGATGGTACCCTGATCTTAAATCGATTTTGGAAAAGTAGCTAGCTCCTTGAAGTTGATCGAAGAGATCGTCTATTCGAGGAAGAGGATAACGGTTTTTGATTGTGAGCTTGTTCAGCTCTCGGTAATCGATACACATTCGAAAAGATCCATCTTTCTTTTTCACGAATAAGATCGGGGCTCCCCACGGCGAGGAACTCGGTCTGATGAATCCTTTACTGAGCAGCTCATTGAGCTGACTAGATAACTCCTGCATTTCTGCCGGAGCTAATCGATAAGGAGATTTGGCTACGGGGGTAGCTCCGGGGATTAAATCGATACGAAACTCCACTTGGCGTTCAGGAGGGATTCCTGGGAGATCTTCTGGAAAGACATCGGGAAAGTTGCAGACTTCGGGGATGCTCTCGAGGTCTTTAACTTCCTGCTTTTCGTTAACGACATGAGCTAAGAATGCATGACACTCCTTCCGCAGAAGTTTCTGGGCTTTGATGCACGAAATGATGCGAAGGTTTGAACTGAGTTTATCCCCGTAGATTACAAGAGTTTCATCCGAAGGAAGATTGAGACGGATAGCTTTTTCGAAACAGAGGATGTCTGCACGATTGGGGCTCAACCAATCCATGCCAACGATGACATCAAAGCTTTTTATGGAGACTGGCATAAGGTCAATGAGAAATGAACGGTCGTTTAAGGATAGGGTACACCCTACGTATATCTCGTTAGTGCTCTCTTTCTCACCGTTAGCCATTTCGACGGTAAACTTTTCGGTTAATGGTTGGGATTTTTGTTTAAGAAATTGTTTGAATGCATGACTAACAAAGCTCCTTTCAGCACCAGAATCGAAAAGAATGCATGCATAAGAGTTGTCGAGGAGGAACGTACCTGTGACAACGGTGTGGTCAACGACTGCCTCTTCTTGTCCCATGGTTAGAACTCTCCCGGTGTTGTTGGTTGTTGCTGCTTTGGGGCAGTCCCTCTTGAAATGCCCAACCTCTCCACAGTCGTAGCAGGCTCGACCAACACCTGCTCCAGAGGTTTGAGTAGTTTGCTGAACTGGCTTTCTGCAGTCTCGAGCCAGATGGCCCTTTTTACCACATTTGTTGCAGTGCTTTTCACGACAGGGCCCGGAAGCACGATGGTGGTAACTGCACTTATCGCACCAGGGAAGAGTACCAGTGTAAGCACTGTTAGGGGTTTGAGTTGCAGGAGAGGCGACAGGAGTTGTAGCAGCGTGGACTGCCACAGTTTGCTGTCTTTTCGAGGGTCCTTGCGAACCCTGACCCTTTCGCTTGTTCCAGAATTTCTTCTTATTTTCACTACTCCCTTTAGCCGGCTCAGAGGCGGTGGTTATCACTTCGTCGGGCTCGTCGCTATGATCGATCAGGGTTTGCGCCAAACACTTAGCCCTGTCGAAGGTTTCTGGCTTTGCAGCCAAAACATTTCCCTTGGTTGGCTGGGTCAGCCCCCAAATGAATCGTTCGATCTTTTTGCTTTCCGGGGATATCATTCCCGGACAAAGGAGTGCTAGGTCCTCGAACCTAGAAGTGTAGGAGGCAATGTCAGAACCCTTCATCTTTAGGGTCCAGAGTTCGTGTTCGAGTTTCTGCATCTCGCCCCGTGGGCAATACTGGGCTATCATGAGTTCCTTCAGTTTGTCCCAACCCATGGCATTTGCCACTGGCAGGGTTAAGGACTTGACCCGGCCGTTCCACCAGGTTAATGCTTTGTTGAGGAAAGTGCAAGCGGCGTACTTCACTTTGTTGGCCTCGGAGACTACGCAAATTTCGAATATGGACTCAATCTTTTCGAACCATTGAGTCAGAGCAATAACACCTCCCTTGCCATCGAAAGATGTGGGTTTTGCGTTCATGAAATCTTTATAAGAGCATTCTTTATGGTGTCCCTGACCACCTTCCTGAAATTGAGGATGCATACCACCTCCCTGACCACCAGATCCACCGGGATTCATTTGTGACATCGCAGCAGCCACGGCAGCAGTAACAGCTGCCTGAAACATGACAGGATCAAATTGGGGAGGAGGCGGTGGTAGGGGAGTGTCGTTGTTTCTCCTGGTAGATCTCCTTCGGGGAGGCATCTCGATCTGAAATGACCAAGAAATGGGAGGATGGAATTTAGAGATATGAAACAAGGATATATCTCATAATAATTTTTAGAGTGTTCTACTAAGCGATAGGACAGGAAAATTACTTAAAGTGAGTAAACTATCGCTAAGGGAGGAATGAGTAGTAGCACTCGGAACGGATTTCCATGAGGTATTTGGTTCGGACTAAAATACTCCCATAGTATTTTATGTTGAACGGATTTCCATGAGGTATTTGGTTCGGACTAAAATACTCCCAAGCACAACCATTACATTACATAGAAATAGTTACAATCGTTTGAAAACAAAGTACTACAAGTTTCATAGATGCATTAATTAGAACAAATGTAAAGACGAGTCTTCTAGGTGCTCCGTCTTCTCCGAAAGATTGACAAGAGTACCTGTCTAAGGAGAACCTGAGAATACAAGCAGTTTTGAAATATCAGCATAAAGCTGGTGAGTTCATAAGCGTATTTTGTTAAGGAAAAATCGTTTATTTAATCCAGTGTTAAATAATTCATTTCCTTTTGTAAAGGTTTACTGTAATATTGAAAAGCCATCGTTACTGAGTTATGAAATACATAGGCATGTTTTTCCCAGAAAATCCCATATTTTCTAACATGTAAGTTTATTTGAATAAGATATGAAAACCATACGTTATGACCCTGGAATTACCATCCAGTACGAAAGTAGGTAGTTTTAATACATAAAACCATATATTAGATCCCTGGAATACCATCCAGTGTGAAAGTAGATAGTTTTAATACATAAAACTATTAGATTAGATCCCTGGAATACCATCCAGTGTGAAAGTAGGTAGTTTTAATACATAAAACTATTAGATTAGATCCCTGGAATACCATCCAGTGTGAAAGTAGGTAGTTTTAATACATAAAACTATAGTTGAAATAAAGTAAGAAAATCCGTAACCAAGTTGGTTTGTTAAATACGTATTGTGAGCCGTATAACCATACTGATATGACCCGTGACCTCCTTGACGTTCTTCAGGCGTCGTTCGATTTACAAAATTTGTCACCCCAGGCGTGCCCGCCTAACTGTAGCTAACAGTTTAGGTGTGGGATTGTCAGTCCCGAATAGATCTATTCACAAATTTCACGTTCTCCCTCCAGGAGACTCTGGTTATACTTCCGGTGAGGATTTATTGGTATCCCGAAGGATATAACGAAGATAAGTCTCACAAGCTAGTATTTACAGATTTTCGGATAATTCGTCGTTTTCGAGTTTCGAATTAGTTTGGAACATAGTAGAGTATAAATAATTAAATACAACATAATTATTTAGCATGATACTCTAGATTAGACATAGGTAAACTAAATCAGACATAGTTTATATTTTTGACTTTGCATGAAATCGAAATTCGTATAACAAGTGGTAAAGATCCCCAAATTATTCCCATAGTAATTTGCACAGTTTGATAAGTTTTTCCCATTTAGATTGGGAAGGTTTGATAAGTTCCATACAGTTTTAGGAAAACTATGTAATTATATTTAGAAAATATCCCTTATGCTCTGCATATTACAAGAGGGATAAAGTAACATAAGTTCATCTGAGGATCGTATAATTACATCAGTTTCTTTCAAGTTATGAAAACCTTTATGATTTTTGCTTGTATTCCCCCCTGAAAACGTGAAAAACTTGGAAAAGGTGTAGGGGTATTAACTCACCTGACGAGAATGTGCCGATTTAGATGCTAGAAGACAACTTAGGACTTGATCACACGCAAAGGTCCTAAGTAATATGAGGTGATACCCAATTGTATCCAATTAGTTATTATACTACTAATTAAACAAGTAGACACACTCAATGCAAGAAAACACTTGATTCCAAGTGTTAGGAATGATACGGGTTGCATTTAAGGAGTGTATGACTTAGTTAGGAGGGTTTACTCTTCAATTGTAAACCCTTGGGGGAGTTTACGGTTTCTAGACCACATCCCCCATGAGTTTACGGCCGTAAACTCATGGGTGTGGTGGTTTGAGTGATCCAAGGTCTCATCTTGCACATAGGAAGGATCTAAGGTTGATTCCATGGCTTAGGAAGTGATCGGGACATGAAATGGCATAGGAATTAGGGTTTACGGTCCTTGGACCACCCTTGGGGAGTTTACGGTCGTAAACTCATGGGTTTACGGTCCTTGGACAACCCTTGGGGAGTTTACGGTCGTAAACTCATGGGTTTACGACCGTAAACCCACCCTTGTCCATGTTTGTCCATTTTCCTTGTGTTTGGTGGTTTGTAGGCCATTCATGCAAGTTCTAGACTCAAATACAAGCCATGCAAAGTGTTTGGAGCATTAAAACACCCTTGGAAGGTGTTTACGGTTTTGGGAGACGTTCCCAAACCGTAAACTCATGTTTACGCTCATTTGGACATGTTTTAGGGTTCTAAGATCATCCAAGCAAGTTTCAAGGCCATTAGACATGCATTGGAAGGGTTAAGGAGCATCAAAACCCCATGAAAGGGTGTTTACGGTTCTTGAACATTCAAGAACCGTAAACTCATGTTCATGGCCAAAAAATCATGATCTTGTGGTTCTAACTCCATGCATGTAAGGATCTAAGCATTAGAAGAGGTTTGGAAGGGTTTTGGGGCTTCAAAACCCCCCATTGAAGGAGTTTACGGTTTTTGGGAGGCTCATCAAACCGTAAACACGAGTTTTTGATGCATTTGAGAGTTTAAGACATGGATTTGCATGCATGTTAGGATAAACAACTAGTTAGGAAGGATCACTTACCAAATTGGAGCTTGAAAGTGAAGATTCTTGAGAGAGTTCGATTTCTAGAGAGAGAGTAGAGAGAGAAAGTTCAAGTGTCGGAAAAGCTCAAATGGTGGTGACTCCATCCTTTTATGTGCCTAGAGTTAGTGACCCGGTGGGAATACACCCAATACGGACATTAAACGGAGCTTAATATTTTACCTGGGTAAATAACCATTACCCGTATTAGTCGTAGTCTAGAAATTCTCAAAAGATTATTAAGAGTGTTTTCTCTCAAATAAATATTTCGTTCTGACGCATACGAAATTATAATAATAATTCTAAATGAATTAATAAATTTGAAAGTTAACGGAAAAACCCAAAATAAAATAAATTTTTATTAACGGCATGGGTTAAGTTAACGGAATATCTTTCGGGTTGTCACAGTAGATGTCTAGTTTAGACATCTATGATCTTCCCAAATCTCTTGGAATTTCTCTTCCTCCACCCCCTCCAATTATTCTCCTTAACCCACAAGTTCAAGGTCACTCAGGCCCTATTGGCAAGCAAAGTCTATGTGTGCTCACATCTTGGAGATGAAGTCACATATTGACAAGCTGGGAGAGTTGGATGTCAAAGTCTTGAGAAAGTTGGATCTTCAATCACTTTCTAAGTCACATAGTGAGTTCCTTTGGGACTACTATGTGACAGACCATGACTTGACCCTTAATGATCTTACCTATTTGCTTGGTGCTGCTGAGTCAGCAATGATTTTGAGCACTGGTAAAAGCAAATTTGATTAGAAGATCGACTTCCCAAACCTTCTATTGCCAAAGGAAGGGGCATTGGTCGCGAAGCTGGCCAAATTTACCTGATAGTCTGTAAGGATGGTAAAGTCAAAAGTTTTGACTCTACTTTAGGTGAAGTCCACTATCTAACTCTATTAAGTTCCTATTTGGAGATTTTATTACATGGTCTGACTAGATCACATTTTGATGTTTTAAGAATCAAAGTGAAGAGGAAGCTTAAAGGAAGAATTTTGAGCTGTTACTTAAAGAGTTGTGATAGATTGCTTAGGAATACATAACAACATAGTTTTTCACATGCATTTGCATTGTAAGGATAAGGTTTTCCGCAAAGTTCTAAAATAAAAGAAAAGTTCTTATTTTATTTTAAAATATCCTTACAGTGGCATTTGTGAGAAATTGTTGTTTATATGTTTCCATTGATAGCAATATTGGAAAATGGATTTGATTCTTTCTACTGTGGTACTGTCATAATTTACCAAATAAAGAAAGATTCTCATCACCCAAGTTTTCAGTTGGGTAGAAACTTGGAATCATGCAAGTTGTATGATGAATGAGAATTTTCATCTTTGGGAAATTAAGACTAATTCATTATTCACATGTATATGTGAGTCAAGTGAAAGGATCAGGGGATCGGGTACACTTGAGTGTGCACTGGTCAAGTCCACCACAAAGATCGATAAGACTATTCATCATGATTTACTAAGGTTTAGTAAATATGGTTATACTTACAATTTAAGTATAATTCTGAAACATTGCAAAAGTTTCAATGTATGGCAGAACGAATGAGAATAATCAAATAAGGTAGGAAGATAAAAGTTTCTCAATCTGAAAAGATGGGAGAGTACTTGAGTATCTTGTTTTATGATTATCTTAGTGATTATGAAACTGTTGGATTAGGTGTCTAAGCCCATAACTATAATTGGTATGTATTTGAATTGATAGCAGCACAGTCCTTTTGGGTTACCCTCAACCTAGCAACTGGACAAGGAAATTATGAAAGGAGAGATATTAATTTATAAGATTAATAAATTAATATAAATGATTTATTAATATGTTAAAAGATTAATATATTAATTAGAAATCATTATGTTTAATTAATAGTTAGCGAGAAATTAATCAGAATTAATTTTGGGGTTAAAAGAATTAATTATAAAGTACAAGGACTAGTGGGAGTATAGTAACTTTTCTGGTGTTATATGTCGATGACATATTACTCATTGGTAACGACGTTCCAACCTTGAGAGATGTTAAGTCTTGGCTTGGAAAGTGTTTTGCCATGAAAGACCTTGGAGAAGCTGCCTATATTCTTGGGATTAGAATATTGAGAGATAGAAAGCAGAGACTAATTGGACTTAGTCAGAGCACATACTTGGATAAGGTACTAAAGAGGTTTAGTATGGAAAATTCCAAGAAGGGAGAGCTACTGTGACAACCCGAAATTTCTATTCTGTACAACATGTCAATTCAATAGGAGTCAAATCAGTTACAGTTAAATTTTCAGACTTTTTGGATTAAGTTTGATTATTTTAGGATTTACACTTTATGAGATACCAGGAGAGAGGATGCCCTAGGGTTATAGTGCAACACTGTTATTCCTAAACTTCAAGAAATTGGAGTTTACTGCCGGAATAAAATATTTTCAGCCAAAAACCCAGAAATTTGGGGTATATATATGACACTTGTCATTTTATATCATTTTTCCAAATTTCTCAAGAACAAAAGCAAATCCTCTCAAGTATCATCACGGGATTTATTCCAAATCTCGATCTAGTAAGTGTTTTCAACCATTTCAAGTTAGTAGATCACTTAATCTAGTGTTTTAACAACCTTCTAACCGTGAAATCATTCCAAAAGGTTGATTTTTCCATTTTCACCAAGAACACCAAGAACACACACTAGTGTTCTTGGCATTTTGGCTCATTTCAAGCTTCCATATAGTAAGTACTTCTATCCTAGAGTGTGTTTAAGCTTGCTATACTTCATTATAACATGAAATCATCCAAGAAACACCAAGAAAATGGTGTTTACGGTTCAAGAACGTTCTTGAACCGTAAACCCATTTTTTTTAAGGGACCAAAATGTCCATAGTCCCTTCCTAAGCCTAAGTAACTAACTTGGATCCTTACCTTGATGTGTTAAGGACTTGAAATCATCGAAATACCAACATCCATAAGAGTTTACGGCCGTAAACTCTAGGGTTTACGACCGTAAACCCAAAGGGATGTGGTCTTTGGGCCGTAAACTCCAAATAGGAGTGAAATGGTGCCCTAGCTTCTTCCTTAGGCTTATACTTCAAGAGGAAACACTTTAATGGACTTAGAAACGTTCAAATCAACAATTGGTCAAAAGAGGAGGAGTTTACGGCCGTAAACTCTAGGGTTTACGACCGTAAACCCATTGGGTTGAGGTCACAAAACCGTAAACTCAAGTTAGGATTTCTTTTGAACCCTAAACCCTATAGCATTGTTCTACAACACTTAGATGCATTCCTTGAGACTTATAACACTTATATAAGGTGTTTAACTTGTCTTAGGATGTCTTAACTTTGCTAATTAGTTGTTTAAAGTCTAATTAGATACATATATGTTGTATTTATATGTTGAATAGGATCATTGTGTGTGTACAAGTCTTCACTTGACACCTAGCAATCCTATTTTCTTCAGTTCATCCAAACCACCAACTACAGGTGAGTTCATACCCCTTAATTAACCTTTTAAATGTTTTTAAATGCTTTTATGGGGGGGGAATACAAGTTGAACAATTATAGTTATTATATCAATCACATGTGATTAATAACTACCAAACAAATGGTTTTCTTACTTTTCAAACTGTTTATCAAACTGTTTTACCTCAAACTGTTTTACAAACTCCTTTATTGTCAAATACATTTATCAAACTCTTTTAACTTATATTATGTGTATCTATATAAATATAGTTATATAAGTAGGATTAGGAAGGACTTAAGACTACTAGTCTACCCTGCTTCCTGTTCTTGTATGATTGTGGTCTTAGGGTATCAAGGTTAGTTGTCCGAGGGTCGTTTGAATCCTAGTTATATATTATGTATATGTATATAGATATAAAAGGTTTTCCTTCATTCAAGTCCATACCTTTGGGTAGCAAGGGTATACAAACATGTTCATACATTGCTAGTAAGCTACCATAGGGGTAGTTTAGGAAGATACTATTACTAGAACGATGAAACATACAATGAGTCAGTTCATTCATGAGTCAATACATACTATAATGAGAAACAAACATGAAACAGAGTGATGAGAAACAAACATACAGGCTAGACAGAGAAAGAACATACAATACAGCTAGCACACAATTCACATAACATTTACATTAATACATTTATGTGAGCCATTAAACAGGGCATGGCACTACCTGCCATGACTGTTTTTGTATCAGAATCTCCTTAATTGGGGAGCGTATGAGTTTGTGTATAGATCTATACTGGATTGACTATCCTACACCTTGCTGCTCGCTACAGTGGGACTTGCAAGTCTACGGGTGCCAAACGTCATTTTTGTGGCATCTTACATTGTCACTTTACTATTGAGTCGGTAGCAAGATACAGGCCGATCACATGTTACCTTAAAATATACAATTAACTTAAGGTAGTTAGTACAGCAGTAGTTTCATAATACTACATTAAAGTACTATAACATTTTCCCTTTACATTTTACTCTGTGATTTCACACAATAAACAATAATGTAAAAACTATATTTTTGGTTAATGATAGTCGGATTTGAGAAAATACTCACTTTTACAAAGGATACACACACAGACACTAGATGCCTTGGTAGAAGGCTACTTTTAGTAGGAAACATAGGGTTTCCTAGGATAGTTCAAACAAATACAAAACTTTTACAAACACACAGTACATCTTACAAAACATCTTACAAATGCTTTCATACAAACACAGACACTAATATACTTATGAACTCACCAGCTCTAAAGCTGATAAACTCTATCAAAATAACTTGTATTCTCAGGTCACCAGTAGACAGGTACCGGAGCCAGGTTTTGAGAAGATGGAGCTCGTTCAAGACTCATCTTATATTTTGATGTATATTGTTTTGGTGTCTTTAAAACTTAACGGAACACACTTGTCTGAAATTATATTATTAATGCAATGGATGATGTTGTTGCTTGTTTACTACTTGCATTGTTGTGATACTGTACATGACGTCCTCCACCCCAGAACGTTTCCGCCGTTCATTTGGTTTTGAGGGTGTGACAGATTGGTATCAGAGCATTGTTTATAGTGAATCGAGTGTATCAACCCATAAAAGATATACGAACTATAAACACAAGCGGGATTTAAAATACTCTGATGAAGAGTTTATACTTTAAATAATAAAATATTTAATAAAGTATACATACCTGCATTCATACTAAAATCAGTGTCACTAGGACAGAACAAAAGTATTACGATTGGTGGACAGCATAAGCAGACTTAGAGACATATGGTCAACCCTGGGAAGATGTAGCCTGATCAACTACATTATCCGAGGAGTGATTAGCGTGTGCCTAAGTGTGGTTGTGAGGTTGCAACAAGTCTAAAAACTTACCAACACTTCTACAACAAGAACAGTAGAACAAAACATTAAACTTAAAATACTATAGGAGTATTTTGTGTCACTATAATTACTTATTCGAGAACTAAAGGTCTTTATTAGTATATCAATGGTTGTTTAGTGGATACACTAAAGTTATATGTACTAGGATGTCCTAGACTTAGAATCTGTGATCTTTGCCTTACTTCCTGTTCCTTGTTTGGTTGTGGGCTTAGGGTTAGGATTACTTATTCGAAGGTCTATCCCGTCTGCATAACATATAACTGGTATGCTTTAAACAAGTATTGAGGCAACTGGTAAAGATCATCTTATAATTATTTAATTAGTTAGTTAGTTTAATTTAGTTATTTCTTATATCCCTTTTCTCGCGTAGATTTAATGGCTGGATTTTATCTTCCCGGAGACCCGTACTTTCCCAACCACGACAACGCAGAATGGCTGGAAGAAGAACCAGAAGATAATCACCCAATTCCTTTAGATGATTATGAAGCTGAATTTTTTTCTGATAGTTCCGACTCGGAGCCAGAAGTCAACAACCAACCCCCAGCTGTTCAAAACCCGAACCCTCGTCCCGCATTTCAAGGACCCACACCTTTGTGGGCCACAAACTTGAATAGGTGGAGTCAGGAACAAGGTCAACCTTTTCCCTATGAAGGAGACAGAAGCTTCTACAACATTACTGAGGGAGGTTCAGCTGATAGGGTCCTACCTATCATGGTTCGTAGGATTGCTCGGAACACCGAGCAGGGTCGAGCAGCTATCGACCGGGTAGTAGAAGTGGATGCCAATTCTGGTATTAACACTGTCCGCATACGCCAGCTGGAGTCCGCTCATGAAAGGGCTCAGGTTAGCAATGCAATGCTTCAGAGGGAACTTGCTGAAACCCGAGCCGAAGTCAGGGAACTTCGAGCTCGGCAAGCAAGGTCTGATAAGCGTGTGAGGGACATAGAGCGTCTCCTATCGGATTCAAGGACTCACTCAAGCAGTTCTCGTCGTCGTTAAAATTTTACCGACTTCTCTTTTGGATATAACTTAGTTATGTAAAAACTTAAGTCTAATTTCCTATCCTTATAAATCTTAGACCTGCTAGGTTTTGATTTGGTAGTATGCTGTCAAAATTTTTCCCATCTTGGATGATGTAAGACCTACTTCTAGGTCATTTTTCCCCAAACTTATTACATCTGTAATTCCAATATCTTTGACAGATATGAAAATCTAATGGAAATTATTATCCAAATGCTTTCATTTTCATTCAAGTATTCCATTTAATTATGCTGTTGGGCTATGGAGAGTTAGTCCATGAGTCATTCTCATCAATGTTCATGTCAAATTCTTATCAATATTTTATTCATTCTAAACTTTCAGCTAAAAGATGCCTCCACGTAAGTCAACAAGACGTAATCCTCCACCACCTATTCCTCAATTTGATACAGCAGCCCTCAATGCTGTTGTAGCTGCAGCTGTGGCAACAGCCATGGCTGAATATCATTCTTCAAGTTCCACTGGAGGAGGGACTCCTATTCCAACAATACAGGTTGAATCCCCTGTGCGCTCGAGAGAGTGCTCCTACAAAGATTTTACAAACTGCAAGCCATTATCCTTCAGAGGAACTGGCGGAGTCATTGTACTCTCGCAATGGTTTGAGAAAACCGAATCGGTTTTCGCAATCTGCTCCTGTCCAGAAGGGAGCAAGGTGAAGTTCGCTGCTTGCACCTTTGAAACCAGAGCCCTGACATGGTGGAATAGCCATGTTAAGTCACTATCTCTTTCAGTGGCAAATGATATGGGCTGGGATACGTTAAAAGACCTCATGATTGAGGAGTACTGCCCGAGGGGCGAGATCCAAAAGCTGGAGGAAGAACTTTGGCGCCTAACCATGAAAGGCACCGACATCGTAGCATATACAGCCAGGTTCTGTGAACTGGTGGCCCTCTGTCCCAACATGATTCATACAGAGGGAAAGAAGATCGAGAGGTATATATGGGGGCTGGTGCCACCATATCAGGGAAATGTATTGTCATCACGCCCCACTACATTTGATAGTGCCAAGCGATTGGCACAGCAGCTAGTTGACCACGGGGTCTGTACCCCGGCTGCAACAACCACCCTGGCCATCTCAGAAACCGCCAGAACTGCTGAGTCCAAGCGGAAATTCTGGGATGACAAGAAAAAGAAAAAGGCTGCGAAGAAACAGCAGACGGTGGCAGTTCATAGTGCGACAGCACCTGCCACTGCTGCTATTCCAACAAAGCAGTATTCTGGAAGTTTGCCTTTATGCAACAAGTGCAACTACCATCATATGGGAGCCTGTCGGGACATGCAGTGTGTAAACTGCAACAGGAAGGGGCATACAGCCCGTTTCTGTAAATCTCCGGCGAGGCCAATCACCCAAGTCCCCGGCGCTGAAGTGGGCCAATCTTGCTACAACTGTGGCGATGTGGGCCACTACAAGAGGAACTGCCCCAAGGCAGGGAATGCCGGTGGAGTAGGAAGAGTTCTGGCTATAGGCCATGAGGAGGCGGTTGCCGACCCCACAGTGGTCACTGGTACGTTTCTCCTCGACAACTCTTATGCTTGTATACTATTTGATAGTGGAGCGGAGAGAAGCTTCGTGAATCAAAAATTTGCTCATTTACTTAAGCAAAAATCACGAGCACTCAAAGAACCGTTCACAGTAGAAATGGCTAATGGGAAGACAGAGAGCACTAGCTGCATTTACATAGGGTGTACCCTAACTTTAGATAGCCATTCATTCTCGATCGATCTCATGCCAGTCTCAATTAAAAGTTTCGACGTCATCATTGGCATGGATTGGTTGAGTCTTCAACGTGCCGACATCATGTGTTACGAAAAGGCAGTCCGCCTTAATCTTTCGTCTGGCGAAACCATAGTAGTTTATGGCGACAAACCCGGCACAAACCTTCGTATCATCTCGAGCATTCAAGCTCAGAAATTCTTGCGTAAGGAATGTCGCGCATTCCTTGCTCATGTGGTCGATGTGAGCCAAGAAGCGAAAGACATCAAGAACATTCCAGTAGTACACGACTTTCCCGACATCTTTCCAGAAGAGCTACCAGGATTACCTCCGCAACGACAAGTCGAGTTCAGAATCGACTTAGTTCCAGGGGCTACCCCCGTAGCCAAATCGCCTTATCGTCTAGCACCTGCAGAGATGCAAGAACTATCCTGTCAACTTAACGAACTGCTCAGCAAGGGCTTTATAAGACCAAGCTTCTCACCCTGGGGAGCTCCAGTCTTGTTCGTCAAAAAGAAAGACGGATCGTTTCGTATGTGCATCGACTACAGGGAGCTCAACAAACTGACCGTCAAAAATCGTTATCCTTTGCCTCGGATAGACGATTTATTCGATCAACTTCAAGGGGCGAATTTCTTTTCAAAAATCGACCTAAGATCCGGATATCACCAATTACAAGTGCTAGGGGAGGATGTTCCAAAGACAGCCTTCCGAACTCGTTATGGGCACTACGAATTCGTAGTGATTCCGTTCGGATTAACAAACGCGCCCGCTGTATTCATGGACTTAATGAATAGGGTGTGTCGTCCTTACTTGGATCAGTTCGTCATCGTCTTCATCGATGACATACTTATCTACTCTCGTAGTAAGGAAGAACATAGTCAACATCTGCGACAAGTCTTAGAAACCCTGCGCGCGGAGAAGCTTTATGCGAAGTTCTCGAAATGCGAATTTTGGATCCGCCGAGTCGAATTTTTAGGGCACGTGGTTAGCAAGGAAGGAATACACGTGGACCCTTCCAAAATTAAAGCCATTGAGAGCTGGTCAGCACCGAAGACGCCTATAAAAATTCGTCAATTTCTAGGCCTCGCTGGCTACTATCGCCGGTTCATTCAGAACTCCTCCCGCATTGCAAAGCCTCTTACAACGCTTACCCAGAAGGGCGTATCCTTTGACTGGGAAGAAAAGCAGGAGAGAGCGTTCCAAACGCTCAAACGAGCCTTGTGCATTGCACCAATACTGTCCCTCCCCGAAGGGATAGAAGACTTCATTGTCTATTGCGATGCATCGAACCAAGGTCTCGGATGTGTTCTGATGCAGCGAGGTAAGGTCATCGCCTATGCCTCGAGGCAGCTGAAAACACATGAGGTCAACTATACGACGCACGATCTTGAACTAGGAGCAGTTGTATTTGCTTTGAAGATCTGGAGACACTACCTGTACGGTACGAAGAGCACAATCTTTACAGACCACAAGAGCTTACAACACATATTCGATCAGAAGGAGCTCAACATGAGACAACGACGGTGGGTCGAGCTACTCAGTGACTACGAATGCGAAATTCGTTATCATCCCGGCAAGGCCAACGTAGTAGCTGACGCCCTAAGTCGGAAAGAATATTCTGGTCGTAGAGTCAAGTCATTGACTATGACTATCCATTCGCACTTATCCACACAAATACAGGCGGCTCAGCTCGATGCTTTGAAGCCTGAAAATGTGACCAATGAATCCCTGCGAGGGATGGATAAGAACTTGGAAGTCAAAGGTGGCGGAGCTTACTATCTCATGAACCGGATCTGGACCCCGAAACTTGGTGGTTTCAGAGATTTGGTCATGAAGGAGGCGCATAACACTCGTTATTCCGTTCACCCAGGTTCAGATAAGATGTATCTGGATCTTAAAAAGTTATACTGGTGGCCTAACATGAAAGCAGAGATTGCTACCTTCGTAAGTAAATGCCTTACTTGCGCAAAGGTCAAGGTCGAGTACCAGAAACCCTCAGGTCTTCTTCAACAGCCTGAGATCCCAGAATGGAAGTGGGAGCGGATTACTATGGATTTCATAACCAAGTTGCCCAAGACAACGGGTGGACTTGATACCATATGGGTCATCGTCGACAGATTGACCAAGTCCGCGCACTTCCTGCCTATCAAAGAGACAGACAAGATGGAGAAGCTTACAAGAACTTACATTAGAGAGATTGTACGATTGCATGGTGTTCCTATATCCATTATCTCGGACAGAGATAGTAGGTTCACTTCTAGGTTCTGGAAATCGCTACAAGGTTCCTTAGGAACTAGGCTGGACATGAGTACAGCCTACCATCCGCAGACAGACGGGCAAAGTGAGAGGACTATCCAAACCTTAGAGGACATGTTGCGAGCCTGTGTGATTGACTTTGGGAAAACATGGGATACTCATTTACCCCTTGTAGAATTTTCCTACAACAAAAGTTATCACACAAGCATAAAGGCTGCTCCATTCGAGGCCCTCTACGGCCGAAAGTGCAGATCCCCTCTGTGCTGGGCTGAGGTGGGTGATACCCAGTTAGCTAAGGGACTAGCTCCTGAAAGCACTCTCACAGGTCCGGAGATCATACGGGAAATGACGGAGAAGATCGTTCAGATCCGTGAACGACTGAAAGCCTCCAGAGACCGACAGAAAAGCTACGCTGATAAACGAAGGAAACCGTTGGAATTCCAGGTGGGCGACCATGTTCTATTGAAGGTCTCACCCTGGAAGGGCTTGATACGCTTCGGAAAGCGTGGAAAGCTAAATCCAAGGTACATTGGGCGTTTCGAGATTCTTGCCAGAGTCGGCCCAGTAGCTTACAAACTTAACTTACCGAGCGAACTCAGTAACGTACATTCTACCTTCCACGTCTCGAACTTGAAAAAGTGTCTGTCCGACGAGACTCTTGTAATTCCACTCGACGAGATCGAGATCAACGAGAGCCTCAACTTCGTGGAAGAACCAGTAGAGATCATGGACCGGGAGGTCAAGCAAACGAAACAAAGCCGCATCCCGAGAGTGAAGGTTCACTGGAACGCCAAGCGAGGACCTGAATTCACTTGGGAGCGAGAGGACCAGATGAAACTGAAATATCCTCGTCTTTTTACTTAGTTCTTTGTAACTACTTATTTGCTTAAATTCTAATTTCGGGACGACTCTTCAATAGGAGTCAAATCAGTTACAGTTAAATCAGTTACAGTTAAATTTTCAGACTTTTTGGATTAAGTTTGATTATTTTAGGATTTACACTTTATGAGATACCAGGAGAGAGGATGCCCTAGGGTTATAGTGCAACAATGTTATTCCTAAACTTCAAGAAATTGGAGTTTACTGCCGGAATAAAATATTTTCAGCCAAAAACCCAGAAATTTGGGGTATATATATGACACTTGTCATTTTATATCATTTTTCCAAATTTCTCAAGAACAAAAGCAAATCCTCTCAAGTATCATCACGGGATTTATTCCAAATCTCGATCTAGTAAGTGTTTTCAACCATTTCAAGTTAGTAGATCACTTAATCTAGTGTTTTAACAACCTTCTAACCGTGAAATCATTCCAAAAGGTTGATTTTTCCATTTTCACCAAGAACACCAAGAACACCAAGAACACACACTAGTGTTCTTGGCATTTTGGCTCATTTCAAGCTTCCATATAGTAAGTACTTCTATCCTAGAGTGTGTTTAAGCTTGCTATACTTCATTATAACATGAAATCATCCAAGAAACACCAAGAAAATGGTGTTTACGGTTCAAGAACGTTCTTGAACCGTAAACCCATTTTTTTAAGGGACCAAAATGTCCCTAGTCCCTTCCTAAGCCTAAGTAACTAACTTGGATCCTTACCTTGATGTGTTAAGGACTTGAAATCATCGAAATACCAACATCCATAAGAGTTTACGGCCGTAAACTCTAGGGTTTACGACCGTAAACCAAAAGGGATGTGGTCTTTGGGCCGTAAACTCCAAATAGGAGTGAAATGGTGCCCTAGCTTCTTCCTTAGGCTTATACTTCAAGAGGAAACACTTCAATGGACTTAGAAACGTTCAAATCAACAATTGGTCAAAAGAGGAGGAGTTTACGGCTGTAAACTCTAGGGTTTACGACCGTAAACCCATTGGGTTGAGGTCACAAAACCGTAAACTCAAGTTAGGATTTCTTTCGAACCCTAAACCCTATAGCATTGTTCTACAACACTTAGATGCATTCCTTGAGACTTATAACACTTATATAAGGTGTTTAACTTGTCTTAGGATGTCTTAACTTTGCTAATTAGTTGTTTAAAGTCTAATTAGATACATATATGTTGTATTTATATGTTGAATAGGATCATTGTGTGTGTACAAGTCTTCACTTGACACCTAGCAATCCTATTTTCTTCAGTTCATCCAAACCACCAACTACAGGTGAGTTCATACCCCTTAATTAACCTTTTAAATGTTTTTAAATGCTTTTATGGGGGGGGGGGAATACAAGTTGAACAATTATAGTTATTATATCAATCACATGTGATTAATAACAACCAAACAAATGGTTTTCTTACTTTTCAAACTGTTTATCAAACTGTTTTACCTCAAACTGTTTTACCTCAAACTGTTTTACCTCAAACTGTTTTACAAACTCCTTTATTGTCAAATACATTTATCAAACTCTTTTAACTTATATTATGTGTATCTATATAAATATAGTTATATAAGTAGGATTAAGAAGGACTTAAGACTACTAGTCTACCCTGCTTCCTGTTCTTGTATGATTGTGGTCTTAGGGTATCAAGGTTAGTTGTCCGAGGGTCGTTTGAATCCTAGTTATATATTATGTATATGTATATAGATATAAAAGATTTTCCTTCATTCAAGTCCATACCTTTGGGTAGCAAGGGTATACAAACATGTTCATACATTGCTAGTAAGCTACCATAGGGGTAGTTTAGGAAGATACTATTACTAGAACGATGAAACATACAATGAGTCAGTTCATTCATGAGTCAATACATACTATAATGAGAAACAAACATGAAACAGAGTGATGAGAAACAAACATACAGGCTAGACAGAGAAAGAACATACAATACAGCTAGCACACAATTCACATAACATTTACATTAATACATTTATGTGAGCCATTAAACAGGGCATGGCACTACCTGCCATGACTGTTTTTGTATCAGAATCTCCTTAATTGGGGAGCGTATGAGTTTGTGTATAGATCTATACTGGATTGACTATCCTACACCTTGCTGCTCGCTACAGTGGGACTTGCAAGTCTACGGGTGCCAAACGTCATTTTTGTGGCATCTTACATTGTCACTTTACTATTGAGTCGGTAGCAAGATACAGGCCGATCACATGTTACCTTAAAATATACAATTAACTTAAGGTAGTTAGTACAGCAGTAGTTTCATAATACTACATTAAAGTACTATAACATTTTCCCTTTACATTTTACTCTGTGATTTCACACAATAAACAATAATGTAAAAACTATATTTTTGGTTAATGATAGTCGGATTTGAGAAAATACTCACTTTTACAAAGGATACACACACAGACACTAGATGCCTTGGTAGAAGGCTACTTTTAGTAGGAAACATAGGGTTTCCTAGGATAGTTCAAACAAATACAAAACTTTTACAAACACACAGTACATCTTACAAAACATCTTACAAATGCTTTCATACAAACACAGACACTAATATACTTATGAACTCACCAGCTGTAAAGCTGATAAACTCTATCAAAATAACTTGTATTCTCAGGTCACCAGTAGACAGGTACCGGAGCCAGGTTTTGAGAAGATGGAGCTCGTTCAAGACTCATCTTATATTTTGATGTATATTGTTTTGGTGTCTTTAAAACTTAACGGAACACACTTGTATGAAATTATATTATTAATGCAATGGATGATGTTGTTGCTTGTTTACTACTTGCATTGTTGTGATACTGTACATGATGTCCTCCACCCCAGAACGTTTCCGCCGTTCATTTGGTTTTGAGGGTGTGACAGCTACCTATCCAGAGCAACACCAAATTGAGTAAGACTCAATGCCCGAGTACAGATGTTGAAATAGATGACATGAGTCGTGTACCTTATGCTTCCGTTGTCGGATCGATCATGTACGCTATGACATGTACTCGCCCTGATGTGGCATTTGCTTTGAGCATGGTCAGTCGCTATCAGGGAAACCCGAGTAGAGCTCATTGGATAGCAGTAAAGAATATACTCAAGTATTTGCGAAGGACAAAGGACTGGGTCCTTGTACTTGGTGGCAATGATACTTTGAGAGTAGATGGTTACAGTGATGCCAACTTTCAGACGGATAGAGATAACTTCCGTTCTCAGTCGGGCTGGGTATTTTTACTGAATGGAGGAACAGTTACTTGGAAAAGTTCCAAGCAAGATACGGTGGCTGTTCTACTTGTGAATCAGAGTACATAGCAGCGAGTGAAGCGTCGAAAGAAGCAGCTTGGTTGAGGAACTTCATCGGAGATCTCGGAGTTGTTCCAACCATCCAGGAGCCTATGGAACTGTTCTGCGATAATGAAGGAGCGGTTGCCTTGACAAAGGAACCGAGAGATCATGGTAAAACCAGACATATCGACATAAAGTACCATTTCATCAGACATAGAGTAGAAGAAGGCCATCTTATAGTAAAGAGGGTGTCATCTGAAGATAACCCAGCAGATCCCCTCACAAAGGGTCTGAGTAGGGCTAAGAATATTCAGCATGCTCGGAGCATAGGACTGAAAGATGATATTAGTTTTAGTAGTTAGATTAGTTTTATTCTGAAACTTGTAACAAAGTAAATGTAATTTACTTTTGGTGATTAAATAATAAAGTATTATTTATAAGTTTGGTTTCTGCCTTTTGTCAATTGTTTATTATTGTGTTTCATTTTTGCATGTTTTACTTCCCGAGTAATAAGATTATTCAAACTCCACAGTCGCTCGTACTTTTGGAAGTAAGTAGTGAATTAAGACTGTCATGAACTGGATTATAGATTGTCTAAGGGTAGACATGGCAATAGAATTGCTGCAACGTTCATGAGTACTCAGAAATTGAGATTTGAGTATTGGATAAACCCTCGCTCAGAGTATCACTTCATGGAATTCATCACGAGTAATACTGAGACAATAATATCTTATAATTTTGAAGCGAAGATATATGAGTTGTGATTTACAAGTCGGTCATGCATTGTTGATACGAAAACGCATCAGTAACTTGGTGTTATAAAACGTATTGTCATGCATAATTTGATGAGTTAAAGATACAAGCATATGAGACAACGTTTATTCGTTCCTTTTGCCCTAACAGGAAAAGCGATATCTGTGGGCCCCTCGATGATTTGGTGTTGACTTATGTGTTGGGCCCAGCCAGGACTAAATTGATGTGTTCAATTAGAAGTCCTACATCATCACAGATCAGGAATCGTGAAACATAGATTCTGGACAAAGAGATTGATTACATTCCATGTCTTATGTCTAGGGATATCTAGCAGAACGAAGGATTATATGATCACTTATCTTAGGACACGTAACTGACTGGGTCAGAGTTCGGCAGCAGCTTTTTGAAGCTATAATTTGCTGGTCAAATTTAGAAGGCATACTAGCAATTATAGTTACAGACTTATCCAAGTGGGAGACTGTTGGATTAGGTGTCTAAGCCCATAACTATAATTGGTATGTACTTGAATTGATAGCAGCACAGTCCTTTTGGGTTGCCCTCAACCTAGCAACTGGACAAGGAAATTATGAAAGGAGAGATATTAATTTATAAGATTAATAAATTAATATAAATGATTTATTAATATGTTAAAAGATTAATATATTAATTAGAAATCATTATGTTTAATTAATAGTTAGCCGGAAATTAATCAGAATTAATTTCGGGGTTAAAAGAATTAATTATAAAGTACAGGGACTAGTTTGCAATTAACTAATAGTTGAGTGGAAGGATCCAGAACCCCCTTGGAAGGAGGTGGACGAAATTCATAGGGGAAACCCTAGAGATTTCGTCCAAGGGGTCCAGATAAGGCCCTTGGGTTTTGCTTAGGCCCTAAGCAAAGGATAACTAGGGTTTTCCCTAAACCCTAGATCCCTCAGCTATTTAAGGAGCATCCTGGCTCACATTTGAGGTCACTGATTCTTTGGAAGAAACCCTAAGGCCGAAATTGCATACTCTCTCCATCTTCTCTTCTCCTACTTTCCTTCTTGCTAGTTCTTGGGTGTGATTCCATTAGAGGCATTACATTTATGGTGCTAAGCTTCCAAGAAGATCAAGATCAAGATCAAGGGAATTATCAACTGTTTTCTATAACAATTGAAAGGTATGTAACTCTTAAACCCTAGTTTGTTAATTTCGAAATTAGCCTCTCTCCTCTAGGGTTCTTGTTTGCAATTCAAAGTTATATGTTCAATAGTTAAAACATAGATCCAAAGTAGGTTGCATGTGAACTTAGGAATTGTTTTCTAGTTTATTTGTTTTACCTAAAACCCATCAGTGGTATCAGAGCCATTGTTTGTTTTAAATTGAATTGCTATAATAGTTAAATTGCAAATTAGGGTTTATAGCCATTAAAGCCTAAAGGCCAAATTTTCGATTTCTTGGGTTTTGGATAAAAGGGTTTTTTCGAAAACCCTAGCCTCCAAAGAACCCTAATCGAAATTAGGGTAAGGGTTTTGAAAACCCTAGCCTCCTCCCTTGTAAATTTCGAAATTGCTAGAAGTTTTAGGGTTTCTTGTTTTGGATAATTGTTACTTAATTAGATTAATTGGATAATTATCCTTACCCTATTTTTCGAAATTTAGAGGGATAAGGATTAGGATTAAACTAATTGATTAATTTAATTAGATAATCCTTACAAGATTTAATAATTTGATTAATAGTTAATTAAAAGATAAATATTAAATCTAGTTAATTGGTTTATTTAAATTTAAAATTTAATAGTTTGAATTTCGAAATTTATATAAACCCTTGAATTTTTAAAATGTTTTAAAACACACCCTATATATGTATTATGATTAAAAGTTTAATATTATATATGTATAAGAATATGGTCAGTCAAATCGCTAGTATGCCTCATTCACGAAGCTAATCTATAAGGGGGGTATAAGGAAACTGCCTATAAAATGGTAGTTGAATGGGTATCCACTCTCACCCACCGCTTCCTTGATTAGTGGAGGGTCGTTAGCAGAACGGATTTGATAGGACAACTACTTCTCATTAAAAGTATAATGACATTAAAGAAAGTACTAGAACATTATTTTTAAAATCCCAACTCTAGTTACTTTAGGAAAAATGTGAAAAGTATGCTAATCCATGAAATTGCACATTATGCTTTATTGGTCGTTAGTGGAGCGTGTGTGGTTAACCAGCACACTAAAGGGCACTAATAAAGAGTAGTAATGGGTATCTCATAATTGTCATTTTGATGGAGCGTGTGTGGTTTACCAACACATCAATAGTTAATGATAAAGACAATGAGGTTACCAAGCACATTTGCATGGTTATTCACATCTTGTTTGTGATCCTCGGCATCCCAGTAAAAAATAGAAGAGCATAATCTGAGATTAAAACATGCCATTGAATAGTTTCAATGTATCTCAAAAGAATTAGGAATTTCACTTCATTTGTTTCGTCTAATGGTGGAATTGGTGAATCGTCATTCACCTACCTTTATGAAATTTACACTTGGATCTCGGCATCCCATTTCTAAGTTGTGAATCTTCATAGTTGGATCCTAACCTTGATATTTTATCTTTGGGTTATTATATTGAGGTATCTTGAAATCTAACTAAAACTTTCTTTCTTTTTAGATGTCTACTCCTGGAAACACTTCTGCTTCATCCTCCTCCAACCAGAACTTCTCTTTGCTCAATATCTGCTCCAAAGTCGTTATGGATGGCTCAAACTATAACGATTGGATACGCAACATCAAGATGGCTCTTCGTTTTGAGAACAAAGAATATGTTCTTGAAAAGGAGCTCAAAGAGCTTGATGAGTCTGAAGCTACTCCTGAAGACCTTGCTGCCTACAAAAAACATTACAATGATGCTACCAAAGTGGCATGCATCATGTTGGCAACCATGTCCCCAGAACTGCAGAGGTACTATGAGGACTATTGGCCTTTCGAGATGAACAAGGACCTTATGGAAAAGTACCATAAGCGAGCTCGTCAAGAAAAGTTTGAAGTAGTCAAGTCACTCATGGCTTGCAAGATGAAAGAGGGGGAGTCGGTTGTGTCACATGTGCAAAGAATGCAACGCTACATAGAGCGTTTGGTCAAGCTCAACATTCACTTTGATGAGGAATTGGCCATTGACATGGTCTTGAACTCACTACCTGATTGTTATGGTCAGTTTATTCTAACTTACCATTTGAACAATACTGAGCAGACTTTGGCCCAATTGCACAACTTGTTGCAGACAGCTGAAGCAGGGACGAAGGGTAAAAGTATACCCTCCACACCTGCAAGTGCCCCTGTGTTGGCTATTGGACAGGGAAAGGGGAAAAAGAGGAAAGGTCCTCCCAAGCAAAATTGGAAGAGCAAGGCTCAAGCTGGGTCGTCTAGTAATGGCCCAAAGGCTAAGCCCAACGGTTCCACTCCCCATGTTTCTGATCCAAAAGAGGCCGTTTGCTTTTATTGCAATCAAAAGGGGCATTGGAAGAGATCTTGCCCACAATATCTGCAAGATATCAAGGATGGCAAAGTGAAGCCATCTTCTGCAGGTATTTACACTATTTCTGCTAATAACTCATTATCTTCTCGTTCATGGGTCCTTGATACAGGATGTGGTTTTCATATCTGTTCTGATTTGCAGGGACTAAAGGAAAGTGAGGAGATAGAGCGAGGGAGGATAAACTTGATCATGGGAAACAGAAAGTCTTCACCAGTAACCAAGATCGGAGTTTATCAACTTTTGCTTAGTAATGATGTTAGATTAGATTTAATAAATTGTTGCTATTCGTCTGAGATGACGAGAAACATTATTTCATTTCATGCATTGTTCAGACAAGGTTTTAAATATTCTTTTAATGATTTGAATGGTTCAATTTCTGTTTATAAGAATGGTGTTTTTATGTTTGAAGCTTTACCTTGTGATGGTGTGTATGAAATAGTGACTTGTGTTGATAGCTTAGGAAATAGTGTACTTAATATTGACTTGTCTAATAGTGTAGACAAGGCATGCTTGTGGCATTGTCGTCTTGGACACATTGACAAGAAACGCATAGCCCAACTCCAAAAGGATGGAGTGTTGGAATCATTTGACCTAAAATCAGATGATATGTGTGAATCTTGTCTTTTGAGAAAGATGACAAAATCACCATTTACAGGGTCTTGTAAAAGAGGTGAAGGTCTGTTGGATCTCATACACACAGATGTGTGTGGGCCCTTCAGATCAACTACAAGAGATGCTAATCGATTCTATGTGACTTTCACTGACGATTATAGCATATATGGTTATATCTACTTGATCAAGCATAAGTCACAAACCTTTGAAAAGTTCAAAGAGTTTAAGCATGAGGTCGAAAATCAATTGGGCAGGAAGATAAAGATACTTAGATCCGATAGAGGCGGGGAGTATCTTAGCATCGAGTTTAACGACTATCTGAAAGAATGTGGGATAGTCTCACAATTGACTCCTCCTAGGACACCATAATTAAATGGTGTAGCTGAGAGGCGTAATCGGACATTGTTAGACATGGTTCCTTCTATGATGAGTCATGCTTCACTTCCTATTCACTTCTGGGGGTATGCCTTAGAGGCAGCCGCCCACATCCTCAATCTTGTCGCTACAAAGAAGGTTGCCAAAACACCTCACGAAATATGGACGGGGAAAGTTCCCTCGTTGGCACATATTAAAGTCTGGGGTTGTGAAGCTTTCGTAAGACGAGAGACTCACGACAAGCTAGCAGCTAGAAGTGAGAAATGTGTTTTCATTGGTTACCCAAAGCAGTCTTTTGGATATTTGTTCTACAGGCCTAGTGAAAACGTGGTCTTTGTATCACGAAGAGGAGTCTTTCTAGAAAGGGAGCTCATATTCAAAGAGGACAGTGGGAGTACCATTGAACTTGAAGAAATTCAAGAGTTGGCCAATGAAGGAACCTTAGATGACACTAGCACTCAACCAGAGGAAACAGTTCCTGTTGAACCAGTTGATAATTCATTACCTCTTCGAAGGTCCACTAGGGTGAGTGTGCCACCTGAGTTGTATGGTTTTCATATTACTTCAGATGGTGACACATTCATAAGTGAGAGAACACTGGTAAACTTGGATAAACCAGTCACTTATAAGGAAGCAATGGCAGGCCCAGAGGCTTCAAAGTGGAAAGAGGCAATGGACAGCGAGATTAAGTCCATGTATGACAACCAAGTTTGGAATTTGGTTGATAGTGCACCAGGTCGTAAGACAGTTGGGTGCAAATGGATCTTCAAGAAGAAGACATACATGGATGGTAATGTGCATACATTCAAGGCTCGACTGGTTGCACAAGGTTTCACTCAAACCCCAAGGGTTGACTATGATGAGACTTTTTCGCCAGTAGCTAAGATTAAATCTATTAGGATATTGCTCGCCATAGATGCCTTTCATGACTATGAAATCTGGTAGATGGATGTCAAGACTGCTTTCCTTAACAGGAAGTTGGCTGAGGATGTTTACATGAATCAGCCAGAGGGTTTTGTTGATGCAAAGTTTCCCAATAGAGTGTGCAAGCTTGAGAAATCCATTTATGGATTGAAACAAGCATCTCGCAGCTGGAATCTTTGCTTCCATGAGAAAGTCAAAGAGTTTGGTTTCTCTAGAAGTGAAGATGAGTTTTGTGTGTATATCAAGGCTAGTAGGAGTATAGTAACTTTTTTGGTGTTATATGTCGATGACATATTACTCATTGGTAACGACGTTCCAACCTTGAGAGATGTTAAGTCTTGGCTTGGAAAGTGTTTTGCCATGAAAGACCTTGGAGAAGCTGCTTATATTCTTGGGATTAGAATATTGTGAGATAGAAAGAAGAGACTAATTGGACTTAGTCAGAGCACATACTTGGATAAGGTACTAAAGAGGTTTAGTATGGAAAATTCCAAGAAGGGAGAGCTACCTATCCAGAGCAACACCAAATTGAGTAAGACTCAATGCCCGAGTACAGATGTTGAAATAGATGACATGAGTCATGTACCTTATGCTTCCGCTGTCGGATCGATCATGTACGCTATGACATGTACTCGCCCTGATGTGGAATTTGCTTTGAGCATGGTCAGTCGCTATCAGGGAAACCCGGGTAGAGCTCATTGGATAGCAGTAAAGAATATACTCAAGTATTTGCGAAGGACAAAGGACTGGGTCCTTGTACTTGGTGGCAATGATACTTTGAGAGTAGATGGTTACAGTGATGCCAGCTTTCAGACGGATAGAGATAACTTCCGTTCTCAGTCGGGCTGGGTATTTTTACTGAATGGAGGAGCAGTTACTTGGAAAAGTTCCAAGCAAGATACGGTGGCTGATTCTACTTGTGAATCAGAGTACATAGCAGCGAGTGAAGCGTCGAAAGAAGCAGCTTGGTTGAGGAACTTCATCGGAGATCTCGGAGTTGTTCCAACCATCCAGGAGCCTATGGAACTGTTCTGCGATAATGAAGGAGCGGATGCCTTGACAAAGGAACCGAGAGATCATGGTAAAACCAGACATATCGACAGAAAGTACCATTTCATCAGACATAGAGTAGAAGAAGGCCATCTTATAGTAAATAGGGTGTCATCTGAAGATAACCCAGCAGATCCCCTCAAAAAGGGTCTGAGTAGGGCTAAGCATATTCAGCATGCTCGGAGCATAGGACTGAAAGATGATATTAGTTTTAGTAGTTAGATTAGTTTTATTCTGAAACTTTTAACAAAGTAAATGTAATTGACTTTTGGTGATTAAATAATAAAGTATTATTTATAAGTTTGGTTTCTGCCTTTTGGCAATTGTTTATTATTGTGTTTCATTTTTGCATGTTTTACTTCCCGAGTAATAAGATTATTCAAACTCCACAGTCGCTCGTACTTTTGGAAGTAAGTAGTGAATTAAGACTGTCATGAACTGGATTGTAGATTGTCTAAGGATAGACATGGCAATAGAATTGCTGCAACGTTCATGAGTACTCAGAAATTGAGATTTGAGTATTGGATAAACCCTCGCTCAGAGTATCACTTCATGGAATTCATCACGAGTAATACTGAGACAATAATATCTTATAATTTTGAAACGAAGATATATGAGTTGTGATTTACAAGTCGGTCATGCACTGGTGATACGAAAACGCATCAGTAACTTGGTGTTATAAAACGTGTTGTCATGCATAATTTGATGAGTAAAAGATACAAGCATATGAGTCAACGTTTATTCGTTCCTTTTTCCCTAACAGGAAAAGCGATATCTGTGGGTCCCTCGATGATTTGGTGTTGACTTATGTGTTGGGCCCAGCCAGGACTAAATTGATGTGTTCAATTAGAAGTCCTACATCATCACAGATCAGGAATCGGGAAACATAGATTCTGGACAAAGAGATTGATTACATTCCATGTCTTATGTCTAGGGATATCTAGCAGAACGAAGGATTATATGATCACTTATCTTAGGACACGTAACTGACTGGGTCAGAGTTCGGCAGTAGCTTTTTGAAGCTATAATTTGCTGGTCAAACTTAGAAGGCATACTAGCAATTATAGTTACAGACTTATCCAAGTGGGAGACTGTTGGATTAGGTGTCTAAGCCCATAACTATAATTGGTATTTACTTGAATTGATAGCAGCACAGTCCTTTTGGGTTGCCCTCAACCTAGCAACTGGACAAGGAAATTATGAAAGGAGAGATATTAATTTATAAGATTAATAAATTAATATAAATGATTTATTAATATGTTAAAAGATTAATATATTAATTAGAAATCATTATGTTTAATTAATAGTTAGCCAGAAATTAATCAGAATTAATTTTAGGGTTAAAAGAATTAATTATAAAGTACAGGGACTAGTTTGCAATTAACTAATAGTTGAGTGGAAGGATCCAGAACCCCCTTGGAAGGAGGTGGACGAAATTCATAGGGGAAACCCTAGAGATTTCGTCCAAGGGGTCCAGATAAGGCCCTTGGGTTTTGCTTAGGCCCTAAGCAAAGGATAACTAGGGTTTTCCCTAAACCCTAGATCCCTCAGCTATTTAAGGAGCCTCCTGGCCTACATTTGAGGTCACTGATTCTTTGGAAGAAACCCTAAGGCCGAAATTGCATACTCTCTCCATCCTCTCTTCTCCTACTCTCCTTCTTGCTAGTTCTTGGGTGTGATTCCATTAGAGGCATTACATTTGTGGTGCTAAGCTTCCAAGAAGATCAAGATCAAGATCAAGGGAATTATCAACTGTTTGCTATAACAATTGAAAGGTATGTAACTCTTAAACCCTAGTTTGTTAATTTCGAAATTAGCCTCTCTCCTCTAGGGTTCTTGTTTGCAATTCAAAGTTATATGTTCAATAGTTAAAACATAGATCCAAAGTAGGTTGCATGTGAACTTAGGAATTGTTTTCTACTTTATTTGTTTTACCTAAACCCCATCAGAAACCATATCACAATTGTTTCTCTAAGGACATCTTAGTGTATTTGTTTGGCTAAGAAGAGAAATCGTGGATTGTTGAAATGGTTAAAATAAAAAAGATGAATCATACTTCGTTCCATAACAAGTCTCAGAGTGATACTCCAAGATTGTAACTCGAGTGACATATCTTAAGGAAGGTTTGTAACACTTGTCAAGTGTAAGAGTAAAATATGTCTCTACTCTTGTACATTTGAAATTGGTAAGTTGTGATGTTTTAGGTTAAACAAAGACCAACTAAGGCCAATTATGTGAAGTGTTAGTCTTGATAAGAATCCGCACTGACCCTTGATAAGAAATGGTTCTTGACAAGAGAGTCTTATATGTCAAGAGGACAGTGGGAGTCTTAAAGGTCTTGAAAGTTCCAAGAACTAATCAAGAATAAAAACCTGAAGTTCTTCACTAGCACACGACTTGAGGTTTATAACCTATCGTGTTGACATTTCTGTGCCTATTCCAGTTAAAGTTGGCTTTGCATAGGAGTTCTGAGAGTTCTCAATTGGTTGCATGACAACTTGGAAGCAATGGCAGGCCCTTGTGCTGCCAGTTGGCAAGAAGTTAAGATTGCACAAGTTCAATCCATATGAGTTTGGATTTTTCACTAACCTTGTCTTGTGATTATGGTTTTGACAAATTCACATGGATAGGAACTCATTCACCATAAAATCTAACTGTCATAAGGTTACTCTCCGATTCATGAAAATGATGGTGAGGAAACGCTTTCACTAAGTAGATTTTAAGTAGATAGCAATTGTATAATTTGCATTCTCAAAGTCGTTAGTGGAGCGTGTGTGGTTAACCGACACACTAAAATGGACTTGTGAGAAGTGGCAAAGGTCTAAAAAATTGAGACTATGATTACGGCATCCCTTTTCATAGTTCTAAAATTGTTTAGACACACATATGAGCTATCTAAGGAAAGGTGTATGAATTTGATAAATTCTTATCAAAGCATCTTGTATCAGAAAACTGAACTTTGTTAAGGAAGTCAATAAAGTATTAATTTCTAGAAGTCCAACTGATTTCTGAGTACATGTCAAAGCTAGTGGGAGCATAAGTGTTGTGCTGATAATTATCATGTTAGTGGGAGCATGATTATTATGTTCAGTATTGCAAGCTAGCAATGTTAATTATAGAAAACAAAAGTTTCAATTCGTGAAGTTGCAGGGGTTGAAAAGTTGTTTTGCTATAATTAAGGGAGAGGAAATTATAGTTCATTTCGATTCTAAAAGCTTAGATTGAGATTTTAATCATCTTTAGTCAAATATATATATGAATTTTATGTTGGAATGGTTCGACTTATGGAAATTCTATATATATTGCGTTTTCAAAATTCGATTACGATTACGGCATCCCTTTTCATAGTCAAATTTTGAAAACATGACAAATAAAAAAAAATTGTAGCAAAAGACTGGTCTATGATCACCTCTTTATGTGAGACATCATGAATCGTGTCCCATATGCTTCAGATATAGGATCGATTGCATGTGCTGTAATATTCATCCTTTCTAAATTTTCCAAATGCTCAGGGCATTAAGAAGGGAAAAGTCTAGAATTGGATATGACTAAAATGATTAAGCAATTGTCAAGGACAATCTAAGGTTTACCAAAGATTGGTTGCTCATGGACAGTTGGAAGTATAAGTGTTAATTTTGGAAGGACCATATTGATATATTCTGAAAAGAGGTAACTCTTGTTCAGAAGTGATAGTCAAAATGGGAATCTGGAAAGGTTTCCATAGGTGGAAGTTGTTCTTTAAATCTGTGTAAGATTAGAAAACTTAATGCAAGAAGGATGTTCAAAGGAATGTACTTTGAATGTGAGACTTCGTTTCCATGGAATTGATCTCCATTGGAATACCCTGTAATGATTGTTGACAAGTCTTTGTGACTTTGTGCATAGTCATTACAAGAGGATCAATGCATGTAAGTTTAGAATCTATCAAATTTCGGTAAATGGTAGGAATTTGGAATTCTTACATTTACAATGAGGATTTGGGATTGTGAAATGGGCATCATTGGAATCATGTTCAGTTGATCTATTTCACAAAGTAAAGATCATAGTTAAACATAGTGTGCATACTTGGTGTATGGCATGACTAGTGTTTAGAAAACATAGTTTACATGCTTGGAGCATGGGACAACTATTGTTTTAATTCAAGTATAAAGTTGATTATTTGAAACATTATACAATGAATAATGAGTAATCAATATGGTGTTTAAATAAAAGGTGTTTTATTTACTCTCAAAGGTGCTTGGGACCATAGAGTGATTAGTATTATTCTTGTGTTTCACTTTGCATGTTTTGACTTCCAAAATTGCTAGGTTATTCTTTCCGAATGACTAAGTTATTCAAACCATCCACAGTCGATAATACAATGGAAGTAGGTATTATGGCAAGACTGTCATGAATCGGGTTTGTAGATGTCCAAGGTAGTGGACATAGTAAGAGTTACTACAACATTCATGAGTACTCCTGGAATAAGGATTCGAGTATTGGATTAAACCCACGCTCATTTGACTCACTTCATGGATTTTATCACGAGTGATCATGAGACGATAATATCTTATATTCTTCAAACCTAGAGATATGACTTGTTGCCTATGAGTTGGTTATACATTGATTGCACGTAAACGCATTTGGTAACTCGATGTTATAAAACGTGCCTTTGTGTATGATTCAACAAGTAGTAGAACAAGCATATAAGTCGAAGTTTATCCATTCCTTTTACCCTTGGAGGGATAAAAGCGATATCTGTGGGCCCCTCGATGATTTGGTGATGACAAATGTAAGTGCTCGGCCGGGCCTGGACTAATTTGATTTGTTCAATTAGTCCAAACACTGACTAATCCCTAAAAGTCAACAATCAACATTGACCAGACTCGCCGAGTGCACTAGAGTGACTCGGCGAGTACATGCCTGCCTCCTCGTCCCTGGTCCTCACTTGACTCACTGAGTCAACCCTATACTCCCCGGGTCGTTACAGATCGCGAGTCACGGGGCAACCCGACTCGACTCGTCGAGTCCCTTATGGACTCGGTGAGTTCCTCCCATGAAAACTCTCAAAATATCTCTTGAGGTCAGATCTGCTTCACCAAACAGTAGATCCATCCTTCTAACATTCAAAAGTCACGTAAAGGTGCATCCTTTACTTGCATGCAACTCATATCAAGCCTCAAATGGAGAAATATCACTAGAAATGGCAACCTAGTCTCCAATTGCTTGTTTGCTTGCAAAAATCTAGAAGGTAGTGACTCTATGGACCTCTCAAGGTCCAGATCTGATATCATCAACACAAAGGGGACCTCATACTCACTAGATCTTATAAAAAGGGAGGTAAAAATCCTAAAATCATGAAATCTATCATATCAACACGAAATAGAAGGGATTACACCTCCAGAGACAATATCTCAACATGATTAGCTCCAATCCAAGCTCCCTTCACGTTCTAGATGGATCCTCTCTTCTTTCTCTAGCAAAAATACCCCAAAATGAAGATTATAAGCCCTTTCTTGCACTCAAGCCTTCCTCACTCTCTCTAGGGTTTCTCTGGAACAAGGTGACCTCAAATGACGGCCATAAGGTCCTTTAAATAGGGCACAAGCCCTGAAAATTAGGGCTTCATTTAACAGCGCAGACTCGCCGAGTCCCTTCATTAAATCCAGGTTGGCAGAAGCGCGATTCCACTCGGCGAGTCTGAGCGCCTACTCGCCGAGTCCCTTTCTAAAATTCAACAAAGTACTTAAAATAAGATACCTGGGTATCCGGATGTTACAATTCTCCCCCACTAGAATCAGACTTCGCCCTCGAAGTACTGCTCGGCAAACAACTCTGGATGCTGCTCTCGCATCTCCGACTCCAGCTCCCAGGTCAGTTCGGACCCCTTCCGATGTTGCCACTGGACCTGCACCAGTGACACCTCCTTGTTCCTCAGAACCTTGATCTTCCGATCCCGAATCGCGATTGGCCTCTCGGCATAATTCAGGCTCGCATCCACCTGAATATCCTCCAGTGGCACCACTGCCGACTCATCGGCTATACACTTCCTCAACTGAGACACGTGGAAGGTATCATGAATCTGGCTCAACTCCGCAGGTAGCTCCAACCGATATGCTACCCTGCCCACCCTCGCGGTCACCCTGAACGGACCGATGTACCGGGGCCCCAGCTTGCCCCTCTTCCTGAATCGGATCACTCCTTTCCAAGGAGATACCTTCAGGAGTACGAAGTCTCCCACCTGGAACTCAAGATCGGATCGTCGCCTATCCGCATAACTCTTCTGACGACTCTGGGTCGTCAGTAACCTCTGTCTAACCTGCTGTATCTGCTCTGTCGTCCGAAGCACGATCTCAGTGCTACCCATCACACGCTGCCCTACCTCTCCCCAGCAAATGGGAGTCCGACACCTCCTCCCATACAACAACTCGAAGGGAGGCATACCAATACTCGAATGGTGGCTGTTGTTGTAGGAAAACTCAGCCAACGACAGATACGTGTCCCAACTTCCTCCGAAGTCTAACACACATGCTCGGAGCATGTCCTCGAGCGTTTGAATCGTCCTCTCACTCTGTTCGTCCGTCTGGGGGTGGTAGGCGGTACAGAACCTGGAAGTGAAACGTACATCTCGATCTGACACAATCGAGATCGGTACTCCATGACGCGATACCACCTCTCGTACATATGACTTTGCCAACCTCTCAGCAGAAGAGCTCTCACTGATGGCAAGAAAATGCGCGCTCTTCGTCAGCTGATCGACGATCACCCAAATTGCTGTTGGATTAATGTCTAAGTCCATAATTATATTTGGTATGTACTTGACCCGACTCGGCATGGTCCATTTGGGTTGCACTTCACCGGCACAATTTATATGGATAGTCTTTTGAGAATAGTATATTTATGATTTATATTAATATATTATAAGTTCTAATATATTAATATGGAATCATATTATTTAATTAGTATTGATAAAGAATTAATTTAGAATTAATTAAGTGATCAAAAAGAACTAATTAAATATGGACTCTTATATATATGGAATGGGCCAAGTTCATTTAGGTTGGGCTAAGCTTTCATGGATGGTCCATGGAGCTTTTAACCCATGGATCCTATCTAAATGAAAGGTCATGGGTATTAGGGTTTACATGGATGTAACCCTAATCCTCCATAATATATAAAGGGGTCCTTGGCTCACAAAATTGGCACAAGTGTGTGAAAATAAGAGTGGGCCGATTTTAGTGTGCATACATATTCACTCAAGTTCTTCCAAGGTGTTTTGGTGATTTGTAATTCCATTTGACGCTTCCACACTATTGGGGCTAAGCTCTTAAAGCTTGAAGACATCAAGCTACATCAAAAGGTATGTCATCTAACTAGAACTTTGTAGTATAGGTGCTTCATAATATGCTAGTTAGGATGAAACCTTGGAATAGTTAATATTTGCATGTATAATAGAGAAAACATAGATCCAAGGTTTATAGGGTTGCATGTACACCATAGGAGTGTTAGAATGCTCAAAACCCAACAGTGGTATCAGATTCATGGGTTGTTTTCTGTTATATTGATGCAAATGTTTTATTTTCAAGTTGAAGAAAAGGAAAAAAAACATGACGTTTGTCAAATTTTAAGATAATTACTTGTTTTTGTGAAAAACTAATTATTTGTAAAATTTGAATCATTTGCTATATGAGTTGAATTAGGTCAAAGTTAGTAAAAGATAAAATGATATGATTATTTTATTAGTTTTAAAAGTTTGATCTAAAGAGTTTTTTGAAACCTCCATAAGTTATGGATATGAAAAGGTTTTTAAACAAAATTGATTCAAAGTTTTTTATGGAGCTAGAAAACTTGGTCTTAATGTTTTAAAGAATTCCATAACTTGTTCTTAAGTTATGGAACATGAAAAGTTTCATCATAAAACAAGTATTTAACTCCATAAGTTATGGAATCCAAAAGTTTTCAAGAGTTACAAAACTTGCCCTCAAGTTTTGGAAATTGGAAAAAGTTTTTTTATGATAAAAAAAAAAGAATTGAATTCTAAAACTCTTGGGTTCATAACTTAAACAATTAATTAAATGGTTTTAATTTTGAATTTAATAATTGGAATTATGATGTTTTTATTGAATAATTCAATTAACTCTTATGGACTTTATTAGTAAATAATTAAAGTGTTTAATTAAAAGAGAATTAATAATTCCATAATGACATGGTTTAAATTTAATTAAATTAAGAGTATAGTTTAATTAATAGATTAAACCACCAAGTATTTTAAATGTCTAAAATACACCCTTATACTATTATAATATTAAAAGTTTAATATATTATATGTATAAGAGCAAGTCGTCTTACCATTAGTAGGCCTCATTCACGAAGCCGGTCTATAAGGGGGGTATAAGGTTACTGCCTATAAAATGGCAGTTTAATGGGTGTCCACTCTCACCCACCGCTTCCTTGACTGGTGGAGGATTGTTAGCCGAACAGGTAGGACAAGGACTATAATTCTCCCTTCATTATAAGTATAATGATAAATACTAAGTAACTAAACACTTATAAATTCCCAATCTTAGTTACTTAGGAAAATGTGAATAAGGTGCTAATCCATGAAATTACACTTTGCACTTTGTTTAAGCTGTTAGTGGAGCGTGCGTGGTTAACCGACACACTAACCTGGACTTAACAAGGTAGGCAAAGGGTAACTTAATGTTTATCACAGTATCGTTGGAGCGTGTGTGGTTAACCGGCACATCGATTGAGGGGTAAATATTAAGGGTACCAAGTATATTTGCATGGTTACTTCACACCTTGTTTTGTGATCCTCGACATCCCAGTCACAAAACCTGAAGGGCACACTCGAGATTGAAACACGCCATTGAAAAGTTCAATGAATCTCAAAAGAATCTAGGAGTTTCAAAACCAATTAAAACCTAATAATACATTTCGTTTATCTTGGTGGAAATTGGTGAATCGTCATTCACCTACCTTCAAATATTTTATAGCTTGGATTACGGCATCCCTCTTCCAAGTTATAAAATAGTTTGTTGGGTCCTAGCCTTAATATATCATATTGGGTGTTATATTAAGGACTTAAATCAACTTTACGTGAATTTCTCCCATTGTTGATGTCTGGTTTAGACAACAATGATCTTCCCAAACCAAGCTTTCCTAATGAATATGACTTCCCGAGTTTGGCTCATGGAAGTCAAACTTCTCTTCCTCCACCTCCTCCAATTATTCTCCCTAACCCACAAGTTCAAGGTCACTCAAGCCCTAATGGCAAGCAAGGTCTATGTGTGATCACATCTTAGAGATGAAGTCACATATTGACAAGCCGGGAGAGTTGGGTGTGAAAGTCTTGAGAAAGTTGGATGTTCAATCACTTTCTAAGTCACATAGTGAGTTCCTTTGGGACTACTATGAAACAGACTATGACATGAACCTTAATGATCATATCTATTTGCTTGGTGTTGCTGAATTAGCAATGATTTGGAACGATAGTAAAGCAAATTTGATTAGAAGATCAACTTCCCAAAAACTTTATGGACAGTGACAATGCTGACACTGGAAATCCAGAAAAAGCATTCTCTTCCCAATGGAAAGGGATTGGCCATAGTCAACCTGGTTGACCAAATGATAAAGAGAAAGGCTAAGTCTGAGATAGTCCCATTACCAAAGGGTCCATATGTTTATTTTGCCAAAGGAAGGGGCGTTGATTGCAAAGCTGCCAAATTTACCTAAGGATGTTAAAGTCAATAAGTTTGACTCTACATCAGGTAGAGCCCATTATCTAACTCTGTTAAGTTCTATTCTGAGATCCTCATTACATGATGTGACTGGGTCACATGTTGATGTTTTAAGAATCAAAGAATAGAGAGAAATCTTAAAGGAAGTATATGCTGATTCTGATCGCGAAGGTGGATTTCGATCGCATCAGAATTTTGAGCAGTTGCTTAAGAAGTTATGATATATTGCTAAGGAATAGATAACAACAATTTTCCATGTGGATTGTAAGGATAAGTTTTTCCGCAAAGTTTTAAAATAAAAGAAAATTGTTTAATTGTATTTATTTGAAGTATCCTTACAATGGTATTTGTGGAAAATTGTTGCTTATATGATTCCACTGACAGCAATATTGGAAAATGGATTTGATTCTTTCATTTGTGGTAGTGTCTAAATTTACCAAATCAGGAAAGTTCCTCATCGCCCAAGTTTCAATTGGACCGAAACTTGGAATCATGCAAGTTGAATAGTATGATGAATGAGAACTTTCAAGCATTGGAAAATCAAGACTAATTACTTGTTCACATGGATGTGTGAGTCAAGTGAAGGACTAAAGGGATCGAGTACACATTCTTGTGCACTGGTCATGCCCACCACAAAGCTCGTTAATACTATTTGATTTACTAAAGTTTAGTAAATATGGTTATACTTACAAGTTTAAGTATAATTCTGAAACATTGGAAAAGTCTCAATGTATGGCAGAACGAATGGGAAGAATCAAATTAGGCAGAAAGATAAAAGTTTCTCAAATATGAAAAGATGGGAGAGTACTTTAGTATCATGTTTGTGATCATCTTAATGATTTAGAAATCATATCACAATTAGTCCTCTAAAGGTCATCTTAGTGCATTCTTATGACTAAGAAGAGGAGTCATGAATTGTTGAAATGATTAGATCAGGAAGATGAGTCATACTTCGTTCCAAAACAATTCTTAGAGTCATACTCCAAGATTGTAACTTAAGTGACATATCTTAAAGAAAGGTTTAAAACACTTGTCGAATGTAAGAGTATAAGTGTCCTACTCTTGTACATTTGAAATTGGTAAGTTGTGATGTTTTGGATAAAACAAAGACCAACTAAGGCCAATTGTGTGAAGTGTTTGTCTTGATAAAGAATCCGCACTATCTCTTGAATATTTGGCAAGATAGTCTTATATGTCAAGAGGATAGTGGGAGTCTTAAAGATCCTAAAAAGAATTTCAAGAACTAATCAAGAATAAAACCTGAGGTTCTTCACTAGCACACGACTTGAGGTTTATAACCTATCGTGTTGACATATTCTGTGCCCATTCCAGTTAAAGTTGGCTTTGCATAGGAGTTCTGAAAGTTCTCAATTGGTTGCATAACAACTTGGAAGCAATGGCAGGCCCTGTATTGCCAGGTGGCAAGAAGTTAAGATTGCATAAGTTCAGTCCATATGAGTTTGGATTTGTCATTATCCTTGTCTTGTGACTATGGTTTTGACGATTCACATGGATAAGAACACATACACCATAAAATCTAAGGGTCATAAGGTTTCTCTCCGATTCATGAAAATGATGGTGAGGAAACACTTCCACCAAGTAGATTTGAAGCAGATGGCAAAAGGTCTAAACAATTGAGACTATGATTACGACATCCCTTTTCATAGTTCTGAAATTGTTTAGACACACATGCATGCTATCTAAGGAAAGGTGTATGATTTTGATAAAGTTTTATCAAAGCATCTCGTATCAGAAATCTGAACTTTGGTAAGAAAGTCAATAAAGTATTGATTTCTAGAAGTCCAGCTGAAAACTGAGTACATGTCAAAGCTAGTGGGAGCATAAGTGTTATGCTAATAATCATCATGTTAGTGGGAGCATGATAATTATTGTTAGTGTTGCAAGTTAGCAATGTTAATTATAGAAAACAAAAGTTTCAATTCGTGAGGCTGCAGGGATTGAAAAAGTTGTTTTGCTATAATTAAGGGAGAGGATATACTTCATTTCAGTTCTAAAGGCTTAGATTGAGACCTTAATCATCTTTAGTCAAGAATATATATATGAATTTCATGTTGGATTGGTTTAACTTAAGGAAATTCTATATATTGCGTTCTCAAAATTCGATTATGATTACGACATCCCTCTTCATAGTCAAATTTTGAAAACATGGCAAATAAAAATATTGTAGCATAAGGCTGGTCTAGAATCATGTCTTTATGTGAGACATCATGAATCGTGTACCATTTGCTTTGGGTACAGGATCGATTGCATGTGCTATAATATTTGTCATTTCTAAATTTTTCCAAATGCCCAGAGGCATTAAGAAGGGAAAAGGTCTAGAATTGGATATGAGTAAAATGATTAAGCAATTGTTGAGGACAATCTGAGGTTTACCAATGATTGGTTGCTCAGGGACAGTTGGAAGTATAGTGCTAATTTTGGAAGGACCATATTGACATATTCTGAAAAGAGGCATCTCTTATTCAGAAGTGATAGTCAAAATGAGAATATGGAGTTGTCTCCATAGGTGGAAGTTATCTGTGTAAGATTAGAAAACTTAATGCAAGAAGCATATCCAAAGCAATGTACTTTAAATATGAGACTTAGTTTCCATGGAGTTGATCTCCACTGGAATACCTTATCATGACTGTTGACAAGTCTTTGTGACTTTGTACATATTCATTACAGGAGGGTCAGTGCATATAAGTTTAAAATCTAAACAGATTTCGATAAATGATAGGAATTTGAAATTCTCACATTTTTCGATAAGGATTTGGGAGTGTGAAATTAGAATCATTGAAATTATGTTCAATTGGTTTATTTCACAAAGTAAGGATCATAGACAAACATAGAGTGCATACTTGGTGTATGGCAAAGCTATTGTTTAAGAAAAACATAGTGTACATGCTTGGAGCATGGGACAACTAGTGTTTTTAATTCAAGTATAAAGTTGATAAAACCGAAACAATGAATAATGAGTAATCAGTATGGTGATAAATAAAAGTGTTTATTTATATTCATAGGGTTTGATACCATATTTGATTCATTTATTCTTGTGTTTCACTTTGCATGTTTTGACTTCCAGAATAACTAAGTCGCTCTTCCTGAATGATTAAGTTATTTAAACCATCCACAGTCGGTCATATGTTGGTAGTAGATATGAATCAAGACTGTCATGGGTTGGTTTGTAGAGGTCCAAGTTGGTGGACAAAGTGGTGCTACAACACTCATGAGTGCTCATAAGTTCTGAGTATTGGATTCAACCCGCGCTCATTTGAATCACTTCATGGATTTTATCATGAGTGATCATGAGACGATAATATCTTATATTCTTTAAACCTAGAGATATGAGTTGTTACTATGAGTTGGTTATACATTGATTGCACGAAAACGCATTTGGTAACTCGATGTTATAAAACGTGCCTTTGTGTATGATTCAACAAGTAGTAGAACAAGCCATATGAGTCGAAGTTTATCCATTCCTTTTACCTTCGGGATAAAAGCGATATCTGTGGGCCCCTCGATGATTTAGCGATGACACATGTGAGTGCTTGGCCAAGCCAGGACTGATTTGATTTGTTCAATCAGTCAGTCATCATAAATCAAAAATCGGGAAACAACAAATGGACAGAGAGAATGATTATAATCCATGTCTCAGTCCATATGATATCTAGAATGGAGGAATATATGATCCCTTATCTAATGGACAAGTCATTGACAAGGTCAGAGTTCGACAACGGCTTTAAGAGCTACGATTGCCAGTTAGGTTTTGAAGTCATACTCAATAATAGCTTTAGACTTATCCAAGTGGGAGACTGTTGGATTAATGTCTAAGTCCATAACTATATTTGGTATGTACTTGACCCGACCCGGCATGGTCCATTTAGGTTGCACTTCACCGACACAATTTATATGGATAGTCTTTTAAGAATAGTATATTTATGATTTATATTAATATATTATAAGTTCTAATATATTAATATGGAATCATATTATTTAATTAGTATTGATCAAGAATTAATTTAGAATTAATTAAGTGATCAAAAAGAACTAATTAAATATGGACTCTTATATATATGGAATGGGCCAAGTTCATTTAGGTTGGGCTAAGCTTTCATGGATGGTCCATGGAGCTTTTAGCCCATGGATCCTATGTAAATGAAAGGTCATGGGTATTAGGGTTTACATGGATGTAACCCTAATCCTCCATAATATATAAAGGGGTCCTTGGCTCACAAAATTGGCACAAGTGTGTGAAAATAAGAGTGGGCCGATTTTAGTGTGCATACATATTCTCTCAAGTTCTTCCAAGGTGTTTTGGTGATTTGTGATTCCATTTGAGGCTTCCACACTATTGGGGCTAAGCTCTTAAAGCTTGAAGACATCAAGCTACATCAAAAGGTATGTCATCTAACTAGAACTTTGTAGTATAGGTGCTTCATAATATGCTAGTTAGGATGAAACCTTGGAATAGTTAATATTTGCATGTATAATAGAGAAAACATAGATCCAAGGTTTATAGGGTTGCATGTACACCATAGGAGTGTTAGAATGCTCAAAACACAACAATTGCATCGACACCCCTCGCGGTCCTCGGCAATTTGGTGATGAAATCCATGGAAATGTGTTCCCACTTCCACTGGGGAATATCAAGCTGCTGCAACTTGCCATGCGGACGCTGGTGCTCGGCCTTAACCTTGCGACAGGCCAAGCACCTCTCCACAAACCACGCGACATCCCTCTTCATACAGGGCCACCAATAATCTTTCTTCAGGTCCAAATACATCTTAGTGGCCCCGGGATGGATCGAGAACCTCGATCTGTGTGCCTCCTCCATCAAAGTGATGCGCGTCCCGCCCATATACGACACCCAAACCTGTTGGGTCAAAAATATGGTTTATACTTTGCTTTTCTAGTTGATTGTAATTTTCTGTAATATTATATGTGTTTACGGTCAGGTTTACGGCCAGATAGTGTTTACGGCCGTAAACAGGTTTACGACCGTAAACTCTGTTTACGGCCCAATGGGTGTTTACGACCGTAAACTCCGTTTACGGACGTAAACCCAAGGCCGGCCCAGTCGAGTATATATAGGGGTGAGGGGTGTGAGGAATAGAGTGATGAACACGAGAGGAGCTTAAGTGTGTGAAACCCAAGGTGTTCTAGAGAGAGAAAGAGAGAGAGAAGGGAGTGTGTGTTAGTGTGTGTGAATCTTGTATCCGGATCTTCATTCATATCAATACATACAAGATTCATCATATTATTCTTCTCCTTCTCTTCTATTTGATCTGACATCATCCGTTTGATTGGGATTCCGCACCATCAAACGGATCTGATTGATACACAAGCAGATTAGGGACTTACAATTGGTATCAGAAAGGTAGTTGCCAACATGATCGATCATTGCATGGATTTTAAACGAAATCAGTCTAAGGGTTTAGGATATGATAGTGTACCTCCTCCTTATAATCACACATATCAATATCAATCCTTGTCCAAAGATGAGATTGCCAATGAATCTTTTATGGTTTATGGCAAGCCATCTGGTTTCGTCTCAGGAGGATTTATTAATGTTGAAAGTACTGACGTTTCTACTTCCCCTGCAGATCAATCCTTAGATCAGTCAAGGCACAAAGTTGAAGGTTCTGTTTCTGATAACAAAACTGAGCTTGAACCTGATGTTTCTGTTTCCAATGAACAACCTTCTGTTTCTGAAGATAAAGTTGATGATACATCTTGTGATGCCTTTGATGCTTTTGCATCGGATCATGCTGAGTTAAATTTTTTTGACATATTTGATTATTTGTTTGAAAATACTAATGTTCCTGTTTCTAGCACATCTACTTCATGTACAGGTAAAGTAGCAGAGGATGAGAACAAGGAGAATACCACTGAACAAACCAATATCTCCTTGAACTCTGAATCGGTTGCTTCGAACTCAGTTGCTTCTAATCAACCTGCTGTTCAGAAATACAGGCCACCAATTCCAGTGAAACAGAGTGCCTGCTGTAACTGTGCGTGTGGGAAAAGCAAGAGACAAGGCAACGATACGCCACCAGGGGCAGGAAGAAACAACTTCACAGTGAAGAAAAGGACTTGCTTTCACTGTGGAACACCTGGACACATTGCCAGACATTGTCCAAATCGCGCATACGTTCCCTACTATGCACAAGGCTGGCAGAACGCGCCAAGAGGGAGATACTCCAAAAGAAACCCCTCAAGGTTACGTTCAGACCATGATGACTGGAACGCGCAGAAGGCCAAGAATCCAACTCCCAAGGGCAAGAAGGAAATGTTTGCCAAGAAGCCAAATCCAAGAGATGCTCCCGTGAAGTCAAAATCAAAGTCATCTCAACGGCCGACATCAAAATCAAAAGCAAGTACTGAGCCACCCATCAGATCGAAAAAGAAATGGGTTAAACCCAACTACAAATGGGTTCCAAAGGCTCACTCTCCCAAATCAACTAATGACTCTAATATTTCTTCATCTTCTGTTCGTGATAAACAGGATATGTCATGGGAGAGAGTACCGTGCAAGGATGACAAAGGTCGACCCAGTTTCAAAATGGACTGGGTTCCAAAGACCAACTGATCCCGTTATGTGTCGGAGTAGCTATGGAGGCATATCATCAGACTTCGGTTTGTTGGTAGTGGCTGTTCCTGGCACATGATAGGAGACATCTCTCAACTGTACAACACTCAGAACATTGTCTGGGAGTATGTGTCCTTTGCAGGAAAGGAAGAAAAGAAGGGATCACACATGAGGTTAGTGCTTAATGACATGAAGAATTTTCGGATCTGTTCTGAGATTACACGTGCTGTTCTCAGACCTTCTGGATGCAAATTCAATCGGTGACTTAGGGTTTGAGTTTTCTTCTCTATACTCCTGAGTTTTTCTTAAGCTGATTCGCTTTAAAGACTAATTTTTGTTTTAGGATAGTTTAAATTTGTGCGTTTACTTTCGTTTCTCTCCTATGCACAAATTTAGGGGGAGAAATAAAAACAAAACAAAAATTAGAAAATTTTAAACAAAATCCAAAAACATTAGAAAATCCAAAAATCCAAAAATATGTTGGTTAATGAAATGAGTTTGAGTGAGATGTTTTGGGAAGTGATATTATCAAGTGATAACAGGCAATCTGAGTCTGCGTAACGTACCCAAAGTTGAAGGGTCTATGCTCTGGGTTTGATGTGCTGGTAGGCACGAAAGATTCTAAATGGACTTGACTAGGCAGAGTTGAACTTAAGAAATTCATAGACTTGACAAATTTTGACCTAGTTAGATCCGTTTAGCCTGACAGTACGACGCTCGGATAGGTTGAGCAGGGAGATATATATGGGAATCTACTCGTCACATTAAATGAACCCGTACTTGGAACCGTGGATTAACTTTTCCTCGATGTGCGGATTTTGTCCTTAATTCCGGTATTGATGGGGCGACTGGTAAATTCCGATGAGTTAGGTCTGTAGAAAATTGTTTTCTTTCTCTATCTGCCTGTTAGTCATATGTTGCCTCCTTTGCGTGATTGGAAGAGATCCGACCTGGACTGCAACATATGCAAATCTATTTCTCTGCAAATTATATCTATGAAATTCCTCCTATCTGTTAGCCATATGTTGTCTCCTTTGCGTGACTCACAATTCGACCTGGTACACAGCATATGCAACCTTCTACTTCTCAATCCCTCTAAAATAATAATTAACAATAATCTGAATCTATCTTCTCTCTTAATGATTGTCTGCTCACCCGATGTAAGGAGTACTCTGGAAGTTCTTGATTACTGGGGCATATTAGGAAGCGGGAAACATGTTCCAGTAAAATTAAAATTGAACTCTCAAAGATTGTCTATAGATCTCGCTGCTCAATTTAGGTGGACAACAATATCCCTGGTCGTCGTCAGCTGAATGGTCCTTAAGATATAGTATCTAGGAACTTAGGATCAGATTTAATATCTAGGAACTTAGGTTCACCTTGTCTTATAAAAAATAGTATGTCCTAAAATTGTCACAATTTTTCGTGTTTAAGTGGACCACAATACCGGCGATCGACCAGACAAAGACGTGAAGATAAAAGGTACCGAAAAGTGGATAAAGGCTGTCTAATAACTTTGATCCCAAATCACTCTTAAATATCATTTTTATTTTTGTTAAATTTGTTCATAGTTTCTTCTAATTTAAATATTAGGGGAGAATTAAAAATTTTAAAAACCAAACAAAAATCAGAAAATTAAAAATCCAAATATAGTGTTATTTCTGTTTTATTTCTTGTTTAAGAAATTCAAAAATCCAAAAATATTTTTGTTTCTGTGCTAAGTTTTCTTTTAGTTTTGTTTTGTCTTGAAAAGTGATTTCAGGTATAGATAAGACTCATGGAGTTTGTGTTGAAGATTTCTGAATCAAAGTTTCATCCGTGAGCATCGAAGAATTCGCATTCGAAGGAGCAAGAAATGAAGATTATTCTTTCGACATTCAATCCTTCAACCCCAGAAGCAAGGTGAAGCTGCAATTGAAGATTATGTGACAGATTGCATTGAAGCCTCCTCAATCAGTCTGCTGATATCTTAAACCTGCTGAAGTGATCCAAAAGATTTGTTCTCTCTGATGTTCTCTCTGAAGATTCTCAAGCTGAAAGCGCTATTTTTCAAGAATCAGTACGTCAAGCCTCCTCACCCAATGTGCGTTCAATGCCAAATTCTGAAGAAAAGCCCAACTGCTCAAGATGAAGTCATTCATTGAAGATTCATCAAGTTCATCTTGAAGTCATGAAGAATTTGAAGATTAAAGCTGAAGCCAAGCTCCCAATGAAGATTATGAAGAAAAGCCAGCTAATTTTTAGGGGGAGCTTGTTGGGTCAATTAAGAAAAGAAAAGAAAGCTATAAACCAAGGGGGAGATTGTTGGGTCAAAAATATGGTTTATACTTTGCTTTTCTAGTTGATTGTAATTTTCTGTAATATTATATGTGTTTACGGTCAGGTTTACGGCCAGATAGTGTTTACGGCCGTAAACAGGTTTACGACCGTCAACTCTGTTTACGGCCCAATGGGTGTTTACGACCGTAAACTCCGTTTACGGACGTAAACCCAAGGCCGGCCCAGTCGAGTATATATAGGGGTGAGGGGTGTGAGGAATAGAGTGATGAACACGAGAGGAGCTTAAGTGTGTGAAACCCAAGGTGTTCTAGAGAGAGAAAGAGAGAGAGAAGGGAGTGTGTGTTAGTGTGTGTGAATCTTGTATCCGGATCTTCATTCATATCAATACATACAAGATTCATCATATTCTTCTTCTCCTTCTCTTCTATTTGATCTGACATCATCCGTTTGATTGGGATTCCGCACCATCAAACGGATCTGATTGATACACAAGCAGATTAGGGACTTACAAAACCCGACCCTGATGTCTCCCCTAAAACCCTAGCATACAAGGATCTGATTGATACACAAGCAGATTAGGGATTGATACACAAGCAGATTAGGGACTTACATCATCCGTTTGATTGGGATTCCGCACCATCAGAGGAAGGCGACCGGCATAGTCCCAGCCGGCATTTGGCTGGGACTATGCCGGTTGCCGATCTCTCCCCTGAGACTCCGCCTCCTCTCTACCCTGAGTCTCTAGCTCTATCTCCCTCTTCCGGGCATTTGGCTGAAGCTTAGCAAATGTACGGTATGACGAGTTCGCCACGAACTCTCGTATGTCCCTCCTCAGAATACTCAGATACCGACTCATACGTGCCTGCTCGGTAGACACGTGCTCAGGGCAAAACATCGCCCTCTCATGGAACATCCTGGTGATCACAGTAGCAGACTCAGTACCCTGCTTGAGGGTCAGAAACTCTTGGGCGAAACGTTCCCTCTCCACCGGGGGAACGTACTCATCACGAAACATAGCGGTGAACCTCTCCCAGGTCACTGTGGCAGACTCTGTAGTTGTGTAGTGCGTTGTCACAAACTTCCACCAGTCCTTCGCTCCCAAGCGAAGCTGGTTCAGCGCGAACCGAACTCTCAGATGCTCCGGACAAGAACACGTATAAAAGCATCCCTCAATATCAGAAACCCATCTCATCGCAGCAATCGGATCCTGCGTCCCATCAAACTCTGGTGTGACAACCGTCAAATTTCGGTCAATTCAAAGTCAACAAGTCAAACCGGTCAACTCCAATAACCCTTGTATGCTAGGGTTTACGTTATGTAATCACTATACAATTCGCTATTTTAATGAGAAATCATCATTTGGAAAGTTCATGTGTTTGATTTTCCTTAGCCTTAACAAGTGCTAAACAACGAACCAAAGCGATAAAACACTATTACACAATCATCGGGATTGTGTAAGACACTAAAACACGGTTTAATGGGGTTTACGAACCTTGCGTTGTGAAGCCGGACACTCAAATTAAGCACAAACGAAACCTCTCTAAATCGTTTTCACTCTATCTCTTTCTATTTGAAATCTCTCCCAAATCTCTCCCAAATCTCTCCCAAATCTCACTCAAAAGTTACTTTAACTTTTTGTAATCATTTGGGTCATCTCGACCCTTGACCGGGTCAAAAATCGCTTGAAACGGAGTAAAAACGAGTAAAATAGCTTTAAGGATCCGAAACCTAAGCTTCTGGACCGAAGCCTCGCATCCGAAGCCTCGCATCCGAAGCCTTGCATCCGAGGCCTCTGATCCGAAGCGAGGGTCCGAAGGTCCGAAGCGAAGGTCCGAAGGTTCGAAGGTCCGAAGGTCCGAAGGTCCGAAGCCTCGCAGACAGCTCCTTTTTACCGGTTTTTCGACTACGACTTCGTTTTAACTCCGTTTTTCATTATTTTAACGTGGGATTTTCACCCAAAACTTTATTTTATAAACTAAGGCCCCAAAATATATAAATCTCCAGGGTTTTTATAAAATATATTAAAAGAATTGGTGATTGAACTAATTATTGAGGGAATATTTGCTTTTCCTTAATTTATGGCAAAAGCAAACCACCACCACCTCACTCTATGATTAGCCATTCTTTCCCACTACCCCTTGTCTCCTTAGTGGACCTTTACAGCCAATCTCCAGCTCTTCCCACGTTCTAAGAGCTGGAGGATTGATCCTCTCTCCTCATTCTCCATAAAACTCTTTCATTCTACACTTAGCAACCAAGAACACTCTCCAAAATTCTCTCATCTTTTCTCTCAACTTCAAGAACTTCAAGGCTTTCTCCAGGGATTTCTTTCTTCAATTAGTAAGTATCTTCATCATTCACATAATTATTAAACTCCATTCTACTCAAATCATTGATATCTTACACAAGTTCCATCTTATTCGGTGTTAGATTCTCGAGTCGTCAAGACATCTTCTTAGTGTTCTTGGGTTGAACACTTCCTCTCTCTCACTTTCATCTGCTGAAACCACATAAGGTGAGTTCATACCCATACATTTACATGTTTTCTTAAGTTTTAAGGGGGGAATACAAGTAAAATCATCAAGAACACAATTAAACTTTTCCTAACAGATTACATCAGAAAAGATGGACGTTAATCACGGACTGTTTTGGTCAACTTAAATATTTTAGTTTTCAAAACTGTTTCAGGTGCAAGTAGTTCAAACTCTTAGCTTTAAAATGGCTACTTGCACATCTCCATATGATTTTTCTACAATTTATGGTGATTTTTACAAAACTGCCTGTCATTTCAGAGGCAAACCCGGACCAGTCTGTGATTATGAACATTTTCACCTCTGTTAGAGATCACTAAAAATCATGATAAAATTTACGAACAAACTAAACTCATATTCCAAACTCTCAAAATTTACGGATTTGGATTTAGAGCTTTGATGATTTTTCTATAAATTTTCTAAGAACGGTAACAGAAACTGTTTTTAACGAAAAGTTGCTGTTAAGTTCATTTCACCTTGTAACATGTTGAGCAAGGTGTATATCTTTATGTGATTATATGTTACTGCAATATATGACATTTTATCTTAATATTTAGACACACATCAGTTTACAACTGGATTTGGTCATATAAAATATAAAGAATAACAAGTGATTATAATCAAAGTACAATCGATACATTCAAACATTAAATAAACTATTTTGAATATAGTTTGCATACATTACCACGTACTACCCTTGGTTGATAAACTATAATAGGTATAGTTTATGATACATTACATAACACATACATTTAAAAAGGGTACATTTATACAAAGGATATTTTCATTAAGCAAGGTACGCCATACGGTACCAAGTTTTCATAACACGTAATTCCGTTAATGACTTTGTGAGACATTTACTTCAAATTACCATTAAGTCCTGTATTGTAACCAGAGTCTCCTTGAGGGAGAGCGTGATACTTGTGTATAGATCTATATTGGGTTTGACAAACCCACACCTAAACTGCATGCAACAGTTAGACCGATAGGTCTGGGGTGACAAATGTCATAACATTTCCGACGCCTGAAGAACGTCGTTTTAGGCAACCTTGGTCATAGTATGGTTATAATAAACTCACATAAAGTATTAACAAACATTGGAAATTACGGGAACTTCATTAAAATTTAACGAGTTTATGTCGATTTAAACTTGCATTGTTTTACTATAAATATGACAAATTACTTGTACATTTCGGTCTTTGGGTTTTAAGACTACATTTACACATTAAGGAAAATATTGGATTTTTCTAACACAAATACTACTTTTACAAACGAAAAGCTTATGAACTCACCAACCTTTGTGTTGACACTTTTTCAAACAACTTGTATTCTCAGGAAATCATTAAACAGGTAATCAAGTGCTTTTGAGGATGGGACGCTAAGGCGTCTACTATTTTATATTTTATCAACATATTGTAATTGATTCGTAAACATGTAATTCATACAATGATGTAATTTTTTTCAATTATATATATGTTGGTTGTGTTTGCTTGAATTACTATTACAATTGCTGTTATGATACTATACATGAAGTCCTCCACCCCCGGACGTTTCCGCCATCCTTGGTTTGGGGGTGTGACAGATTGGTATCAGAGCGCAGTTTATAGTGAATTAAGTATATCAAACCACATAAGATATACAAACTATAAACACAATTGGGACTAATAGTCTCTGATTTGTGCATTTTCAAATAAATATACTTTTAGAAAATAAATGATTTTTTTTTTATTAAAAGTATAAATACATGCATACATGCTCATATAGTGTCATAACTAGAAGAACATAAAATAAAAGAAGAGGAGTTGTACATTATGGGTATGCCTTGGTATATGTAAATCAAGTCTGGGAAGGATATAGCCTGATCAACTATATCTGTCCGGGAATTGACTTGCATATACCGGGGGATGGTCAGGATGGACAACAAATCTAACAAACCTAATAACAGACTACAAAGGATACTTTAAGGACTCAAAACTAAACATTTACAAATACTATAGGAGTATTTTGTGTTACTATAATAAATTATCTGATAATTAAATAGGTCTTTATTTATAAATTAATAGCTGCTAAGTGGATGCGCTAAGGTCATATGTAACTAAGATGCTATAGACTTAGAATTTATGTATCTTTGTTTCACTTCCTGTCCTTGTTTGGTTGTGGTCTTGGAGTCAGGGTCATCTATTCGAAGGACTATTATATCTTAATCACATATGACTGGTATGCACTTTGCAACTAATTAAGTAACCGATAAAGATCATTTTAAAATATAATATATTAATTATGTCCCGACTAAATTAGTATGCACTTTGCAACTTATGACAGAACCATGCCGCCAAGAAGAAGACCAAGACCTTCCAGCAACACAGCAACACCTCCTCCGCCGCCGCCTCCACAGTTTGATCCCGCGATGTTCCAGGCTGCAGTAACAGCAGCCGTAGCGGCCGCAATGTCGCAGATAGGGACCAACGGAGCTGGTGGTTCGGGATCGGGAGCTACACACTCTAACCACGGAGACAGTACGTGGCGTGCAAAAGAGTGTTCATACAAAGACTTCACAAATGGCAAACCCGACAACTTCAATGGAAGCGGGGGAGTCATCGCGTTGATGCAATGGTTTGAAAAGACTGAAGTAGTCTTTCAGGTGTGCTCTTGCCCCGAAGCGAGCAAAGTTAAGTTCGTAGCCTTCACCTTCACCGGCCGGGCCCTTACTTGGTGGAACTGCCGGATTAAGTCACTTACTCTCGAAGTGGCTAGCTCCATAACCTGGGCAGAACTAAAAACGTTGATGATGAAGGAGTACTGCCCGAGAGGTGAAATTCAAAAGCTGGAACAAGAACTTTGGAACCTCAGGATGACGGGCTCTGACCTTGAAACCTACACCACCCGATTCAATGAATTGGCTCTCCTCTGCCCAACAATGGTTACTCCGGAGGAGAAAAAGGTGGAGCGATACCTTTGGGGACTGTCTCTCCACGTGCAAAGTAGTGTCCTGGCTTCAAGGCCAACTACTTTTGACAGTGCCAGGGAGCTGGCACAACAACTTGTTGACCACCGAGCCGGTCATAATACTACAACCACCACCACTGATAAATCAAAAGGAGGAAACAACAAAAGGAAGTTCTGGAACGAAAAGAAGAGCCAACCAGCACAGGACCCCGCTAAGAAGCAACAAATTGTTGCTGTCCATGCTGCCACTAATACTGCCACTACTGCTACCACTCCAGCACCACCGAAGCCATATGCGGGAAAACTACCTAAGTGCAACAAGTGCAACTTTCACCACAATGGTGCTTGTAGGGAGATGCACTGTAACAACTGCGACAGGAAGGGGCACACTGCTCGTTTCTGTAAAGCGCCGGCTCAACCAATCAACCAAGTCGCCAGTACGGGGGCAACCCGGACCTGCTACAACTGTGGAGACGCAGGTCACTTCAAAAGAGACTGCCCCAAAGCACAAGCCCCTAATGCTGGTGGAGTAGGAAGAGTCCTGGCAATAGGACATGGGGAAGCAGTCGAGGATCCCACGGTGGTTACCGATACGTTTCTCCTCAATAACTCTTATGCATGCGTACTATTCGATAGTGGAGCGGAGAGGAGTTTCGTGAGCCACCAATATAAACAGTTACTTGAACAAAATCCCCAATCACTAAAGGATACTTATGTAGTAGAAATGGCAAATGGGAAAGTAGAACGCACTAGCGATATATACTCAGAATGTACTCTCACTCTAGGCAACCATACATTTAAAATTGACCTGATGCCGGTCACCATAAAAAGCTTCGACGTAATCATCGGAATGGATTGGTTAGTTCCTCACCGTGCCGACATTCTATGTTACGAAAGGGCCGTTCGCCTCAATCTACCAAATGACGAAACCCTTCTCATCTATGGTAACAAACCTAGTGCGAATTTACAAATCATCTCATGCATCAAAGCCCAAAAGTATCTCCGGAAGGAGTACCACGCCTTCTTAGCCCATGTAGTAGACAAGAAACAAGACGTGAAAGACATCAAAGACATCCCCGAAGTGTGTAACTTCCCGGATGTGTTCCCAGAAGATCTTCCTGGTGTACCACTCGCACGACAAGTCGATTTCAGAATTGACTTAATACCCGGAGCTACCCCCGTAGCCAGAGCTCCATACCGCCTCGCACCATCAGAAATGCAAGAGTTGTCCAGTCAGTTGAACGAGCTTTTGAGCAAAGGGTTCATTAGACCAAGCTTCTCACCTTGGGGAGCACCAGTCCTTTTTGTAAAGAAGAAGGACGGATCCTTTCGCATGTGCATCGACTATCGGGAACTAAACAAGCTCACCATCAAGAACCGATATCCTCTACCCCGAATCGATGACCTTTTCGACCAACTCCAAGGAGCAAATTTCTTCTCAAAGATCGACCTAAGGTCAGGCTACCATCAGCTACGAGTTCAAGAAGAAGATATTCCCAAAACTGCATTCAGAACTCGCTATGGGCACTACGAGTTTGTGGTGATGTCCTTCGGTTTAACAAACGCACCTGCGGTATTCATGGACCTAATGAATAGAGTGTGTCGACCCTACCTAGACAAGTTTGTAATCGTATTCATCGACGATATCTTGATCTACTCGCGAAGCGAAGAAGAGCATCGCCTACATCTACGCCAAGTGCTAGAGACACTAAGAGCGGAGAAGCTTTATGCTAAGTTCTCTAAGTGTGAATTCTGGATTAGAGAAGTGGATTTCCTTGGACATGTGGTAAGTGAGAAAGGCATACATGTGGATCCCTCCAAGATCAAGGCAATCGAGAATTGGTCAGCACCCAAGACGCCAACCGAAATTCGAAAGTTCCTTGGGCTTGCTGGCTACTACCGAAGATTTATACAAAACTTCTCCAAGATTGCGAAACCACTCACCACCTTGACGCAGAAAGGTGTGATATTCAAGTGGGAAAATAAACAAGAAACTGCTTTCCAAACGTTAAAACAAGCCCTATGCAACGCACCGATCTTGTCTCTCCCAGAGGGAACCGAGGACTTCGTAGTGTACTGTGATGCTTCGAATCAAGGCCTCGGATGTGTGCTCATGCAGAGAGGGAAGGTTATCGCGTATGCATCAAGACAGCTTAAGACGCACGAGGTTAATTATACTACGCACGACCTGGAATTAGGATCAGTGGTATTCGCTTTGAAGATCTGGAGACACTACCTCTACGGCACGAAATGCACTATCTTCACTGATCACAAAAGTCTTCAGCATATCCTCAATCAGAAAGAGCTCAACATGCGACAGAGGAGATGGGTGGAGTTGCTGAATGACTACGAGTGCGAAATTCGTTATCATCCGGGCAAGGCCAATGTAGTGGCCGATGCTCTAAGCAGGAAGGAGTACTCGGGCCGCCGAGTAAAATCCTTAACAATGACAATCCATTCCCACCTGACCATACAAATCAAGGAAGCTCAACTGGAAGCTTTGAAACCAGAAAAGGTGGCAGGAGAGACATTAAGGGGAATGGATAAAAACTTAGAAGTCAAGGATAATGGAGCACGTTATATCATGAACCGGATTTGGACACCGAAGTTCGGTGGACTCCGAGATGTCGTCATGAATGAAGCACACAAGACTCGATACTCCATCCATCCCGGGTCGGATAAGATGTATCTGGACCTCAAGAAATTATACTGGTGGCCGAACATGAAAGCTGAGATTGCTACCTATGTGAGCAAGTGCTTTACTTGCGCTAAGGTCAAAACCGAATACCAGAAACCATCCGGGCTATTACAATAGCCGGATATACCTGAGTGGAAGTGGGAACGAATAACCATGGACTTCATAACGAAGCTGCCTAAGACATCGGGCGGGCTTGACACAATATGGGTAATTGTAGACAGATTGACCAAATCAGCACACTTCCTACCAATGAAAGAAACCGACAAGATGGAGAAGCTGACTAGAACGTACATCAGAGAGATTGTACGACTCCATGGTGTGCCGATATCCATTATCTCCGATAGAGATAGTAGATTTACCTCACGGTTTTGGCAGTCTCTACAAAAATCATTGGGAACTAGGCTTGACATGAGTACGGCCTACCACCCACAAACCGACGGACAGAGCGAGCGAACCATTCAAACGTTGGAAGACATGTTAAGAGCTTGTGTGATAGACTTCGGTAAAGCATGGGATACCCATCTACCGCTTATCGAATTCTCCTACAATAACAGCTATCATACTAGCATCAAAGTCGCTCCATTCGAAGCTCTTTACGGTCGCAAATGCAGATCACCCCTGTGTTGGGCTAAGGTGGGGGATACACAGCTAGCTAGAGGGCAAGTCTCTAATAGCACCCTCACTGGCCCTGAAATCATAAGGGAAACCACAGAAAAGATCGTTCAAATTCGAGAGAGACTGAAAGCGTCTCGCGATCGGCAAAAGAGTTACGCAGACAAACGACACAAACCCTTGGAATTCCAGGTGGGTGATAGAGTACTACTAAAAGTTTCCCCTTGGAAAGGAATGATACGATTCGGCAAACGCGGGAAACTAAATCCAAGGTACATCGGGCCATTCGAAATCCTTGCTAGGATTGGGCCAGTAGCATACAAACTTCGATTACCTCAGGAACTCGACAAAGTACATCCCACATTTCACGTGTCGAACCTAAAGAAGTGTTTGTCTGATGAGACACTCGTAATACCACTCGACGAAATCAAAGTTAACGAAAATCTCCACTTCGTGGAGGAACCAGTCGAAATCATGGATCGGGAAATCAAACGAACGAAACAAAGTCGTATTCCCATCGTGAAGGTACGTTGGAACGCTAAACGAGGACCCGAATTCACCTGGGAACGCGAGGATCAGATGAAACAAAAGTATCCACATCTCTTCCCAAACTCTTGAAATCCCAGTCAAAATGAAAATTTCGGGACGAAATTCCTTCTAACGGGGGGATGATGTGACAACCGTCAAATTTCGGTCAATTCAAAGTCAACAAGTCAAACCGGTCAACTCCAATAACCCTTGTATGCTAGGGTTTACGTTATGTAATCACTATACAATTCGCTATTTTAATGAGAAATCATCATTTGGAAAGTTCATGTGTTTGATTTTCCTTAGCCTTAACAAGTGCTAAACAACGAACCAAAGCGATAAAACACTATTACACAATCATCGGGATTGTGTAAGACACTAAAACACGGTTTAATGGGGTTTACGAACCTTGCGTTGTGAAGCCGGACACTCAAATTAAGCACAAACGAAACCTCTCTAAATCGTTTTCACTCTATCTCTTTCTATTTGAAATCTCTCCCAAATCTCTCCCAAATCTCACTCAAAAGTTACTTTAACTTTTTGTAATCATTTGGGTCATCTCGACCCTTGACCGGGTCAAAAATCGCTTGAAACGGAGTAAAAACGAGTAAAATAGCTTTAAGGATCCGAAACCTAAGCTTCTGGACCGAAGCCTCGCATCCGAAGCCTCGCATCCGAGGCCTCTGATCCGAAGCGAGGGTCCGAAGGTCCGAAGCGAAGGTCCGAAGGTCCGAAGGTCCGAAGCCTCGCAGACAGCTCCTTTTTACCGGTTTTTCGACTACGACTTCGTTTTAACTCCGTTTTTCATTATTTTAACGTGGGATTTTCACCCAAAACTTTATTTTATAAACTAAGGCCCCAAAATATATAAATCTCCAGGGTTTTTATAAAATATATTAAAAGAATTGGTGATTGAACTAATTATTGAGGGAATATTTGCTTTTCCTTAATTTATGGCAAAAGCAAACCACCACCACCTCACTCTATGATTAGCCATTCTTTCCCACTACCCCTTGTCTCCTTAGTGGACCTTTACAGCCAATCTCCAGCTCTTCCCACGTTCTAAGAGCTGGAGGATTGATCCTCTCTCCTCATTCTCCATAAAACTCTTTCATTCTACACTTAGCAACCAAGAACACTCTCCAAAATTCTCTCATCTTTTCTCTCAACTTCAAGAACTTCAAGGCTTTCTCCAGGGATTTCTTTCTTCAATTAGTAAGTATCTTCATCATTCACATAATTATTAAACTCCATTCTACTCAAATCATTGATATCTTACACAAGTTCCATCTTATTCGGTGTTAGATTCTCGAGTCGTCAAGACATCTTCTTAGTGTTCTTGGGTTGAACACTTCCTCTCTCTCACTTTCATCTACTGAAACCACATAAGGTGAGTTCATACCCATACATTTACATGTTTTATTAAGTTTTAAGGGGGGAATACAAGTAAAATCATCAAGAACACAATTAAACTTTTCCTAACAGATTACATCAGAAAAGATGGACGTTAATCACAGACTGTTTTGGTCAACTTAAATATTTTAGTTTTCAAAACTGTTTCAGGTGCAAGTAGTCCAAACTCTTAGCTTTAAAATGGCTACTTGCACATCTCCATATGATTTTTCTACAATTTATGGTGATTTTTACAAAACTGCCTGTCATTTCAGAGGCAAACCCGGACCAGTCTGTGATTATGAACATTTTCACCTCTGTTAGAGATCACTAAAAATCATGATAAAATTTACGAACAAACTAGACTCATATTCCAAACTCTCAAAATTTGCGGATTTGGATTTAGAGCTTTGATGATTTTTCTATAAATTTTCTAAGAACGGTAACAGAAACTGTTTTTAACGAAAAGTTGCTGTTAAGTTCATTTCACCTTGTAACATGTTGAGGAAGGTGTATATCTTTATGTGATTATATGTTACTGCAATATATGACATTTTATCTTAATATTTAGACACACATCAGTTTACAACTGGATTTGGTCATATAAAATATAAAGAATAACAAGTGATTATAATCAAAGTACAATCGATACATTCAAACATTAAATAAACTATTTTGAATATAGTTTGCATACATTACCACGTACTACCCTTGGTTGATAAACTATAATAGGTATAGTTTATGATACATTACATAACACATACATTTAAAAAGGGTACATTTATACAAAGGATATTTTCATTAAGCAAGGTACGCCATACGGTACCAAGTTTTCATAACACGTAATTCCGTTAATGACTTTGTGAGACATTTACTTCAAATTACCATTAAGTCCTGTATTGTAACCAGAGTCTCCTTGAGGGAGAGCGTGATACTTGTGTATAGATCTATATTGGGTTTGACAAACCCACACCTAAACTGCATGCAACAGTTAGACCGATAGGTCTGGGGTGACAAATGTCATAACATTTCCGACGCCTGAAGAACGTCGTTTTAGGCAACCTTGGTCATAGTATGGTTATAATAAACTCACATAAAGTATTAACAAACATTGGAAATTACGGGAACTTCATTAAAATTTAACGAGTTTATGTCGATTTAAACTTGCATTGTTTTACTATAAATATGACAAATTACTTGTACATTTCGGTCTTTGGGTTTTAAGACTACATTTACACATTAAGGAAAATATTGGATTTTTCTAACACAAATACTACTTTTACAAACGAAAAGCTTATGAACTCACCAACCTTTGTGTTGACACTTTTTCAAACAACTTGTATTCTCAGGAAATCATTAAACAGGTAATCAAGTGCTTTTGAGGATGGGACGCTAAGGCGTCTACTATTTTATATTTTATCAACATATTGTAATTGATTCGTAAACATGTAATTCATACAATGATGTAATTTTTTTCAATTATATATATGTTGGTTGTGTTTGCTTGAATTACTATTACAATTGCTGTTATGATACTATACATGAAGTCCTCCACCCCCGGACGTTTCCGCCATCCTTGGTTTGGGGGTGTGACATCTGGTGGCTTCGTGTTGCTGAACTCTCGGTACAGCAACGAGTCACCCCCCTACGGCTGGCAGCAGCGACGGCTGCGGTGGCCGCAGCAACAGCAGCCTCAGTGAGAGCAGCGTGCCGCTCATCAAAAGTCTCGATCAACGTGGTCTTGATAGAGCCGAACATCTCTGGTATCTCAGCTCGGATGGCCGCGGCCACCTCCTCGTGAATCAGCCTACGGATCTCCTCATCACTGGTACCACTGGTGCCACTGCCCCCTGGGTGATGGCGCGTCCCAACCATGATGTCTCTGAAATACAACACAAAAGGAATCAGAGACTCGCTCGAGTATATTCGCACTCGATACTCGACCCTACTTGCTCTCTTAGTACCCAAAGGATTCTTACTTAGAGTGCGCACTGCTCCGGTGTCTTCAGTAGTACGGGCCCTATACTACCGTCCACACCGCATCAGTATTCACCAAAAGTCCTCCTCCTTGGATCCCAGGTCACCAGTACTCCATATCTCACTAAACTCAGGCTACTCTCTAGTAAACCACTCATAAGTTCTTCGCTGCTACCTACTTACTCTCGAAGCATCTCATAGTAGCAGTAACTCCTAGGCTAAGGCATCACAGATCAGGCCACTCTAGTCCTAATAGTAATACCTAGCCTACTCTAGCATGCATATCATATCATAACACATCTTATAACACATAATGTAAGGGTATTTTGAGAAATCACCGTTCAGGCGCTAGCTGATCGTACACACTGCTCTGCTCTGCTCTTTTCAAAATCTTTTTACTCTTTTAGAAAATTTGTTTATTTTATGAAAACTTTCTCAATTCCTCAGTTTGAGTTCAGATTCATCCGAAGATGCACCCGAATCCCTCAAACCAAGGCTCTGATACCAACTTGTAACACCGTAAATTTCAAAACAATTTTTCACTTTTTAAAATATAATTTCATTCATAAATATTCTCAAATTCCAATGTATTACATATCAAATCCATAAAAACACATCCCAAGATCATAATATATAAACCTCCAATAGTGTGTACTGATTATGCCGGCGCCTTCCCGCGATCCTCACTGGTACCTGAAACACATACACAAAACACTGTAAGCATAAATGCTTAGTGAGTTCCCCAAAATACCACACACAACACATATTAGCCACTCGAGGCTATAACTCTGTTTGACCCTCTGGTCAATGTATCTCAGTGGGACCCTCCAGTCCCATAACTCTGTGGGCCCTCTGGCCCTAACTCTGTGGACCTTCCGGTCCTAACTTTGTAAACTCTGTAACATACATAACATAAATCACATAGAAATCACATCATGCAAAAGCATACAAAATAGTCTGTCACATAACTCTAATTACCACCCTAGGTAAAGTATAGTGAGAAGACTCACCTCGAGTACCTCGGTAAACCTCGAATTCTGAAATACTGCACTAGCCTTCACCTAATCACATAAATAAATTCTCTAATTAATACAACTTCTAAAGGCTAGGCCAACTCCTCTCTATAAGTTCTCTAAGAAGGGTAAAAGACCATTCTGCCCCTCTAATGGCTCATAAGTCCAAACACTGACTAATCCCTAAAAGTCAACAAAAGTCAACAGTCAACATTGACCAGACTCGCCGAGTGCACTAGAGTGACTCAGCGAGTACATGCATGCCTCCTCGTCCCTGGTCCTCACTTGACTCACTGAGTCAACCCTATACTCCCCGGGTCGTTACAGATCGCGAGTCACGGGGCAACCCGACTCGACTCGTCAAGTCCCTTATGGACTCGGCGAGTTCCTCCCATGAAAACTCTCAAAAGATCTCTTGAGGTCAGATCTGCTTCACCAAAAAGTAGATCCATCCTTCTAACATCCAAAAGTCACGTAAAGGTACAACCTTTACGTGCATGCAACTCATATCAAGCCTCAAATGGAGAAATATCACTAGAAATGGCAACCTAGTCTCCAATTGCTTGTTTGCTTGCAAAAAGCTAGAAGGTAGTGACTCTATGGACCTCTCAAGGTTCAGATCTGATATCATCAACACAAAGGGGACCTCATACTCACTAGATCTTACAAAAAGGGAGGTAAAAACCCTAAAATCATGAAATCTATCATATCAACACGAAATAGAAGGGATTATACCTCCAGAGACAATATCTCAAGATGATTAGCTCCAATCCAAGCTCCCTTCACCTTCTAGATGGATCCTCTCTTCTTTCTCTAGAAAAAATCACCCCAAAATGAAGATTATAAGCCCTTTCTTGCACTCAAGCCTTCCTCACTCTCTCTAGGGTTTCTCTGGAGCAAGGTGGCCTCAAATGACGGCCATAAGGGCCTTTAAATAGGGCATAAGCCCCGAAAATTAGGGCTTCATTTAACAGCGCGGACTCACCGAGTCCACGCATGGACTCGCCGAGTCCCTTCATTAAATCCAGGCTGGCAGAAGCGCGATTCCACTCGGCGAGTCTGAGCGCCTACTCGCCGAGTCCCTTTCTAAAATTCAACAAAGTACTTAAAATAAGATACCTGGGTATCCGGATGTTACAATTCCAAGCCGACCATCAGCCTTTCAACTCAATAGTACCACATATCAACCACGTATCACCCGATGATACTATCCCTTCATATCAGGGACACACTTCCGTGCCCTGCAAACACTAGATTCTACAAACACCCACTAGGCTCTGCTAAGAAACTAATCCGTCTTCCTTCGCCCAAAATTGGCGATAACCCTGATAACTTGCATCCTGGAACGAATCCTCATGATGGAATACCCCAGATTGGAATACCTCCATATACATAACTCAAGCCTACAACCATACTCAGAACTAAGGACCTTGTCCTTACGTCACCCTCGAACCCTTCGGTTCGACACAACGGAGTGCAACCCACTCACACCTCCCTATCACGATCTCTAGGTCCTTGGCGTTAACCTGCTGTCTCACCTTCCTCTGCCCCAATCTCCAATCTGGAACCACTTTCGTCCTCCTCTTCCAAGGAGACTGAAAACATGCCTGCGCATCATCCAACATTGCCACAACCTCAACGGGCATCCAACCCGTATGTGCTTCAATATATCTGGTACAATTCCAGTGCTCACTACCAAGCACTTTCGATCATCCATTTACTCCACTGCCTTCCTTTCAGAGGACCCAAACTCCTTCCGGAGCTACATACCTTCCCTTTCCAGGAAGTCTACTCAACAACTCTTACCGCACCTATAAGTGCCACAGAGCTAAACTCCACTCTACACTATCCATGTAGAGCAACTGCTATTCTCGAACTCCCACATACTCCGAATCCGATCACGTAACTAACAAGGCCCACGCACGGCCTCCAGCCAACTTCATCATCATGATCAATACTTGGGGCCAGGCCATATCGATTACTATTGCATGGCGACATATTCACTCATTCTCCGCATACAGATCCACTAACACATACAGAGTCTTCAGCATGACTGGACCGCCTTACCAGGCCTTCAGCCTATCTGGACCACTCTTAGAACCTTCAGCACATCTGGACCGCCCTCCTGGGCCTTCAGCCTGTCTGGACCGTTCCCCGAGCCTTCGGTCTGACTGGTACGCCTTCCGGCCTTCAGTCTATCCGGACTGCTCCACACTGTCGTACGTCACCCTGAACCATCCTTCCCGGGAATCTCTCCCATGCAGTCTGTTCTAGCCCTCTTGGGGTTCCGAACTCCAGTTTTGTTCCCGGAATCCTTTCCATGGCCTAAACCCAGGCCTTACAAAAATCAGTCACCTTTTCTGAAAACCATGGTCTGTGCTCCGCCCTACTTGTCTACCACTTGCTCTCACCAATCCACACCCTCAGCAAAACACTGCTGAAATCCAAACAGCTAACCATCCTTGGATGCATGTTGTTTCACCGGAGAATTTTCCAATTCTCCCCCACTTAGTGCACCGACTACTAACCACCGATGCCCAAAACCGGCATAGCTCAATCGCCCTTACTCCATATATTCCCTCTTAACCATGAACTGACTCCCTCGGGAGTGAGTAACCTTCACCGAATATCCCTTCCGCCATCGCACACCCGAACTCCAGGGAAGTTCGAATCTCAACTGAACACTTCTCGCATCGTTGTTGCTATTCCTAGCAACGAGATCATATACCTTATCTTTTGACCAAGAGTCCTCCTGAACGCTAACTACAACTCCTAACTACTAAGATCCTAAATCATACTACAAAACATGCGGAACAATGCGGTCAGATTTACAATACCACACAAATAACAAGATAACAAGATGGAAACATACCCGCCGCTGCATCTGGCTCTGCCCTGACCTCCTCTGCTGTAAGCTGGAATGCGCGTCCCTGAGCCTTCGGAGGCTCCGCTCCACCCTGACCCCCGCCAGTAATCCTCAAAGTGGCCGGTGCTGGAGCCTGCACTGATCCTGCAGCAAACTGTGGGCAGTTGGCTCTCAAGTGTCCAACCTGATGGCAGTGATAACAAATCTTCATATCCTGTACCGGGGCTGTCTGAAGACAATCCCTCGCATAATGCCCCTCTCTCCCGTAATTGCGGCACGTACCACCGGACCTACAAACTCCGGTATGACGCTTCCCACACTTCTCACAAATGTGGCTGCTCTGACCCCCAATCCTGGAGTCAACGGTTTTGAACCGTTTCAGCGCCGGCTGCGACTGCACCGGGGCCTGCCTCTGCTCTCGCAACTGCAACTCCATCTCTAACTCCCGCCGCCTGGCGGCCTCCTGCAACTCTAGCAAGGTATCACATCTCTGCGTGGACACAAACTGCCTGATGTCCCTCTTGAGCATGCTCAGATATCGGGACATCTGAGCCTGCTCCGAAGCAAACTCCGGGCAAAACATCGCCCTCTCAGTGAACATCCTAGTGATCTCCGTCACCAACTCTGAATCCTGCTTCAGCTCCAGGAACTCTAGAGCCAACCTCTCTCTCTCTCAACCCGTGGAACATAACGAGTGCTAAACTAAAGGGTTTTAGGTAAAACAAATAAACTAGAAAAACAATTCCTAAGTTCACATGCAACCTACTTTGGATCTATGTTTTAACTATTGAACATACAACTTTGAATTGCAATACAAGAACCCTAGAGGAGAGAGGCTATTATCGAAAATAGTAAACTAGGGTTTAGGGTTTACATACCTTTCAATTGTTATAGCAAACAATTGATATTCCCTTGATCTTGATCTTGATCTTCTTGGAAGCTTTAGCACCACAAGTGTAATGCCTCTAATGGAGTCACACCCAAACTAGCAAGAAGGAAAGTAGAAGAGAGAGAGAGGAGAGGGAGTATGCAAAATCTCGGCCTTAGGGTTTCTTTAAAAGAAAGAGTGACCAAAAACATGAACCAGGAGGCTCCTTATATAGCTGAGGGATCTAGGGTTTAAGGGAAACCCTAGTTATCCTTTGCTTAGGGCCTAAGCAAACCCAAGGGCCTTATCCAAGCCCCTATGGACGAAATTATTAGGGTTTCCCCTAAAGATTTCGTCCACCCTCTTCCAAGGGGGTTCTAGAGCCTTCCACTCAACTATTAGATAATTGCAAACTAGTCCCTGCACCTTATAATTAATTCTTTTAACCCCAAAATCAATTCTGATTAATTTCTGGCTAACAATTAATTAAACATAATGATTTCTAATTAATATATTAATCCATTAACATATTAATAAATCATTTATATATATATATATTAATTTATTAATCTTATAAATTAATATCTCTCCTTTCATAATTTCCTTGTCCAGTTGCTAGGTTGAGGGCAACCCAAAAGGACTGTGCTGCTGTCAATTCAAGCACATACCAATTATAGTTATGGGCTTAGACACCTAATCCAACAGTCTCCCACTTGGATAAGTCTGTAACTATAATTGCTAGTATGCCTTCTAAATTTGACCAGCAAATTGTAGCTTCCAAAAGCTGCTGCCGAACTCTGACCCAGTCAGTTACGTGTCCTAAGATAAGTGATCATATAACCCTTCGTTCTGCTTGATATCCCCAGACAAAAGACATGGAATGTAATCAATCTGTTTGTCCAGAATTTATGTTTCCCGATTCCTGATTTGTGATGATGTAGGACTTCTAATTGAACACATCAATTTAGTCCTGGCTGGGCCCAGCACATAAGTCAACACCAAATCATCGAGGGGCCCACATATATCGCTTTTCCTGTTAGGGCAAAAGGAACGAATAAACGTTGACTCATATGCTTGTATCTTTTACTCATCAAATTATACATGACAATACGTTTTATAACACCAAGTTACTGATGCGGTTTCGTATCACCAATGCATTACCGACTTTGTAAATTACAACTCATATATCTTCGTTTCAAGATTATAAGATATTATTGTCTCAGTATTACTCGTGATGAATTCCATGAAGTGATACTCTGAGCGAGGGTTTATCCAATACTCAAATCTCAATTTCTGAGTACTCATGAACATTGCAGCAATTCTATTGCCATGTCTATCCTTAGACAATCTGCAATCCAATTCATGACAGTCTTAATTCACTACTTACTTCCAAGAGTACGAGCGACTGTGGAGTTTGAATAATCTCATTATTCAGGAAGTAAAACATGCAAAAATGAAACACAATAATAAACAATTGACAAAAGGTAGTAGCCAAACTTATAAATAATACTTTATTATTTAATCACCAAAAGTCAATTACATTTACTTTGTTACAAGTTTCAAAAACTAATCTAACTACTAAAACTAATATCATCTTTCAGTCCTATGCTCCGAGCATGTTGAATATGCTTAGCCCTACTCAGACCCTTTGTGAGGGGATCTGCTGGGTTATCTTCAGATGACACCCTCTTTACTATAAGATGGCCTTCTTCAACTCTATGTCTAATGAAATGGTACTTTCTGTCGATATGTCTGGTCTTACCATGATCTCTCGGTTCCTTTGTCAAGGCAACCGCTCCTTCATTATCGCAGAAGAGTTCCATAGGCTCCTGGATGGTTGGAACAACTCCGAGATCCCCGATGAAGTTCCTCAACCAAGCTGCTTCTTTCGACGCTTCACTTGCTGCAATGTACTCTGATTCACAAGTAGAATCAGCCACCGTATTTTGCTTGGAACTCTTCCAAGTAACTGCTCCTCCAATCAGTAAAAATACCCAGCCCGACTGAGAACGAAAGTTATCTCTATCCGTCTGAAAGCTGGCATCACTGTAACCATCTACTCTCAAAGTATCACTGCCACCAAGCACAAGAACCCAGTCCTTTGTCCTTCGCAAATACTTGAGTATATTCTTAACTGCTATCCAATGAGCTCTACCTGGGTTTCCCTGATAGCGACTGACCATGCTCAAAGCAAATGCCACATCAGGGCGAGTACATGTCATAGCGTACATGATCGATCCGACAGCGGAAGCATAAGGTACACGACTCATGTCATCTATTTCAACATCTGTACTCGGGCATTGAGTCTTACTCAATTTGGTATTGCTCTGGATAGGTAGCTCTCCCTTCTTGGAATTTTCCATACTAAACCTCTTTAGTACCTTATCCAAGTATGTGCTCTGACTAAGTCCAATTAGTCTCTTCTTTCTATCTCTCAATATTCTAATCCCAAGAATATAGGCAGCTTCTCCAAGGTCTTTCATTGCAAAACACTTTCCAAGCCAAGACTTAACCTCTTTCAAGGTTGGAACGTCGTTACCAATGAGTAATATGTCATCGACATATAACACCAGAAAAGTTACTATACTCCCACTAGCCTTGATATACACACAAAACTCATCTTCACTTCTAGAGAAACCAAACTCTTTGACTTTCTCATGGAAGCAAAGATTCCAACTGCGAGATGCTTGTTTCAATCCATAAATGGATTTCTCAAGCTTGCACACTCTATTGGGAAACTTTGCATCAACAAAACCCTCTGGCTGACTCATGTAAACATCTTCAGCCAACTTCCCATTAAGGAAAGCAGTTTTGACATCCATCTGCCAGATTTCATAATCATGAAAGGCAGCTATGGCGAGCAATATCCTAATAGATTTAATCTTAGCCACTGGCGAAAAAGTCTCATCATAGTCAACCCCTGGGGTTTGAGTAAAACCTTTTGCAACCAGTCGAGCCTTGAATGTATGCACATTCCCATCCATGTCTGTCTTCTTCTTGAAGATCCATTTGCACCCAACTGTCTTGCGACCTGGTGCACTATCAACCAAATTCCAAACTTGGTTGTCATACATGGACTTAATCTCGCTGTCCATTGCCTCTTTCCACTTGGAAGCCTCTGGGCCTGCCATTGCTTCCTTATAAGTGACTGGTTCATCTAAGTTTACCGGTGTTCTGTCACTTATGAATGTGTCACCATCTGAAGTAATATGAAAACCATACAACTCAGGTGGCACACTCACCCTAGTGGATCTTCTAAGAGGTAATGAGTTATCAATTGGTTCAACAGGAACTGTTTCCTCTGGTTGAGTGCTAGTGTCATCTAAGGTTCCTTCATTGGCTGACTCTTGAATTTCTTCAAGGTCAATAGTGCTCCCACTGTCCTCTTTGAATATGAGCTCTCTTTCAAGAAAGACTCCTCTTCGTGCTACAAAGACCACGTTCTCACTAGGCCTGTAGAACAAATATCCAAAAGACTGCTTTGGGTAACCAATGAAAACACATTTCTCACTTCTAGCTGCTAGCTTGTCGTGAGTCTCTCGTCTTACGAAAGCTTCACAACCCCAGACTTTAATATGTGCTAACGAGGGAACTTTCCCTGTCCACATTTCGTGAGGTGTTTTGGCAACCTTCTTTGTAGGGACAAGATTGAGGATGTGGGCGGCTGTCTCTAAGGCATACCCCCAGAAGTGAATAGGAAGCGAAGCCCGACTCATCATAGAACGAACCATGTCTAACAAGGTTCGATTGCGCCTCTCAGCTACACCATTTAACTGTGGTGTCCTAGGAGGAGTCAATTGTGAGACTATCCCACATTCTTTCAGATAGTCGTTAAACTCGATACTAAGATACTCCCCGCCTCTATCGGATCTAAGTATCTTTATCTTTCTGCCCAATTGATTTTCGACTTCATGCTTAAACTCTTTGAACTTTTCAAAAGTTTCTGACTTATGCTTGATCAAGTAGATATATCCATATCTGCTATAATCGTCAGTGAAAGTCACATAGAATCGATTAGCATCTCTTGTAGTTGATCTGAAGGGCCCACACACATCCGTGTGTATGAGATCCAACAGACCTTCACCTCTTTCACAAGACCCTGTGAATGGTGATTTTGTCATCTTTCCCAAAAGACAAGATTCACACATATCATTTGATTTTAGGTCAAATGATTCCAACACTCCATCCTTTTGGAGTTGGGCTATGCGTTTCTTGTTAATGTGTCCAAGACGACAATGCCACAAGCATGCCTTGTCTACACTATTTGACAAGTCAATATTAAGTACACTATTTCCTAGGCTATCAACACAAGTTACTGTTTCATACACACCATTACAAGGCAAAGCTTCAAACATAAAAACACCATTATTATAAACAGAAATTGAACCATTCAAATCATTAAAAGAATATGTAAAACCTTGTCTGAACAATGCATGAAATGAAATAATGTTTCTCGTCATCTCAGACGAATAGCAACAATTTATTAAATCTAATCTAACATCATTACTAAGCAGAAGCTGATAAACTCCGATCTTGGTTACTGGTGAAGACTTTCTGTTTCCCATGATCAGGTTTATCCTTCCTCGCTCTATCTCCTCACTTTCCTTTAGACCCTGCAAATCAGAACAGATATGAAAACCACATCCTGTATCAAGGACCCATGAACGAGAAGATAATGAGTTATTAGCAGAAATAGTGTAAATACCTGCCGAAGATGGCTTCACTTTGCCATCCTTGATATCTTGCAGATATTGTGGGCAAGATCTCTTCCAATGCCCCTTTTGGTTGCAGTAAAAGCCAACTGCCTCTTTTGGATCAGAAACATGGGGAGTGGAACCATTGGGCTTAGCCTTTGGGCCATTACTAGATGACCCAGCTTGAGCCTTGCTCTTCCAGTTTTGCTTGGGAGGACCTTTCCTCTTTTTCCCCTTTCCCTGTCCAATAGCCAAAACAGGGGCACTCGTAGGTGTGGAGGGTATACTTTTACCCTTCATCCCTGCCTCAGCTGTCTGCAACAAGTTGTGCAATTGGGCCAAGGTCTGCTCAGTATTGTTCAAATGGTAAGTTAGAATAAACTGACCATAACATTCAGGAAGTGAGTTCAAGACCATGTCAATGGCCAATTCCTCATCAAAGTGAATATTGAGCTTGACCAAACGCTCTATGTAGCGTTGCATTCTTTGCACATGTGACACAACCGACTCCCCATCTTTCATCTTGCAAGCCATGAGTGACTTGACTACTTCGAACTTTTCTTGACGAGCTCGCTTATGGTACTTTTCCATAAGGTCCTTGTTCATCTCGAAAGGCCAGTAGTCCTCATAGTACCTCTGCAGTTCTGGGGACATAGTTGCCACCATGATGCATGCCACTTTGGTAGCATCATCGTAATGTTTCTTGTAGGCAGCAAGATCTTCAGGAGTAGCTTCGTTCTCATCAAGCTCTTTGAGCTCCTTTTCAAGAACATATTCTTTGTTCTCGAAACGAAGAGCCATCTTGATGTTGCGCATCCAATCGTTATAGTTTGAGCCATCCATAACGACTTTGGAGCATATATTGAGCAAGGAGAAGTTCTGGTTGGAGGAGGATGAAGTAGAAGTGTTTCCAGGAGTAGACATCTGAAAAGAAAGAAAGTTTTAGTTAGATTTCAAGATACCTTAATAGAATAACCCAAAGATATAATATCAAGGTTAGGATCCAACTATGAAGATTCACAACTTAGAAATGGGATGCCGAGATCCAAGTGTAAATTTCATAAAGGTAGGTGAATGACGATTCACCAATTCCACCATTAAACGAAACAACCGAAGTGAAATTCCTAATTCTTTTGAGATACATTGAAACTATTCAATGGCATGTTTTAATCTCAGATTATGCTCTTCTATTTGTGACTGGGATGCCGAGGATCACAAACAAGATGTGAATAACCATGCAAATGTGCTTGGTAACCTCATTGTCTTTATCATTAACTATTGATGTGCTGGTAAACCACACACGCTCCATCAAAATGACAATTATGAGATACCCATTACTACTCTTTATTAGTGCCTTTTAGTGTGCTGGTTAACCACACACGCTCCACTAACGACCAATAAAGCATAATGTGCAATTTCATGGATTAGCATACTTTTCACATTTTTCCTAAAGTAACTAGAGTTGGGATTTTGAAAATAATGTTCTAGTACTTTCTTTAATATCATTATACTTTTAATGAGAAGTAGTTGTCCTATCAAATCCGTTCTGCTAACGACCCTCCACTAATCAAGGAAGCGGTGGGTGAGAGTGGACACCCATTCAACTACCATTTTATAGGCAGTTTCCTTATACCCCCCTTATAGATTAGCTTCGTGAATGAGGCATACTAGCGATTTGACTGACCATGTTCTTATACATATATAATATTAAACTTTTAATTATAATATATATATAAGGTGTGTTTTAAAACATTTTAAAACTTCAAGGGTTTATAAATTTCGAAATTTAAGCTATTAAATTTAAATTTAAATAAACCAATTAACTAGATTTAATATTTATCTTTTAATTAACTATTAATCAAATTATTAAATCTTGTAAGGATTATCTAATTAAATTAATCCATTAATTTAATCATAATCCTTATCCCTCTAAATTTCGAAAAATAGGGTAAGGATAATTATCCAATTAATCTAATTAAGTAACAATTATCCAAAACAAGAAACCCTAAAACTTCTAAGCAAATTTCGAAATTTACAAGGGAGAAGGCTAGGGTTTTCAAAACCCTAACCCTAATTTCGATTAGGGTTCTTTGGAGGCTAGGGTTTTCGAAAAAACCCTTTGATCCAAAACCCTAGAAATCGAAAATTTGGCCTTTAGGGTTTAATAGCTATAAACCCTAATTTGCAATTCAACAATTGTAGCAATTCAATTTAAAACAACAATGGCTCTGATACCACTAAAGGGTTTTAGGTAAAACAAATAAACTAGAAAAACAATTCCTAAGTTCACATGCAACCTACTTTGGATCTATGTTTTAACTATTGAACATACAACTTTGAATTGCAATACAAGAACCCTAGAGGAGAGAGGCTATTATCGAAAATAGTAAACTAGGGTTTAGGGTTTACATACCTTTCAATTGTTATAGCAAACAATTGATATTCCCTTGATCTTGATCTTGATCTTCTTGGAAGCTTTAGCACCACAAGTGTAATGCCTCTAATGGAGTCACACCCAAACTAGCAAGAAGGAAAGTAGAAGAGAGAGAGAGGAGAGGGAGTATGCAAAATCTCGGCCTTAGGGTTTCTTTAAAAGAAAGAGTGACCAAAAACATGAACCAGGAGGCTCCTTATATAGCTGAGGGATCTAGGGTTTAAGGGAAACCCTAGTTATCCTTTGCTTAGGGCCTAAGCAAACCCAAGGGCCTTATCCAAGCCCCTATGGACGAAATTATTAGGGTTTCCCCTAAAGATTTCGTCCACCCTCTTCCAAGGGGGTTCTAGAGCCTTCCACTCAACTATTAGATAATTGCAAACTAGTCCCTGCACCTTATAATTAATTCTTTTAACCCCAAAATCAATTCTGATTAATTTCTGGCTAACAATTAATTAAACATAATGATTTCTAATTAATATATTAATCCATTAACATATTAATAAATCATTTATATATATATATTAATTTATTAATCTTATAAATTATTATCTCTCCTTTCATAATTTCCTTGTCCAGTTGCTAGGTTGAGGGCAACCCAAAAGGACTGTGCTGCTGTCAATTCAAGTACATACCAATTATAGTTATGGGCTTAGACACCTAATCCAACATAAACATCTCCCGGAACTGATCCCAAGTAACCGCAGCCCGCTGCGCATCAGAATAAGATCCCGTAGTCAACCTCCACCAATCCTTCTCCCCGAGCCTCAAAAGGTTCAGAGCACACCTCACCCTCTGATCCGCAGGGCATGAACACGTGAAGAAACAACCCTCCACGTCTGAAAACCATCTCATAGCAACGATTGGATCCTGAACTCCATCGAAAGTAGGGGGCTTCGTATTGTCGAAATCCCGATACTGAAAGCCCCGACTGGCTCCTCCCCCTGCCGCTGCTACATCCGCTGTAGCTGCCGTGGCAGCCGTCTCAGTAAGAGCTGCATAACGATCATCGAAGTACTCCCTCATAGCAGACTTAATAGTCCCGAACAACTCCGAAATCTGACCCCGGACAATCTCGACCACCTCCTCGCGGATGATCTCCCTGACCCGATCCTCTGTCAACATTGGCCCTTCCTGACCGATAATCTCAGGTGCCGTTGGGGCCCCCTGATCACCCTGACCTGATCCCGATCCGGATCCAATCACAACACGCCTCGTAACCACCATACTGCAATACACCAACAAGATCCTCAGATACCTTGCATAACCTTCGAGAACTAACCTCTAACCAACAACCTAGGGGTTGTGACTTCCTTGACACGCATATGGGTCCTGTGCTTTTAGTAGTACGGGCCCATACTACCTTCCACACCTACCTATATTTGTCTCAAGTATCACCACAACGCCCTAAGCACAAACATTCATAGCAAGCACTCAATCCCCACCCATAGAGGAATACCGAATATCTCATATCAAGAAAACCCTAGGCTAGAAGGCATCACAAATCATGCAATTCCTGAAGATCCCTAGCCTAGTACTAGCATGCTGTTCTAACATATCACATAATCAAATAACTTGTATGGTATTTTGGGGTCTACTTACCGGCTCTTGCTGATCGTACCCTCTGCATCCTCCCTTACTTATTTTGAAAACCTTTTGAAAACCATTTTGAAAATCCCTCCTTGATTTGAGACTAGATTCACACGAATGTTCCTCCAATTCACTCAAACCAAGGCTCTGATACCAACTTGTAACACCCATAAAAATTGAGCCAATTTAAAACATTTTAATTCATTCAAAAACCATTAAGTTCATACATCTCATTTTCAAAATAGTTTAAACATCAGAGTATCCCCCAGAACCATATCACATAAATCATAAATTTGAGGAACGGTACGATCACGCCTTCGCCTTGCCACGATCTCCTGAAGTACCTGAAACAATACACTGAAACTGTAAGCCCGAAAGCTTAGTGAGTTACCCCCAAAATACCAACCACATATAACCATACTCATATCATATCACAATACAAAACAGCCATGCACATCGGGTCTACTGTGTGACTGGTCCGCCCACACCGGGCCTTCAGTCCACCTGCTACACCCTCCGAGTCTAGTCATGTACATCGAGTCTACAGTGTGATTGGTCCGCCTGCACCGGGTCTTCAATCCACCTGGTCCACTCTCTGAGTCTATAGTATGACTGGTCCGCCCACACCGGGCCTTCAGTAGGCCTGGTCCACTCTCCGAGCCTCGGCACGTCTGGTCCAGCCTCTTGGGGCCTTCAGCCTATCCGGACCGCTTGCTGGGCCTTCGGAATATCCGGTCCGCCCTGGGTATGTTGGCCTACAACACAAAGCAGGACCCGCCTCAACCCAACCCCCGTCAAACAACCATGTGCACATAAACAATTAATCGCATAACAAACCTTAACCAGACAAACAGTCTAACAGATTACATAGCATATCAACATCCTACCCAGGATTCTAACCTAACCGGTCATTAGCATAACATTACCCTATATACCGGGTACCGACCTTAACCAGGTCACTAACATAACACCATCCTAAAAACCAGGATGCAGATCTAGCAAAGCAATAACTTAACAAACAATACCCGGATTCCCATCCGATAAAGGGCCGGACTGATGGGTTTTTGAGCATTCTAACACTTCCTAAGTGTACATGCAACCCTAATAACCTTGAATCTATGTTTTCTCTATATACATGCAAATTTCTTTTTCAAGGTTATTTCCTAACTAGCATGGCATGGGGATTACATAAAACATAAAAACTAGTAGAAATACATACCTTGTTGTTGCTTGGATTCCTTCAAGACTTTGTGAGCCTAGCACCCCAAATGTTGTGCCTCAAATGCTTCACACAACACCACAAGACTTGGAATAACTTGAGAGAATGTCACTTAGCCTCAAAATTGGTTATGCCCTCTCTAGTAACACTAGGTCATCTAGATCACCATTTTGCTAGCCATAGGGTTCCTTTTATAGTGTTGTCACAATTAGGGTTTACACATGAATGCCCTTAATTGTCATGACTCTTGATTTCCCATGACCCATGGATTTGTAACTCCCATGGACTATCCATGGAGCTCCATATGGTTACATCCATAACCCATAAACCATGGATCATTAATCCACCATAAAAGAATTGATGATTGTCATAATCAACCCTATATATTTAATTAGTCTCACTTTGATCACCAAATGAATCCTAGATTAATACTTGATCAATACTAATTAAATAATACTATTATTAATATATTAGAACTTATAATATATTAATAATCCTAAGTGCCTTATTCTCTCATTTAGTCTATCCAAGTATTGCAATGCCATGCAACCCAAATGGACCATGCCGGGTCGGGTCAAGTACATACCAAATAAAGTTATGGACTTAGACACTATATCCAACAGTCTCCCACTTGGATAAGTCTAATAACTATATTTGCAAATATGACTTCAAAATCCGACTAGCAATCGTAGCTCTTTCAAAGTCTCTCGGAACTGAGATGATGATGATACGCCATTTACGATAAGTGATCATATAATCCTCTGTTCTCATGATATCAGCCGGACAAACACATGGAACATGGTCTTACTTATTGTCCAACATTTGTTTCTCGATCTCTGATTTGTTTCGACATAGAACTAAATTGAACACATCAATTAGGTTCTGACCGGGCCCGGTACATAGGTCAAAACCAAATCATCGAGGGGCCCAGATATCGCTTCTATTTCTAGAAGGAACAGATAAACTTCGACTGATATGCTTGTACTAACTACTTGTTGAATTACTCACAAAGGCACGTTTTATGACATCGAGTTACCAATGCGTTTTCGTGCAATCAATGAATAACCAACTCATAGTCAACAACTCATATCTCTAGGTTTGAAGATTTATATGATATTACTGTCTCACGATCACTCGAGATAAATTCCATGAAGTGATGCAAGTGAGCGTGGGTTGGAACCAATACTCAGCCCTTATGAGTACTCATGAATGTTGTAGCAACCATTGCATTGTCCAAAGCACTTTTAGACAAATCATACAAGCCAAATTCATGACAGTCTTAAATCAATACTTACTTCCAAAGTTTGACTGACTGTGGATGGTTTGAATAATAACATAATTATTCTGGAAGTAAAAACATGCAAAATTGAAACATAGTAAACAATCAACACAAGATAGTAACACCTTACTCATAAATAAATAACAACTTTTATTTATCATCAAATGTCAATTACATTTTACAAGTTTCAGGAATCTAATTATTGAAACTAATATCATCCCTCAGCCCAATGCGCCTCGCATGCTATAAATGCTTAACCCTGCTCAGTCCCTTCGTGAGGGGATCTGCCGGGTTCTCATTTGATGATACCCTCTTAGCCACGAGGAGTCCTTCTTCTATTCGATGTCTGATGAAATGGTATTTTCTGTCAATGTGTCTAGATCTCCCGTGATCTCTCGGTTCCTTAGCCAAAGCAACCGCACTTTCATTGTCACAGAAAATTTCCATTGGCTCCTTTATAGCTGGTACAACTCCAAGGTCTCCGATGAAGTTCTTTAGCCATATCGCCTCCTTAGCTGCTTCACTTGCTGCTATGTACTCTGATTCACAAGTAGAATCAGCTACTGTCTCCTGCTTGGAACTTTTCCAAGTAATTGCCCCTCCATTTAGGATAAAGACCCAGCCTGACTGAGAGCGGAAATTATCCCTATCAGTCTGGAAGCTAGCATCGCTATATCCTTCCACTCTCAAGTGATCACTGCCTCCGAGGGTAAGGACCCAATCCTTAGTCCTCCGCAGATACTTGAGAATGTTTTTTACCGCTGTCCAGTGTGCCCTGCCAGGGTTCCTGTGACAGTCGTCAAAATTCGAGTCGGTTTTAGATTTGACTAAACTTAGTTGCACATATGGGCACTACACATACTAGACTTAGTAACTAGAAGCTAAGTTATAACCTACTAGAAACTTGGAAACAATTAGAATCAATGGATAGTGTGCATAGATTTCACATTGATATGTGAATTCTATAACTACTTAACTGTAGAGACTATCCATATTCGGGTCATTCTTTGACTCGAACACCATTTCATGAATCATATTCACACATCATGCACTTGACCTAGAAGTAGAAATTAGGTCAAAGTCTCATAGAAACTTAAGTCAAAGTTGAAGAGTAGGACTAGTATACTTGATTCTTCAATTTCGTTTGAATCTCGGAATCACTACATAGAATGCCAATAAACCGCTAAAAATAAATTACAAACAATATTTCTAATTTGAATAAGAGTTATGAAACTCTAAAATAGTTTGAAGTCTCAAAATTCAAGTAATTTTGATATCCAAAGATTTACAAACTCTCAAAAACCCTAAATGCCCTAAAAACTCACATTTATAAACTTTGACCTTAAAAATTCTATAAAAATAATCATGAACCTTATAATATGATCTTATAACAATTAAAATTATGAAAATGCATTCAAGGAAAATGAAATTTAACTCATTAACATCTACCCTTAATTTATAAACCAAAAATCAAGAGTTTTATGCATAAAAACTAGGTTAAGGTGCACATTTTATAAAAAGTTGGATATTTTTATAAAAGATTTGAATTTTTATAAAAGAAACAAGAGAGAGGGAGCCTCTCCTCCCCTAAAATCGGATCCCTCTCTCCCCATATCTCTCTCTCACACTCTCATTCTCCAACACACACATCTCTCTTCTTTCTCTCTCTAGAAAACTCTCTCTACCTTCTCTCTACTTTTTCTCTCCAAACACCACTCCATTCTCTCTTCCTCCCTCTAAAGAACCAAGAAATATTCCAGAAAACAAACCCAAGAACACTCCTCAAACTCAAAATCTTCATCATCTTGTGGTATTCTTGAAGGTAAAATCGATTTCTACTTCACTTTTCCTTCAAGTTTTGCTCTTTTCTTACACTTTCTCCTTCTTCATCTTCTTCAAACTTGTTTTCTTTTTGTTAAAATGGTTTTTAGAACATGATGGATGTGTTTTAACACCATGCATGTATGATAAACAAGGTTGCATGTTCATGATCTTAGTGCAAAAATCGATTTTAAGGATTAAAACATCAAACTCAAGTTAAGAGTTTTTGAGAAACAAAATTTTCTTCATAAATGCATGTATACATTTTGATAAGTTTTAATCTTTTGATCTCTGGAAACATGACCAAAATATGAGGTTATCATGATATATTTAAAATACTTCAAAAGGTTTACTCAAGGAAATGATGAAAACCCACTTTTCTAACCAATCATCATGCATGCAATCTGCCAGATTTCTTTACCTGACTTTAAACTGTCATATCTCACTCATTTCTTAGCCAAAATTCGTGATTCTTTTACTGAAATATAATATTTTGAGTTAGCTTTCAAACCCATCTGACCTCACTGAAAAATTCTAAAATTTCGATTTGTACTAATTTTTACAAAACTGTTGCTCAAACAGCACTTTCCTTATGAACATTTGTTTTGTGTTGCATGTACAAAGGACTTATTCATCACTAAAAATCATTCAAAAATTATTTTGAACTCTTAATATCATGTATTAATAGGTACAAAAAGATCTTGATTCAAAAGTCTTTGTAACATGTTGCAAAAATTGTCAAAGTAACATCACTAATCTTTACATAAATCACAAAAACCAAGTTTTCTCTATAATTTATTGAGCCTTTAGGCATGGTGTTCAACATAAAAAATAAGAACACAAATTGTCATTGTTATCAAATTGTATGAAGATGCATTCTGGAAATTTTCAGCTCAATATATATTTTCTTTATTTTTATATGAAAATAATAAGAAAATAAAGTGTTAAATCATATAAAATACTTAAGCTAGTAAATAAATTATAGAAAAATTCTTGGATGATCCTTTAAGTTAATAAACATCTCCCATTAAGTTTCATCCATTTTTGTTACTGTTTAATATGGTTTTGAATTTTCTTTTTGTTTAGCTCTAATAAATCTTAAACCACATTAGGGAATATAAAAATGGTATCTAATAATTTTCGCAGCTTATACTCTCTGTGGAACACTTAGAAAAATACTTTCAGAATTTTTCATAGTGTATTCCTATTTTTCTCCGATTTTTGTATTTATAATGGACTAAAAACAGGAAAAATAGTTTTACTCATCCAAACATTATGAAAATTTACCAGAACACCTTTTAGTACATTAGGATGCTACATAAAAATTTTGATGATTTTTCTCTTCTGTATACTATTTTTCTTCTATTTTCCCAAGATTAAATACACTTAAACCCAATTTTTATTAGAATACATACACAAAAATCATAAAATTGGGATAAACAGTTTAGAAATTCATTTTTATATTTTTCCTAGCTTAATAATGACTAATAACAGCGTTACAAAAATTTTGGACAATTTTTGGAAACTGTTTTCTATTTATTTCAATTTTTATTAGAATAAATGCATAAAAATCATAAATTTGGGTTAAACAGTTTAGAAACCCTTTTTTATATTTTTCCCAGCTTAAGTATGTGTAATTACATTGTTATAAAAAGTTTGGGGTATTTTCATAACTGATTTCTATTTTTCATGAATTTGTATCTATTTAGAGAATTAAATATGTGAAAAATGGTTATACATATTCATAATCCATGAAAGTTTATCTAGAAGTCTTTTAGTACATTTAGAACCAAAATCTGAAGTTTGGTAATTTTTATTAACTGTTTAGTATTTTTCATGATTTTATGGTTATTCAAGAAACTAAAATCGTGAAAAATAGTCAGACAAATCAAAAATTCAAGAAAATTTATCTTAAGGTCTTTGACTTCAATTAAACTTAAATGCAAAGTTTGGGAAAGTTTAGAACTAAATTGATTTAGTTTTGAATATTTAATCATTGGAACACCTCTAAAATGTTAAATATTAACATTCCAATAATGGAAATTTTCCACTTAAATTGTTATATAACAATTGATTCTTTGAAACTTAATTTCCACAGAAAAATGTTTGTAACTTATCAATATTAAATTTTGACACATTATTGGCATAATTCTATTGTAGTAGTAAGTATACTAGTGTTAGATTTCGATTAGAGACTCACTAGCGAATACCATTATTGTAGGAATCGGTAGTGGTACACGTGGAACGTAGTTCAAGGCACCATTTGCATCATCTAAATGCATTGTGAGTATTCACGCACTCCCCTATTTTCAGTTTTTATGTTTTGGGGTGGAAAAGCATGTCCCGAAAAACTATTATTTGAATGTTGTATTTAAATTGATTTGTGTCAAACATGATTGCTATTTTATTGCTATATCTCTCTATGTATGTCTATTCAACACGGAACATGAGAACTTATCGTACTAAGGCCCTTCCCTTATCTCTAACCATTAACTCTTTGAGCCAATGGTCATTATGGATAGCGCTATTAGGAATTGACAACTCCTCACTCGCCCTATTGCTGGAGTGCATGATACCATATTCATCTATGGAACGATAAGCATAGATCTTGATAGGGCTTCAGTCATAGGTTTGGTTGAGACTCATTGTTTGCTCATACACATACAAACTCGTTACTTATTATAGCAATAAACTTGTTTATTAATTATAGCAATGAACTTTGTTTCTCATTACAACAACGAACTATTATTACTGAAAACTTATATACATGTTTTAGCAATGAAATTGTTTGCTCCTTGTAGCAACGAAATTGATTGCTCATTTTAGCAATGAAACTTGTTTACTCGTTTGAGTAACGAACTTTATCTTCCATGAGAATATGAATGTTGCATCTTATTTGGGCAACATACTTTACCTCTCATGATGACAAAGAACTTTGTTTTTACAAACTTATTTACTCATTTTAACAATATACTTTTATTATTGGAAACTTTTATCAAAACTTTGATTTCAATTCATGGAACCAATATTATTTTGTTTATCTGTGAGTACTCACCAACTATTTTTATAGTTGACGCTCGTTTTACATGCTTTTACAGGAATCATCGAGTAAGTGGCACTTAGGGACACTTCACTTTTAGGAGCATTCGCATGTGTTGTATTTCAATGTACATTGTAATTTCTTTTAAAAGTTTTTCAAACCCATTGTAAAATTGTAATGATTTTTAATACTATGGTTGGTGTTGTCTTTTAACTTTTGCTATGAAACCCTTTATACTGCCACGCCTCGTGTTTCCGCTTTAGCGGGGTGTGACAGAAAATGGTATCAGAGCCGAAGGTTATAGAGAATACCGGTTTTCCTTTGGAAAACCGCAACTATAGCCAAAAATTTTCTAAACCTTTTTAAAATACTGAACATACTACTGGTATAACTAATTCGAGTACGCATTATTGGACTTTAATTAAGTATAGCCTGGCCAACTATGCTTAATTAAGGAAAGTTAATGTGAGGCTGGAAACGGTTATTGTAGAATTATGTTCAAAACAATTTTCAACTTAAACTTTTGAAAAACAAAATTTTTCGGTGTGTGTACGGGCATTGCATATTATAGGCATTCATCTAGATACACTTAGAAACTAAGTGCACTTTTATAAAAATGCCTTTATTTAGAAATATTCATGTCCCTTATCAAGTGCTAGGTTAACCACTTAGGTTATATCACTAGCCACTCTAGGAGCAATGCACATAGTACTACGAATGGGTATTCCTCAGTAGCTATTGACTTTAGATGTAAGGTTAGTAGCTAGATATACACTAGTAATAATCATAAGTCGAAACCTATATCAATTATTCCTCGATACCTCTTCATCGTCTTCGTACTAGAGTTACAACAATAAAAAAGTGTTTCGATATCGACACGAATGATAATTGGAGCATCGCGTAAGGAGGTAGATGAGTCGCCACTAAGTAATCATTTGGATACCACTGGTGGGCATTCCAGATTCGACTCACGAGGAGACACGGAGGTTTAACCCATACGTGAGACCTTATTACTACGCTACGATTTAGCTCTAAGTTTTTTCCACCTTGAGCTTAAAACTTAACATTGGATATCCATTTGACCTCTATAAAAGGTCGTAAACTGTATTGAGACCATAAAACGTTTTTCAAACAATTTTTCTTGTCCTTTATCTTGGGGGAAAAGACATCGGCACTCGCCTTAGACTCGCATTAGTATTTAGGTACGATCAGCTACACTAACATACTTATTCCTTACTTCTTAATCTTCCATCGAAAAATTATTTCGCTTCATCGGTTTTATTTATCATCGATAAAATATTTTATAACCACTTCAGTCAACTTAGTAGAAATTTCCTAACAATGTAAGCCATATTCTCGCAAAAAAATAATATTTTGACAACTTGCTTTAATTTAACACTTTTCTTCAAAACTAAATTTAACCAATATTGGTTTTAACATTGCTATTTCAATTTCATTTCAATCCATTTCAATGGATAGATGTGCTTTTAAGGGCATATAAACCATTTTAAATCTTGATTACCATTTTGACACGTTTTCGAAAAACTTAGAAACATTTTCTTTTATAAAAGTGTTTAAATTCTATGCTATAAAACTTAGACATATGACATTGAAGTTCATATTACGTGTAAAAGCTTCATCGGATCTTTCAAACGAGTTTTGTTTTGGCTCTTTTGACCACTTTCTCATTTAGGCATTTTACTTTACTTAAATGTGTTTTCCTGAAACCCAACATGGTATTTTTACAACTTTCTAATTCAAACATGTTTATAAGAAATCTCTAATTCCTACATTTCCAACATACCTCATTTATTTGTTTTATTTCAAATTACTTTTATACTTTGTAAAGTTTCTAAAATTTAAAGCATTGCAAAACTTAGTGTTCACTTTTAAAAACTTAGTGTTCACTTTTAAACTTCCAGTGACGCACTTTCGACAATGCACAATTATTCATCTAAATATGTTAAGTCTTTACCTTATCCGTTTTAACCATTGTTGGACCCTAGTCTAAAAGGTCAACACTATCAGATTTTCAATTACCAATTGTAGTGCTTCTTCTTTTTCACAAATGGATTTTAATTTAATAGATAACTCATGAATTTTTTAGCAAACACTTTAAAACTCCCACATGACTATGTAAATATCAACATACATCAAATATTGATGTTTGAAATATATCTCAACCTGGTTTTAAATCTACCTATATGTATTATTCTTAAAATTTTAACAATAACAATCATTGTCGCTGGTACCTTCCTTTCTATCCCCCGCACTTGATTTCTTGCTCTCCTTCTAATTTTAGATATTGCACACCCACGATAATAACATAATACATTGACTAACTTTGTTTCTGTCTATTCTGCTTCTCGTGGTATCATGTTCGTACACATACAGACTAGAAGTCTACCCTTTCGTTTTGAGCGATTAATACGTGTATAGTCGTGACACATAATTTTGATTTAGTCAACTTTGATATATTCGATTACGCCTTTTATCATATACATCTTGTTTTTATTTTGAAATCTACTATAAACAAATGATCCTTATTTACATTTGCTCTTTCGTTCTAAATTCAAAAACTTGATATAAAATGCAATTTTCATTGTAAGTTTTCCTTATAATTAATACACAAGATGAATACTCGTATGCTTATCATTTTTCTATATTCAAAAATTATATGTGAAGGATATGTTTCCTTATGTTTTTCTTTTCTTTAAAATACATCAAAAGCTTTGAATTTTACGATTATCTATTCTCTAAATGATTGTTTTTTTTAGAAACACTAAACTAAGAGTGTACTATTTTCAAAGATTGATATTTTTACACATTTCTTAAAATAGTATTTTACTTTGCAATTTTCAGTGAGTTCCTAAACTCTCAAACTTGTTTTCATAAGTATTCCGACTCCTCGTAAACTTGAATTTGTCCTGACTTAGACAATTGGACAATTTCTCAAAAATTTAATACAAATATTTCTATACAAATTCCTTTAATGGCGACTTAAACCTTTAACCTTAATTAATCTTTATATTATTTTACTACTTCGTTGGATCGCCACACATGTATCTTCATTATCTTGGAATTATTGAACATTTTGATAACAGTGAGATTTTTGATCACTTCTAAACACTTAAAATGCTATATACACAATGTGATTTAATTTATCATAAATTTTCTTCGCCTCCATTTGCACCAATGACTCTCTAAATATATTTATTCTTCGAATAAGGTTTTATTATTGTAAGAGTAACCGTAGTGGTAATTATAGCCTCGGAGATGCTCAATCATTTCGTAATTTATTTTGTCGACGACACTTAATTAGCCTTTACATTTGAGATGTACCAAAACTTTGTTGCCTACCCTTAGTACGTATTTTTAAGAACTTACCCTCAATCGCTTCTCTTTCATTCATGCCACCCCTTCTTATTTCAAAATATATCTTTTCCAGATGTAGTAGCCAACCCGGAAGTGAACAAATTGTTCCTAATCTCTTCTTTATTAGGCGGCAAATTCACACTTAGTGCTAATTTAGAATGCAACTTAAAGATCAATGCGGATTTAACGCTAAATGCAGTTGGTGCTTCGGAAAAAAAAATTATAGCTCTCTTGATTCAGATAATATCTAATTAAATAATCTTTTTCAACTAGGTCGCCATGGTTGGATCATGATTTCCATGATCCTAATTTCTCGCAATCTAGACTGTAGAACTCGAATTAAGGAAACATTACTTTGACTATAGCTAAAGAACTGGGCTCTTCCCTTGGAGAATTAACCCAAAATAATCAAAGAACACTTCAAGTCACCACCTCCCGAACGATACAATTGTATTCGGCTGAGTTCTAATAGAATACGTCACGAATTTAATTTCGGGACGAAATTCTTTCAACCGGGGGAGACTGTGACAGTCGTCAAAATTCGAGTCGGTTTTAGATTTGACTAAACTTAGTTGCACATATGGGCACTACACATACTAGACTTAGTAACTAGAAGCTAAGTTATAACCTACTAGAAACTTGGAAACAATTAGAATCAATGGATAGTGTGCATAGATTTCACATTGATATGTGAATTCTATAACTACTTAACTGTAGAGACTATCCATATTCGGGTCATTCTTTGACTCGAACACCATTTCATGAATCATATTCACACATCATGCACTTGACCTAGAAGTAGAAATTAGGTCAAAGTCTCATAGAAACTTAAGTCAAAGTTGAAGAGTAGGACTAGTATACTTGATTCCTCAATTTCGTTTGAATCTCGGAATCACTACATAGAATGCCAATAAACCGCTAAAAATAAATTACAAACAATATTTCTAATTTGAATAAGAGTTATGAAACTCTAAAATAGTTTGAAGTCTCAAAATTCAAGTAATTTTGATATCCAAAGATTTACAAACTCTCAAAAACCCTAAATGCCCTAAAAACTCACATTTATAAACTTTGACCTTAAAAATTCTATAAAAATAATCATGAACCTTATAATATGATCTTATAACAATTAAAATTATGAAAATGCATTCAAGGAAAATGAAATTTAACTCATTAACATCTACCCTTAATTTATAAACCAAAAATCAAGAGTTTTATGCATAAAAACTAGGTTAAGGTGCACATTTTATAAAAAGTTGGATATTTTTATAAAAGATTTGAATTTTTATAAAAGAAACAAGAGAGAGGGAGCCTCTCCTCCCCTAAAATCGGATCCCTCTCTCCCCATATCTCTCTCTCACACTCTCATTCTCCAACACACACATCTCTCTTCTTTCTCTCTCTAGAAAACTCTCTCTACCTTCTCTCTACTTTTTCTCTCCAAACACCACTCCATTCTCTCTTCCTCCCTCTAAAGAACCAAGAAATATTCCAGAAAACAAACCCAAGAACACTCCTCAAACTCAAAATCTTCATCATCTTGTGGTATTCTTGAAGGTAAAATCGATTTCTACTTCAATTTTCCTTCAAGTTTTGCTCTTTTCTTACACTTTCTCCTTCTTCATCTTCTTCAAACTTGTTTTCTTTTTGTTAAAATGGTTTTTAGAACATGATGGATGTGTTTTAACACCATGCATGTATGATAAACAAGGTTGCATGTTCATGATCTTAGTGCAAAAATCGATTTTAAGGATTAAAACATCAAACTCAAGTTAAGAGTTTTTGAGAAACAAAATTTTCTTCATAAATGCATGTATACATTTTGATAAGTTTTAATCTTTTGATCTCTGGAAACATGACCAAAATATGAGGTTATCATGATATATTTAAAATACTTCAAAAGGTTTACTCAAGGAAATGATGAAAACCCACTTTTCTAACCAATCATCATGCATGCAATCTGCCAGATTTCTTTACCTGACTTTAAACTGTCATATCTCACTCATTTCTTAGCCAAAATTCGTGATTCTTTTACTGAAATATAATATTTTGAGTTAGCTTTCAAACCCATCTGACCTCACTGAAAAATTCCAAAATTTCGATTTGTACCAATTTTTACAAAACTGTTGCTCAAACAGCACTTTCCTTATGAACATTTGTTTTGTGTTGCATGTTCAAAGGACTTATTCATCATTAAAAATCATTCAAAAATTATTTTGAACTCTTAATATCATGTATTAATAGGTACAAAAAGATCTTGATTCAAAAGTCTTTGTAACATGTTGCAAAAATTGTCAAAGTAACATCACTAATCTTTACATAAATCACAAGAACCAAGTTTTCTCTATAATTTATTGAGCCTTTAGGCATGGTGTTCAACATAAAAAATAAGAACACAAACTGTCATTGTTATCAAATTGTATGAAGATGCATTCTGGAAATTTTCAGCTCAATATATATTTTCTTTATTTTTATATGAAAATAATAAGAAAATAAAGTGTTAAATCATATAAAATACTTAAGCTAGTAAATAAATTATGGAAAAATTCTTGGATGATCCTTTAAGTTAATAAACATCTCCCATTAAGTTTCATCCATTTTTGTTACTGTTTAATATGGTTTTGAATTTTCTTTTTGTTTAGCTCTAATAAATCATAAAACCACATTAGGGAATATAAAAATGGTATCTAATAATTTTCGCAGCTTATACTCTCTGTGGAACACTTAGGAAAATATTTTCAGAATTTTTCATAGTGTATTCCTATTTTTCTCCGATTTTTGTATTTATAATGGACTAAAAACAGGAAAAATAGTTTTACTCATCCAAACATTATGAAAATTTACCAGAACACCTTTAAGTACATTAGGATGCTACATAAAAATTTTGATGATTTTTCTCTTCTGTATACTATTTTTCTTCTATTTTCCCAAGATTAAATACACTTAAACCCAATTTTTATTAGAATACATACACAAAAATCATAAAACTGGGATAAACAGTTTAAAAATTCATTTTTATATTTTTCCTAGCTTAATAATGACTAATAACAGCGTTACAAAGATTTTGGACAATTTTTGGAAACTGTTTTCTATTTATTTCAATTTTTATTAGAATAAATGCATAAAAATCATAAAATTGGGTTAAACAGTTTAGAAACCCCTTTTTATATTTTTCCCAGCTTAAGTATGTGTAATTACATTGTTATAAAAAGTTTGGGGTATTTTCATAACTGATTTCTATTTTTCATGAATTTGTATCTATTTAGAGAATTAAATATGTGAAAAATGGTTATACATATTCATAATCCATGAAAGTTTATCTAGAAGTCTTTTAGTACATTTAGAACCAAAATCTGAAGTTTGGTAATTTTTATTAACTGTTTAGTATTTTTCATGATTTTATGGTTATTCAAGAAACTAAAATCGTGAAAAATAGTCAGACAAATCAAAAATTCAAGAAAATTTATCTTAAGGTCTTTGACTTCAATTAAACTTAAATGCAAAGTTTGGGAAAGTTTAGAACTAAATTGATTTAGTTTTGAATATTTAATCATTGGAACACCTCTAAAATGTTAAATATTAACATTCCAATAATGGAAATTTTCCACTTAAATTGTTATATAACAATTGATTCTTTGAAACTTAATTTCCACAGAAAAATGTTTGTAACTTATCAATATTAAATTTTGACACATTATTGGCATAATTCTATTGTAGTAGTAAGTATACTAGTGTTAGATTTCGATTAGAGACTCACTAGCGAATACCATTATTGTAGGAATCGGTAGTGGTACACGTGGAACGTAGTTCAAGGCACCATTTGCATCATCTAAATGCATTGTGAGTATTCACGCACTCCCCTATTTTCAGTTTTTATGTTTTGGGGTGGAAAAGCATGTCCCGAAAAACTATTATTTGAATGTTGTATTTAAATTGATTTGTATCAAACATGATTGCTATTTTATTGCTATGTCTCTCTATGTATGTCTATGCAACACGGAACATGAGAACTTATCGTACTAAGGCCCTTCCCTTATCTCTAACCATTAACTCTTTGAGCCAATGGTCATTAGGGATAGCGCTATTAGGAATTGACAACTCCTCACTCGCCCTATTGCTGGAGTGCATGATACCATATTCATCTATGGAACGATAAGCATAGATCTTGATAGGGCTTCAGTCATAGGTTTGGTTGAGACTCATTGTTTGCTCATACACATACAAACTCGTTACTTATTATAGCAATAAACTTGTTTATTAATTATAGCAATGAACTTTGTTTCTCATTACAACAACGAACTGTTATTACTGAAAACTTATATACATGTTTTAGCAATGAAATTGTTTGCTCCTTGTAGCAACGAAATTGATTGCTCATTTTAGCAATGAAACTTGTTTACTCGTTTGAGTAACGAACTTTATCTTCCATGAGAATATGAATGTTGCATCTTATTTGGGCAACATACTTTACCTCTCATGATGACAAAGAACTTTGTTTTTACAAACTTATTTACTCATTTTAACAATATACTTTTATTATTGGAAACTTTTATCAAAACTTTGATTTCAATTCATGGAACCAATATTATTTTGTTTATCTGTGAGTACTCACCAACTATTTTTATAGTTGACGCTCGTTTTACATGCTTTTACAGGAATCATCGAGTAAGTGGCACTTAGGGACACTTCACTTTTAGGAGCATTCGCATGTGTTGTATTTCAATGTACATTGTAATTTCTTTTAAAAGTTGTTCAAACCCATTGTAAAATTGTAATGATTTTTAATACTATGGTTGGTGTTGTCTTTTAACTTTTGCTATGAAACCCTTTGTACTGCCACGCCTCGTGTTTCCGCTTTAGCGGGGTGTGACAGTTCCCTTGATATCTACTGACCATGCTCAAAGCAAAGGCCACATCAGGGCGTGTACAAGTCATAGCATACATGATCGAGCCCACAGCGGAAGCATATGGTATATGACTCATTTCAGCTATCTCAGCCTCTGTACTCGGACTCTGAGTCTTACTCAGCTTGGCATTACTCTGGATTGGTAATTCTCCTTTCTTGGAATCTTGCATACTGAACCTCTTCAGTACCTTATCCACATAAGTACTTTGACTAAGTCCAATTAGTCTCTTACTCCTATCTCTCAATATCCTTATCCCTAGGATATAGGCAGCTTCCCCAAGGTCCTTCATAGCGAAACACTTCCCAAGCCAGGACTTAACCTCCTGCAAGGTTGGGACGTCGTTTCCTATAAGAAGTATGTCATCCACATACAACACCAAGAAGCTAACTATGCTCCCACTAGCCCTGACATACACACAAGACTCATCCTCACTCCTAGAAAAGCCAAACTCTTTGACTTTCTCATCAAAGCAAAGATTCCATCTGCGAGATGCTTGTTTCAATCCATAAATGGATTTATCAAGCTTACACACTCTATTAGGGTATATTGTATCGACAAAACCCTCTGGTTGAGCCATGTAAACATCCTCAGCCAACTTTCCATTAAGGAAAGCGGTTTTGACATCAATTTGCCATATTTCATAATCATGAAATGCAGCTAAGGCTAACAATACTCTAATAGACTTAATCTTAGCTATTGGTGAGAAGGTCTCATCATAGTCAACTCCCGGAGTTTGAGTAAAGCCCTTCGCAACCAGTCGCGCTTTATAAGTGTGTACCTTCCCATCCATGTCGGTCTTCTTCTTGAAGATCCATTTGCACCCAACTGTCTTACGACCTGGTACATTGTCAACCAAGTTCCAAACCTGATTGTCATACATGGACTGAATCTCGCTGTCCATAGCCTCCTTCCATTTAGCAGACTCAGGGCCTATCATGGCTTCCCTGTAATTATTAGGTTCATCCAAATCTATTAGTGTACTATCACTAATAAATGTATCACCTTCAGTGGTGATGTGATAACCATAATAAAAATCAGGTGTGTTCCTCACCCTAGTGGAACGTCTTGGAGGTACAGACTCATCTATCGGATCAACAAGAGTTTCCTCCTCAGGTTGGTCGATAACATTTGAGGTTCCTTCACCACTTGACTCTTGAAGCTCTTCAAGGTCAATTTGCCTCCCACTGTCCCCTTGGCTTATGAATTCTCTCTCACGAAAGACTCCTCTTCTTGCCACAAAAACCACATTATCACTGGGTCTGTAGAAGAGGTAACCAAAGGATCTCTGTGGGTAGCCGATGAAAATACACCTCTCACTTCGAGGTTCAAGCTTATCATGAGTTTCACGCCTCACGAAAGCTTCACAACCCCAAATCTTGGTATGGTCCAAATTGGGAACTTTCCCAGTCCACTTCTCGTGAGGTGTTTTGGCAACCTTTTTAGTAGGGACTAGATTAAGGATATGGGCGGCAGTCTCTAAGGCATACCCCCAGAAAGAGATTGGTAACGAAGCTCGACTCATCATGGAACGAACCATATCCAACAAGGTTCGATTGCGCCTCTCAGCTACACCATTCAACTGTGGTGTTCTGGGAGGTGTCAATTGTGAGACAATCCCACATTCCTTAAGATAGTCAAGGAACTCAATGCTAAGATACTCTCCTCCTCGATCGGATCGGAGCATCTTGATGTTCCTGCCCAATTGATTCTCAACTTCCTGCTTATACTCTTTGAACTTTTCAAAGGTTTCTGACTTATGCTTGATTAAGTAAATATATCCATATCTACTGTAATCATCAGTAAAAGTCACATAATAGCGATTAGCATCCCTTGTAGCAACTCTGAAGGGCCCACACACATCCGTGTGTACAAGGTCCAACAAACCTTTACCCCTATCACAAGTACCTGTGAAGGGTGACTTTGTCATTTTTCCAAGTAAACAAGACTCGCAACTATCATCTGACTTGAGGTCAAATGATTCCAAGACTCCAGCCTTTTGGAGTTGGCCTATGCGCTTCTTGTTAACATGTCCAAGACAACAATGCCACAAGGATGCTTTATCCAAGCTATCTGAAGAATCAATATACAACACATTATTTCCTAGATTGTCTACAACATTCACGGCTTCATATACACCATCACAAGGTAATGCTTTAAAGTAAAATACATCATTGTAATAAACATTAATAGCACCATTTTTATTATCAAATGAAAATGTAAAACCTTGTTTGTACAAGCCATGAAAGGAAATAATATTTCTTGCCATTTCGGGCGAGTAACAACACTTATTCAAATCTAACATTAACCCATTATTAAGCAATAAAGAATAAACTCCTATCTTGGTAACAGGTGATGCTTTCCTGTTGCCCATGACTAAGTTTATCTTCCCGTGCTCCACTTGCTCACTTCTTCTTAGTGCCTGCAAATCAGTACAAATGTGAATACCACACCCTGTATCAAGCACCCAAGAATTAGCATTAGATGAGTTGTTAGACAATATTGTGTAAATACCTGCATGGGTGGGTTTAACCTTCCCATCCTTTAGATCTTGCAGATATTTGGGGCAGCTTCGCTTGAAGTGTCCCTTATCCTGGCAATAGAAGCACTGTGCTTCCTTTGGGTTTGAAGAAGGAGTAATGGGACCTTTCTTTGTCCCACTTGAAGAGGAACCATCAAGAGTCTTACCCTTGGTACCCTTCGAAGGGCTTTTCCACATCTTACCCTTTCCCTGCCCAATAGCCAGAACAGGGGCTGTTGAAGGAGTAGAAGTAGCAACCGCTTTACCCTTAAGGCCATTTTCAGCTGTCCTTAAGAGTCCTTGAAGTTTGCTAAGTGTGACTTCCTCCTTGTTCATATGATAAGTCATGCGAAACTGATCATAACTTGGAGGTAAGGAATGGAGAATGATGTCAATCGCCATTTCCTCAGGAAAGTCAACATTTAGCTTCAGCAACCGGTCAACGAACCTTTGCATCTTCTGCAAGTGACCGGTGATGGGTTCACCATCCTTCATCCTTGCGGTTATCAAGGAGGAGATGATTTCATACCTCTCCTGACGCGCGCTCTGATGGTACCTTTCCATCAGATCCAGGTGCATCTCATAGGGGTAGAAATCTTCATAGGATTTTTGAAGTTCAGGAGTCATGGTGGCCATCATGATGCATGCTACTTTAGTAGCATCCTTTTCATGTGCAACAAACTCCGCAAACTCTTCAGGAGTAGCAGTGGCTTCATTCACAACCTTAAGCTCCTTATCTAGGACATATTCTTGATAGGTTTTGTACAAACAATCCTATGTGTGCATGCAACCCTAGAATTGGATCTATGTTTTCACTATTAGATACACAACATTATGAACACTTGAAGAACCCTAAAAGACTTCTAGGAATTTCGAAATCCACAAGGAAAGATGAAATACATACCTCTTGTTGTTATATTGTAATAACAACTTAAATCTTGAATCTTCTTGTCTTTGAAAGCAAGTACCACAAGTGTAGTACCTCTAATGGCTCACAAACACCAAGAGCAAATGGAGAGGTAATAGAGAGAGGGAAGAGGTGTGAAATTCGTCCATAGGAACCCTAGACAAGGCATATATGAATTCATGAGCTTTAGGGGTCTTTATATAGGTATAGAGATTAGGGTTTCAGTCCTTATCCTTATCTAGTTGCTTGCCCACCAAGCAATCATAAGATAAGCCTTGAAATCCCTTATCCTTTATCCTTTGGATGATTTCAAGGATCCTTATCTCCTTGAATTCGTTCAACCCATATTTAGGATAACCATTACCATATTTTGTAACTATCACATAATTACAATTCAACCCCTCTAGTTTAATTAATTACATTTGATCACAAAATTAATTCTTAATTAATTATTGACCGATATTAATTAAACAAATATGATTTCTCCTTTAATATGTTATTCTTATAACATATTAATAAATCATAATAACCTCTTTCTCTATTATTTCTCCAGTCAAGTTGCTTTGGTGAAGGCAACCCAAAAGGACCATGCACAATCGGGTCAAGTACTTGACAAATATGGTTACGGGCTTAGACACTAATCCAACAGTCTCCCACTTGGATAAGTCTAGTAACTATAATAGTAAGTACTACCCGATTAGCAATCGTAGCTCTCAAAGACGTTGTCGAACTCTGATCTTATCAGTAACCTGTCCTTTAGATAAGGGATCATATATTCCTCCATTCTAGATATCGTATAGACACGAGACATGGATTGAAATCATTCTCTCAGTCTATGTGTTGTTTCCCGATTTCCGATTTATGACGACTGACTAATTGAACAAATCAAATTAGCCCTAGCCCGGCCGAGCATTTACGTTTGTCATCACTAAATCATTGAGGGGCCCACAAATATCGCTTTTATCCCACTTTGGATAAAAGGAACGGATAAACTTTGACTCAATGTTTGCTTGCACTCACTCACCAAATCACACACAACAATAAGTTTTATAACACCAAGTTACTGGTGCGTTTACATATTATCAATGTGTAACCGATTCGCAAGATACAACTCACACATCTCAGTTTCAAGAATACAAGATATTATCGTCTCACCAATCGCTCGTGATAAAATCCATGAAGCGATCCAAGTGAGCGTGGGTTTAATCCAATGCTCAAAATCATATTCATAAGCACTCATGAACGTTGCAGCAAACCTTTGCTATGTCTAATACACTTTAGACAATCTACAAACCAATTCATGACAGTCTTCATTCATACCTACTTCCAACATATGAACGACTGCGGACCGTTTGAATAATTCGATTATTCTTAATAAGCTCAATTATTCTGGAAGTCAAAACATGCAAAGAGAAACACAAGAATAATACTAATCCTATATGGTCTCAAACCTTTGAGTATAAATAAAACACCTTTTATTTATCACCATATCGATTACTCATTATCCATTTTTAATGTTTCAGATAATCAACTTTATAACTCGAATCATAACCACAATTGTCCCATGCTCAAAGCATGCACACTTTGGTTTCCTATGGTCCATACTTTGTGAAATAGATTAATTGAAACTTTTCAAATGCAACTCATTTCACAATCCCCAATCCTTATAATTAGTGTAAGAATACCAAATTCTTGCCACCTTTTAGAATATATCAAATTCTAATATTTTATGCAATGATCCTCTTGTGAAGTCACGGCACAAAAATCACAAAGACTCGGCCAACGAAATCACAAGGTACTCTATCAAAATTGTTACAGAACAATTCTATAGATGTGATGTCTCTCACTCAAAGTACATTCCTTTGAACATCCTTTTGCATAAAATTTTCTAATCATGTAAATTCTTAATTTCCAACTCCCAATTATGGAAACATTTCCATATTTACCATATGATAACTCATTCTTAATAGAATCTTATCTATTCATAATAATGTTGATATGATCCATTCAATACCATACTTCCAACTACTCACAAGCGACCAATCCTCAGGGAACTTTTGGGTCGTCCTTTGATAGTTGTTTAATTATCTTAGTCAATACCAATTCTTGTCCTTTTCCCTTCTTAATGCGCTAGACATTTGGAAAATTTTAGGATGGTCAAATATTATAGCAATTTCAATCGATCCTTTACCCGAAGCGTATGGGACACGATGCATAATGTCTTACAAAAAAGATACGATACTCTATCAATCTTCTGCCATAATATTTTATGTGTCACGTTCTTACAATTCGAACTATGAAGAGGGATACCGTAATCATAATCGAAGTTTAAGAAGACACTATGTATCCTTTGACTAAATTTATTAAAATTTCTCAATCTAAGCTTTAGATTTGAAATGAAGCACAATATTCTCTCCCTTAATTATAGCAAAACAACTTTTCAACCCATACAACTTTGCAAAGTATAACTCTTGTTTTCTATAATTAATATTGCTAACTGGCAATACTTACCATAATAATCATGCTCCCACTTACATGATGATTATTTCTTTACCAGCATAACACTTATGCTCCCACTAGCTTCGACATGTATTCAAAAATTAGCTGAACTTCTAGAAAACAATTTCTTAAGTTCATATTTCTAATACTAGATGCTTTGATAAGACTTTATCTAAGCTTCTCAAACTCATACACTTTTCCTTGGACAACTCATATGTATATGTCTAAACGATTCTAGGACTCATATCAACAAGTCTAAAATGTTCAGACCCATTTTCCATTTCCCACAATTGGAACTATGAAGAGGAATGCCGTAATCATAGTTGAATTTGAGAAACCCAAATTACATAATGCTATCTTCAAAATCTCTCTTAGTGAAAGCGTTTCCTTACAATCATTCTTATGAATGAAAGAAACCTTATGACACTTAGATTTTGTGGTGTATTCGTTCTTATCCATGTGAATTTGTCATAACCATAATCACAAGATAATGTTAGTGACAAATCCAAACTCTTATGGATAGAACTTGTTCTTCTTAATTTCTTGCCATCAAGGGTCCCACTATTACTTCCAAGTTATTGAGCAGCTCACCCCTTCGTTTCAATGTACTTTCCATTGAACAAGGTGTCTTGCCCCTATACAATCCATTGAGAACTCGTAGAACTCACATGCATAATTAACTCGATTGGAATGGCACAGAAATAAAATTAGTGTCAACACGATAGGTTGTAAACCTCAAGTCGTGTGCTAGTGATGAATGATAAGGTTTGTTCTTGATTTGTTCTTGAAACCTTTCAAGACCATTAAGACTCCCACTGACTCCTTGACATATAAGATTCTCTTGTCAATAAACATTTCTCGACAAACAAATATTTAAGAGTTAGTGTAGCTTTTATCAAGACAAAACACTTCACAAAATTGGTCCTAGTTGGTCTTTGTCTTATCCAAGACATCACAACTTTCCACATTTGATGAATGTTATAAACCTTCTTAAGACTTGTCACTCAATGTCACAATCTTAACTCTAAGACTTGTTTTTGGAACGAAGTATGATTGACTTCTTGATTTAACCATTTCTTCAATTCTTGATTCCTCTTCTCAGACATACAATTGCACTAAGACTCACTTAGAGGATTAATTGAGATATGGTTCTTCATCATTAAGACCTATCCACAAATAATACAATTAAGAATCAAATCCATTATTGCTAATAATAGAAACTTACAAACATCAATTTTTTCATACACGCCATTGCAAGGATAAATAAATAATATAAAATCAAAATTTATTTTATTGCGGAAAAATTTGTCCTTACAATGCAATTTAATTGAAAAATATGTTAATACATATTTCATAGCAATCTATTCTAACTCCAAGTAGTAGCTCAAAATTCTAATCTTCAAGCAATGCGATCGAAATCCATTTCTTCACGATTAGATTCAGCTCACTTCTTCCCTTAAGCTTCCTCTCTTTTCTTCGATCCTATAAAACATCAAAATGTAATCTTATTACATCATGTATTAAGAATCTAGAATAGGAACTTAAAAGAGTTAGTTAATGGATTTTACCTGAAGTAGAGCCATGCATCTTGACTCTCCCATCTCTTAGATTTCTCAGGTAGTTAGGGCAGCTTCGTCTCCAATGTCCCTTCTCTTGGAAATAAAATCAAATGGACTCCTTTGGCACAGCACATCGGACAATCATAGACTTAGTTCTTTCTAGACTTCCGATGTTGCCAGTGCCCATTGCAGTTTGGGAGTTTGACTCACCAGACAAATTTGCTTGACCAACATGCCAAATCATTGCTGATTCAACAGCTATAAGCAAATAGGTGAGATCAATGAGGGTCACGTTGTGATGCATCATATAGTACTCTCTAACGAACTCACTACATGATTCAGGAAGTGACTAAAGGACCCAGTCAACAGCCAGCTCCTCACAGACAACCGATCCCAACATTCTTAACTTATCAATGTGTGACTTCATCTCTAGGACGTGTGCACACACTGATTTTCCTTCTTCATGTTTACTTGCCAAAAGGACTTGAGTGAGTTTGAACTTTTCAATCTTTTGAACTTGTGGGTTAGGGAGAATAATAGGAGGAGGTGGAGGAAGTGAAGCATGATCTCTTGTTCCCCGATCGAATCATGGAATATCATTTTCATGTGAAAAGCTTGTTCCACGGGATTTGGGAAGACCATAGTTGTCATACTTTGACATCTACAAAACGGGAGAAAAATTCAAGTTAGTTGATTGATTGAATCCTTAATAAATCACCCAAATGAGATATTAAGGCTAGGACCCAACACAATACTCTACAATTTGGGAGAGGGATGCCGTAACCCAAATTGCAGAACATTTGAAGGTAAGTGAATGACGATTCACTAATTTCCACCATGAAAAACGAAAAAGAAATTTAGTTTTAAATCTATTGAAAATTCCTAGATCTTTTCAGATTCATTGAACTTTTCAATGGCATGTTTAAATCTCGATATGCCCCTCGATTTGTGACTGGGATGCCGAGGATCACAAAACAGGGTGTGAATAACCATGCAAACTTACATGGTGCCCCCAATGTTACAATCACCTATTCGATGTGCCGGTTAACCACACACGCTCCACCGAACTATGACAAACAATGAGTCATCCTTTGCTACCTTTGCTTAGAACCATTTAGTGTGCCGGTTAACCACACGCGCTCCACTAACGTCTTCGCAAGGGCACAAAGTGTAATTTCATGGGATTGCATCAATTCACTTTTGCCTAAAGTAACTAAGATTGGGAATTTTGTAAAAACATTTAGTTACTTTATACTTCATTATACTTTTAATGGAAAGGGTTTGCCCTATCCTACCCGTTCGGCTAACGACCCTCCACCAATCAAGGAAGCGGTGGGTGAGAGTGGACACCCATTAAACGACCATTTTATAGGCCATAACCTTATACCCCCCCTTATAGATCGGCTTTGTGAATGAGGCCTACTAACGGTAAGACTAGCATTTTAGTTATACATATATAATATTAGACTTTCAATGTTATATATATATATATAGTATAAGGGTGTATTTTACACTTTTAAAATACTAGGTGGTTTATCTTTATAAATTACACTTTTAATTTAATTAAATATAAACCATATCATTATGGATTTATTAACTCTCTTTTAGTTATACACTTAACTAATTTAATAACCATAAGGGTGTAATATGAACTTTTCAAAATTAGGGTTTTAGAATTTAGACTTTTTCAAAATTAAACCTTTTAATCAAACAATTTAAATTCCAAAACTTGAGGGCAAGTTTTGAAACTTTTCAAAACAATTAGGTTTTAATTTCACTTTAAAATTTTCGAAATTTAATACTATTTAAATTAAAATTTTAAATATTAAAACTCTTGATTTAATAATTATCTTGAATTAAACTATTAATTTAAATTATTAAATCATAAGGGATTATCTAAATCATGAAGGATAATTACCAATTAAACAATTAATTTATCCTAATCCTTTTAATCCCTCTAAAATTCGAAAATCATGGGATAGGATAATTCAAAATCTTTAATTACCATATATAACAATTAAAGGATAATTACAAGATATGGGATCATCCAAATCCCTAAAATTTAGGATCTTATCTTGGGGAGGAGGCCAATTTCGAAAATCAAGGGATTAAGACAAACCCTAGATTTCGAAATTTAAAGGTTTAAGGAAAGGGTTTGAAAATCTTATTCAAACTTTTGCAAATTAGGGTTTGCAAACCCTAATCTCGAAAATCCTAGCCTCCTAGGGTTTATTGGCAATAAACCCTAATATGTCAAGTTCATACAATTGAATAATACTAATTGAAAACAAGTTAACCAAAGGCTCTGATACCACTGATGGGTTTTGTACAAACAATCCTATGTGTGCATGCAACCCTAGAATTGGATCTATGTTTTCACTATTAGATACACAACATTATGAACACTTGAAGAACCCTAAAAGACTTCTAGGAATTTCGAAATCCACAAGGAAAGATGAAATACATACCTCTTGTTGTTATATTGTAATAACAACTTAAATCTTGAATCTTCTTGTCTTTGAAAGCAAGTACCACAAGTGTAGTACCTCTAATGGCTCACAAACACCAAGAGCAAATGGAGAGGTAATAGAGAGAGGGAAGAGGTGTGAAATTCGTCCATAGGAACCCTAGACAAGGCATATATGAATTCATGAGCTTTAGGGGTCTTTATATAGGTGTAGAGATTAGGGTTTCAGTCCTTATCCTTATCTAGTTGCTTGCCCACCAAGCAATCATAAGATAAGCCTTGAAATCCCTTATCCTTTATCCTTTGGACGATTTCAAGGATCCTTATCTCCTTGAATTCGTTCAACCCATATTTAGGATAACCATTACCATATTTTGTAACTATCACATAATTACAATTCAACCCCTCTAGTTTAATTAATTACATTTGATCACAAAATTAATTCTTAATTAATTATTGACCGATATTAATTAAACAAATATGATTTCTCCTTTAATATGTTATTCTTATAACATATTAATAAATCATAATAACCTCTTTCTCTATTATTTCTCCAGTCAAGTTGCTTTGGTGAAGGCAACCCAAAAGGACCATGCACAATCGGGTCAAGTACTTGACAAATATGGTTACGGGCTTAGACACTAATCCAACAATTCTTTGTCCTCATAGCGGGTAATCATTCTGATGTTTCTGATCCACTCATTGAAATTGGATCCATCAAAGATGACCTTACCACACAAGTTCATAAGGGAAAAGGAGCCTGTTGGGTTTGAGCCAGAAGCATTGTTGGAAGACATCTGAAAGGAAAGAAAGACAAGTTTCATTAGATTAGGAATCCTTAATAATTCACCCAAATGAAATATTAAGGCTAGGATCCAACAAACTATTTATAGTTGGAAGAGGGATGCCGTAATCCATACTATAAAATATTTGAAGGTAGGTAAATGACGATTTACCAATTTCCACCATAAGAACGAAATATTTTATTATTAGGTTTTATTGGTTTTGAAACTCCTAGATCTTTTGAGATACATTGAACTTTTCAATGGCATGTTTGAATCTCGATTGTGCCCTCTCAAGTTTGTGACTGGGATGCCGAGGATCACAAACAAGGTGTGAATAACCATACAAATTGACTTGGTACCCTCAACAATATTACCTAATCGATGTGCCGGTTAACCACACACGCTCCACCGATCTATAATAAGGTCAAGTTACCCTTTGCCACTCTTACTAGTCCATGTTAGTGTGCCGGTTAACCACACACGCTCCACTAACGACTTGGTAAGGTACAAAGTGTAATTTTATGCGCTAGCACCAATTTCACATTTTCCTAAAGTAACTAAGATTGGGAATTTATAATGTATAGTTACTTTATAATTCATTATACTTTTAACAAGTATTTAAAGTCGTATCCTACCCGTTCGGCTAACGACCCTCCACCGATCAAGGAAGCGGTGGGTGAGAGTGGACACCCATTAAGTCACCATTTTATAGGCAACAACCTTATACCCCCCTTATTGACCGACTTCGTGAATGAGGCCTACTAACAGTAAGAATGACAAATTTTTATACATATCTATATAATAAAATTATAATAATAGTATAAGTGTTGATTTTTAAACTTTTTAAAAATCTAAGGTTTAATTTGGAATTAAAGTATTAGAGTGTAAGAATTTTCAAATTCCAAAACTTGAGGGCAAGAATTGAAACTATTCCAAGTCTCTTCAATTTGTAACTTATGAGTTTTAATGGTTCATAAAATGAAGACTCTTCATTTTATGAAACTTCTTTAGTTCTTTAATCACAATTTAAAGAAGTGACTTTTGGTTATCTATAACTTGAGGACAAGTTATGGACACCATCATTGCCATTAAGATCATGAATTAAACATACATGGAGGTTACATATAATTCCTATGATCTTCTAAAAACTCATAAGAACACAAAATTCATGTCAAGCAATTTCAAGAAATCATATAAACGTATACAATACTTGAAAATTGATAAAAGTCATGTAAAATGGGTTAACATAATCATTATCATTTTGAAAAACAGATTTTACAAGTCCAAAACAGATTGGGATAATGATCTTAATCCATTTCCAGCAACAAAACTCGAAAAAACTGCCCAGCACGCTCCTACTCGCCGAGTGCATTATTCTACTCGGCGAGTAGAATGAATTTGTTCATGGACTCGGCGAGTCCTCCCCATGGACTCGGCGAGTCCAGTCGTCAGAATGCAGAATTTTCGATTTTTAAGCAGTTTTGCATCAAGTATACAGAAAACAATCCTAGGCTCTGACACCACTGATGGGTTTTTGAGCATTCTAACACTTCCTAAGTGTACATGCAACCCTAATAACCTTGAATCTATGTTTTCTCTATATACATGCAAATTTCTTTTTCAAGGTTATTTCCTAACTAGCATGGCATGGGGATTACATAAAACATAAAAACTAGTAGAAATACATACCTTGTTGTTGCTTGGATTCCTTCAAGACTTTGTGAGCCTAGCACCCCAAATGTTGTGCCTCAAATGCTTCACACAACACCACAAGACTTGGAATAACTTGAGAGAATGTCACTTAGCCTCAAAATTGGTTATGCCCTCTCTAGTAACACTAGGTCATCTAGATCACCATTTTGCTAGCCATAGGGTTCCTTTTATAGTGTTGTCACAATTAGGGTTTACACATGAATGCCCTTAATTGTCATGACTCTTGATTTCCCATGACCCATGGATTTATAACTCCCATGGACTATCCATGGAGCTCCATATGGTTACATCCATAACCCATAAACCATGGATCATTAATCCACCATAAAAGAATTGATGATTGTCATAATCAACCCTATATATTTAATTAGTCTCACTTTGATCACCAAATGAATCCTAGATTAATACTTGATCAATACTAATTAAATAATACTATTATTAATATATTAGAACTTATAATATATTAATAATCCTAAGTGCCTTATTCTCTCATTTAGTCTATCCAAGTATTGCAATGCCATGCAACCCAAATGGACCATGCCGGGTCGGGTCAAGTACATACCAAATAAAGTTATGGACTTAGACACTATATCCAACACGGACTTGGTGCCGTAGACCCTGCCGATATAGTGAGGATAACTCACCTTCAATTGCCGACTGAAGAGATACGACCAAGCTGCTCCGACCACCGACACGAACTTCACCACAGCAAACTACCAAAGAACCAATACCATAATTACCAAAATACCCTTGGAAGTCATACTGGTTAACTCTTGGTCAAAGTCAAAGTCCTCAGTCAAAGTCAACCTTCCTGGTTGACTCTACTCGCCGAGTCAACCCGTCGACTCGTCGAGTTCAACGATCTCGGAATCCCATCCTGTCCAACTCACTGAGTCGCCAACCGACTCACTGATCCAAGGCTTTAACCAAAAGAGGTTGGGTTCTGCGACCAGACTCGCCGAGTCCAAGAACAGACTCGCCGAGTCCAAGGCAGTCTTCAACAGACTCGCCGAGTTGTTCTTCAACTCGTCGAGTCCATGCCTATGTTCATACAACTCGTCGAGTACACCCATGTGACTCGCCGAGTCTCTCCAGTTCTCAATCCATACAGTGGCTTTTCGAGCCATGCAGGGGCTCCAATCCATAGATCCACTCTTCTACAGTCTAACCCTCACATAAAGTTGCAAACTTTACGTGAGACCAAGGAGATATAGGCCCAAAACACATTAGGGCTAGGGTTAAGTGTTAGATTAATGTCTAAGTCCATAACTATATTTGGTATGTACTTGACCCGACCCGGCATGGTCCATTTGGGTTGCACTTCACCGGCACAATTTATATGGATAGTCTTTTGAGAATAGTATATTTATGATTTATATTAATATATTATAAGTTCTAAATAGTAATATGAAATCATATTATTTAATTAGTATTGATCAAAAATTAATTTAGAATTAATTAAGTGATCAAAAAGAACTAATTAAATATGGACTCTTATATATATATGGAATGGGCCAAGTTCATTTAGGTTGGGCTAAGCTTTCATGGATGGTCCATGGAGCTTTTAACCCATGAATCCTATGTAAATGAAAGGTCATGGGTATTAGGGTTTACATGGATGTAACCATAATCCTCCATAATATATAAGGGGGTCCTTGGCTCACAAAATTGGCACAAGTGTGTGAAAATAAGAGTGGGCCGATTTTAGTGTGCATACATATTCTCTCAAGTTCTTACAAGGTGTTTTGGTGATTTGTGATTCCATTTGAGGCTTCCACACTATTGGGGCTAAGCTCTTAAAGCTTGAAGACATCAAGCTACATCAAAAGGTATGTCATCTAACTAGAACTTTGTAGTATAGGTGCTTCATAATATGCTAGTTAGGATGAAACCTTGGAATAGTTAATATTTGCATGTATAATAGAGAAAACATAGATCCAAGGTTTATAGGGTTGCATGTACACCATAGGAGTGTTAGAATGCTCAAAACCCAACAGTGGTATCAGAGACATGGGTTGTTTTCTGTTATATTGATGCAAATGTTTTATTTTCAAGTTGGAAAAAAAAGGAAAAAAAAAACATGTCGTTTGTCAAATTTTAAGATAATTAGTTGTTTTGTGAAAAACGAATTATTTGTAAAATTTGAATCATTTGTTATATGAGTTGAATTAGGTTAAATTTAGTAAAAGATAAAATGATATGATTATTTTATTAGTTTTAAAAGTTTGATGTAAATGTTTTAAGGAGTTACATATTTTGTCATAAAATTTTAGAGCTCAAAAGTTTTTTTTTTTTTAAAGTTGTGATCTTAAGGGTTTTTGAAACTTCCATAAGTTATGGATATGAAAGTTTTTTTTTTTTTTAAAAAAAATTTGATTCAAAGTTTTTATGGAGTTACAAAATTTGGTGTTAATGTTTTAAAGAATTCCATAACTTGTTCTTAAGTTATGGAACATGGAAAGTTTCATCATAAAACACCATTAATTCCATAAGTTATGGAATCCAAAGGTTTTCAAGAATTACAAAACTTGCCCTCAAGTTTTGGAATTTGAGAAAAGTTTTTTTTGAAAAAAAAGAATTGAATTCTAAAACTCTTGGGTTCATAACTTAAACAATTAATTAAATGGTTTTAATTTTGAGTTTAATAATTGGAATTATGATGTTTTGTTGAATAGTTTAAATTAACTCTTATGGACTTTATTAATAGTTAATTAAATCATTTAATTAAAAGAGTATTATTAATCCATAAATATATGGTTTGAGTTTAATTAAATTAAAAGTCTAGTTTAATTAATAGAATAAGCCACCAAGTATTTTAAATGTCTAATATACACCCTTATACTATTATAATATTAAAAGTTTAATATATTATATGTATAAAAGCAAGTCGTCTTACCATTAGTAGGCCTCATTCACGAAGCCGGTCTATAAGGGGGGTATAAGGTTACTGTCTATAAAATGGCAGTTTAATGGGTGTCCACTCTCACTCACCGCTTCCTTGACCGGTGGAGGGTCGTTAGCCGAACAGGTAGGACAAGGACTATAATTCTCCCTTCATTATAAGTATAATGATAAATACTAAGTAACTAAACACTTATAAATTCCCAATCTTAGTTACATAGGAAAATGTGAATAAGGTGCTAATCCATGAAATTACACTTTGCACTTTGTTTAAGCTATTAGTGGAGCGTGTGTGGTTAACCGGCACACTAACCTAGACTTAACAAGGTAGGCAAAGGGTAACTTAATGTTTATCATAGTATCGTTGGAGCGTGTGTGGTTAACCGGCACATCGATTGAGGGGTAAATATTAAGGGTACCAAGTATATTTGCATGGTTACTTTACACCTTGTTTTGTGATCCTCGACATCCTAGTCACAAAACCTGAAGGGCACACTCGAGATTGAAACATGCCATTGAAAAGTTCAATGAATCTCAAAAGAATCTAGGAGTTTCAAAAACCAATTAAAACCTAATAATACATTTCGTTTATCTTGGTGGAAATTGGTGAATCGTCATTCACCTACCTTCAAATATTTTAAAGCTTGGATTACGACATCCCTCTTCCAAGTTATAAAATAGTTTGTTGGGTCCTAGCCTTAATATATCATATTGGATGTTATATTAAGGACTTAAATCAACTTTTCGTGAATTTCTCCCATTGTTGATGTCTGGTTTAGACAACAATGATCTTCCCAAACCAAGCTTTCCTAATAAATACAACTTCCCGAGTTTGGCTCATGGAAGTCATACTTCTCTTCCTCCACCTCCTCCAATTATTCTCCCTAACCCACAAGTTCAAGGTCACTCAAGCCCTATAGGCAAGCAAGGTCTATGTGTGATCACATCTTAGAGATGAAGTCACATATTGACAAGCCGGGAGAGTTGGGTGTCAAAGTCTTGAGAAAGTTGGATGTTCAATCACTTTCTAAGTCACATAGTGAGTTCCTTTGGGACTACTATGAAACAGACTATGACATGAACCTTAATGATCATATCTAGTTGCTTGGTGCTGCTGAATCAGCAATGATTTGGAACGATAGTAAAGCAAATTTGATTAAAAGATCAACTTCCCAAAAACTTTATGGACAGTGACAATGGTGACACTGGAAATCCAGAAAAAGCATTCTCTTCCCAATGGAAAGGGATTGGCCATAGTCAACCCGGTTGACCAAATGGTAAAGAGAAAGGCTAAGTCTGAGATAGTCCCATTTTGAGCAGTTGCTTAAGAAGTTATGATATATTGCTAAGGAATAGATAACAACAATTTTCCATGTGGATTGTAAGGATAAGTTTTTCCGCAAAGTTTTAAAATAAAAGAAAATTGTTTAATTTTATTTATTTCAAGTATCCTTACAATGGCATTTGTGGAAAATTGTTGCTTATATGATTCCACTGACAACAACATTGGAAAATGGATTTGATTCTTTCATTTGTGGTAGTGTCTAAATTTACCAAATCAGGAAAGTTCCTCATCGCCCAAGTTTCAATTGGACCGAAACTTGGAATCATGCAAGTTGAATAGTATGATGAATGAGAACCTTCAAGCATTGGAAAATCAAGACTAATTACTTGTTCACATGGATGTGTGAGTCAAGTGAAGGACTAAAGGGATCGAGTACACATTCTTGTGCACTGGTCATGTCCACCACAAAGCTCATTAAGACTATTTGATTTACTAAAGTTTAGTAAATACGGTTATACTTACAAGGTTAAGTATAATTCTGAAACATTAGAAAAGTCTCAATGTATGGCAGAACGAATGGGAAGAATCAAATTAGGCAGAAAGATAAAAGTTTCTCAAATCTGAAAAGATGGGAGAGTACTTTAGTATCATTTTGGTGATCATCTTAATGATTTAGAAATCATATCACAATTAGTCCTCTAAAGGTCATCTTAGTGCATTCTTATGACTAAGAACAGGAGTCATGAATTGTTGAAATGGTTAGGTCAGGAAGATGAGTCATACTTCGTTCCAAAACAATTTTTAGAGTCATACTCCAAGAGTGTAACTTGAGTGACATATCTTAAAGAAAGGTTTAAAACACTTGTCAAATGTAAGAGTAAAAGTGTCCTACTCTTGTACATTTGAAATTGGTAAGTTGTGATGTTTTGGATAAAACAAAGATCAACTAAGGCCAATTGTGTGAAGTGTTTGTCTTGATAAAGAATCCGCACTATCTCTTGAATATTTGGCAAGATAGTCTTATATGTCAAGAGGATAGTGGGAGTCTTAAAGATCCTAAAACGAATTTCAAGAACTAATCAAGAATAAAACCTGATGTTCTTCACTAGCACACGACTTGAGGTTTATAACCTATCGTGTTGACATATTCTGTGCCCATTCCAGTTAAAGTTGGCTTTGCATAGGAGTTCTGAAAGTTCTCAATTGGTTGCATAACAACTTGGAAGCAATGGCAGGCCCTGTATTGCCAGGTGGCAAGAAGTTAAGATTGCATAAGTTCAGTCCATATGAGTTTGGATTTGTCATTATCCTTGTCTTGTGACTATGGTTTTGACGATTCACATGGATAAGAACACATACACCATAAAATCTAAGGGTCATAAGGTTTCTCTCCGATTCATGAAAATGATGGTGAGGAAACACTTCCACCAAGTAGATTTGAAGCAGATGGCAAAAGGTCTAAACAATTGAGACTATGATTACGACATCCCTTTTCATAGTTCTGAAATTGTTTAGACACACATGCATGCTATCTAAGGAAAGGTGTATGATTTTGATAAAGTTTTATCAAAGCATCTCGTATCAGAAATCTGAACTTTGGTAAGAAAGTCAATAAAGTATTGATTTCTAGAAGTCCAGCTGAAAACTGAGTACATGTCAAAGCTAGTGGGAGCATAAGTGTTATGCTAATAATCATAATGTTAGTGGGAGCATGATAATTATTGTTAGTGTTGCAAGTTAGCAATGTTAATTATAGAAAACAAAAGTTTCAATTCGTGAGGCTGCAGGGATTGAAAAAGTTGTTTTGCTATAATTAAGGGAGAGGATATACTTCATTTCAGTTCTAAAGGCTTAGATTGAGACCTTAATCATCTTTAGTCAAGAATATATATATGAATTTCATGTTGGATTGGTTTAACTTAAGGAAATTCTATATATTGCGTTCTCAAAATTCGATTATGATTACGACATCCCTCTTCATAGTCAAATTTTGAAAACATGGCAGATAAAAATATTGTAGCATAAGGCTGGTCTAGAATCATGTCTTTATGTGAGACATCATGAATCGTGTACCATTTGCTTTGGGTACAGGATCGATTGCATGTGCTATAATATTTGTCATTTCTAAATTTTTCCAAATGCCCAGAGGCATTAAGAAGGGAAAAGGTCTAGAATTGGATATGACTAAAATGATTAAGCAATTGTCGAGGACAATCTGAGGTTTACCAAAGATTGGTTGCTCAGGGACAGTTGGAAGTATAGTGCTAATTTTGGAAGGACCATATTGACATATTCTGAAAAGAGGCATCTCTTATTCAGAAGTGATAGTCAAAATGAGAATATGGAGTTGTCTCCATAGGTGGAAGTTATCTGTGTAAGATTAGAAAACTTAATGCAAGAAGCATGTCCAAAGCAATGTACTTTGAATATGAGACTTAGTTTCCATGGAGTTGATCTCCATTGGAATACCTTATAATGACTGTTGACAAGTCTTTGTAACTTTGTACATATTCATTACAGGAGGGTCAGTGCATATAAGTTTAAAATCTAAACAGGTTTCGATAAATGATAGGAATTTGAAATTCTCACATTTTTCGATAAGGATTTGGGAGGGTGAAATTAGAATCATTGAAATTATGTTCAATTGGTTTATTTCACAAAGTAAGGATCATAGACAAACATAGAGTGCATACTTGGTGTATGGCAAAGCTATTGTTTAAGAAAAACATAGTGTACATGCTTGGAGCATGGGACAACTAGTGTTTTTAATTCAAGTATAAAGTTGATAAAACCGAAACAATGAATAATGAGTAATCAGTATGGTGATAAATAAAAGTGTTTATTTATATTCATAGGGTTTGATACCATATTTGATTCATTTATTCTTTTGTTTCACTTTGCATGTTTTGACTTCCAGAATAACTAAGTCGCTCTTCCTGAATGATTAAGTTATTCAAACCATCCACAGTCGGTCATATGTTGGAAGTAGATATGAATCAAGACTGTCATGGGTTGGTTTGTAGAGGTCCAAGTTGGTGGACAAAATGGTGCTAGAACACTCATGAGTGCTCATAAGTTCTGACTCGGCGAGTTGGCCACTTATTCCACGACCGAAAACCCGCTCCGACTCGGCGAGTAAGAAGGCCTACTCGTCGAGTCCCTTCCTTCAATTACACTTTGAGCCCTTTGATGATACTTCTGAAATTTGGGATGTTACACTAGTACCTGTAACATCCCGTTATTTTCCTATTTGTAAAGTCAACACAAGTCAATCGAAGTCAAACTAAAGTCAACTAAAGTTCTTTTTATTATTTGGATTTTTATTTAAGGTTATGATAATAACCTTTATTTGCTAAAATCTTTATAATATTCATAGTTGAATTTAGAAGGAAAAGGCTTAAAATCGAGAACTTCGCATCTTATTCTTGCCTCGGACCATTTACACTTCGGGCCGCAAAGAGCTTACGACCGTAAACACTTCGGACCATAAACTCTTCGTAGGCTGTAAACGAGGCTTCGGCCGTAAACTGCTAACTGACTTCGGACCGCAAACTCCTCGGCCGTAAACCCTCGCATACATATATAGATTTCCTTCATTTTTTCTTCATTTCTCATATCCTACAGTCAAGAACACTCAAATTCTCTCAAGTACCATCAAGAACACTTCTAATTTTCACCAAATTTGTAAGTGATTCTTCCATTTCTAAGTTGATATCCTTGCTTAATCTAGTGAAACTCTATGATTTTATCCATGAAATCATCTCTTTTGGTTAGATCTTCAAGAACACCAAGAACACATACTAGTTCTTTAGGTCGTGAACACCTCATTCAAGCTTCAAAACGTAAGTATACATCCTAATACTAGTTATTCTATAGAAATTCGTAACTTACAACCTTGAAATCAATCAATTCCAAGAACAATGAAAGTTTACGGCCATGACCATCTCCCATGGCCGTAAACTCCTATGAAGAACATCATTGGCCGTAAACTCTATGGATGTGAACGCATTGTGTGGCCGTAAACCCCTTTAGAACAATCACATTTGATTCTAACACTTAAATTCAAGTGTTTTCTAGTCCCTAAAGTGGTTTCCTATCATAATTAATTGGTATATACACTAATTACATCCATATATGTATCAATATATGCTTAATAGGATCCATTGTGTTCAAAACTTCACTTGACACTTAACATCCTACACCAACCTTACATTTGAATAACTTATAACAGGTGAGTTCATACCCCCACATTTTCATAGTTTTTATTGTTTTAAGCGGGGGGGGGGGGGGGGAATACAAGTCTAACACAAAGATTTTGTGTTATAACAAATAATTTCAAATGGATTACAGTTATCAAAACAAATGGTTTCAAATATCTTATCGAAATGAATTTCAGTATCATCAAATCAAGTGGTTTTAAGTGATTGTTTCGAAAAGACATCAAGTCACCAAAATGGATTTCAAAATATGAAACTTCTTTTAAATATTTTATAAACTTATATTTTTCCCCAAAAATCATACTAGTATACATATATTTATATAAATAAGATTTAAAAGATTTAGGACTAATAACCCACTTTGGTTCATTTTCCTTGTTTGGATGTTGGATTACAAGTATCAGTTATTTGTCCGAGTGTCATTTAAATTTTACTTATATATATTTGTATATGTATACAAGTATAAAAGTTTATTTATTTAGTTTCAATTACTCTTTGTAACAAGTTGAGCAAGGGGTTGTATTCATTAATACTAAGTATCAATACAAAAAGTACATATAAATTATAATAGGTATAATTTATGATTCACAGAACATTAATTCATGATTCAAGCATACTAGAGTACATTGTTTTACAAAAACAAAGGTTTAATTCAAAACTATCCAAGCGTATACACTCTTTCAAATACAGGTTAAGAGTACTAATTCAAGAACATACTAGTAATCATTTATTTCAGAATGATTGAGTTTTCATAATTATTATACATGTAACGTTTATATGCTTTTATGAGTCAACTAGTACAGTTTGTTTAATTTATTTTAAACAATATAGTAAAGTCCTGATATTATGACAAGAGTCTCCACCAGGGGATCGAAACAATGTGTGTATAGATCTATATTGGGAATGACAATCCCGCACTCGTACTACTAGCTACAGTCAGGTATACACACCTGTGAGTGACAATTGTTATCATCAACTTTCAGTGCACTCATAGCGTTGGGTCAGGCCACCTAGTCAGTATGGTTATAATAATTCATTAAAAGATATTAACAGTACGTTAGTGTATAGTTAACTAAACTTATGTACTACTTCAAAGTACTAGTTTACCAGATACAGTTTACAGTAATACATTACAGTTTACAATAACAGTTAATGAATTCAGACATACTCATAGCTACAAGTTTACAAAAGGATTACAAATACAGAACATTGGTTTACAAATAGAACAATTTTTATACAACTAAAACTACTTTTCATATACAGCAGAAAATATAGGGTTTTCTGGAAACAGTTATATATTCAAGAAACAGAAGACATTCTTTCAAAGCAGAAATACTTATGCACTCACTCAACTTTATGTTGATACTCTCTTTTCAAATTACTTGTATTCTCAGGGAACCAGTAGGCAGGTACACCCCGAGCTTTTGAGAAGATGGAGCTATTTATGTCTTGTCTTCTTCTTTTGTACAACTATTTAGTTTCATAATACAAGGTTGAAAGACATGTAAATATTTATACTTTTAAATACAGTGGTTGTTTGTACTCTGATTACTATAATGCATGTGTTGTGATACTACAAATGAAGTCCTCCACCCCCGGACGTTTCCGCCGTCTGGTTTGGGGGTGTGACAGATTGGTATCAGAGCATTGTTTATAGTGAACTTAGTATATCCATCCATAAAAGATATACAAACTATAAATACATTTGGGGCTGAGAGCTCTGACTACAAGTATACTTTTAAAAATTTAATTATTTTTACAAGAAGTATACTAACACTTATCTACAAGTACAGTATCAAATCATAAGAACTTAAAAGTATTTGGATGTTGAACATTACAGTCAAACCCGGACGGTTATGTAATCATATCTGGGATTAATATAGCCTGATCAACTATATTGATTTGAGATATGACCAACATGTGTTTGGGAGTGATAGTAGTGTTGTGGCATGTCTAAAACTTACCAACTATACATATTCATAAGAACTTTAGAACATAACATAAAGATTAAAATACTATAGGGGTATTTTAGGCACTATTTACTATATGTAATCATATCTGGGATTAATTAGTCTCTTTTGATCACTAAATTAATTCCAAATTAATTATTGATCAATACTATTTAAAACATATGACTTCATATTAATATATTAGAACTTATAATATATTAATAAATCATATATAACCTCTTCTCTCAAAAGTCCATCCTAACAAATTGTCCTGATGATATGCAACCCAAATGGACCATGCTACTCTCGGGTCGAATACATACCAATAATAGGTATGGGCTTAGACACCCAATCCAACAGTCTCCCACTTGGATAAGTCTAAAACTATTATTGCATATGACTCCAAAACCCGACTAGCAATCGTAGCTCTTAAAGCCGCTGTCGAACTCTGAACAAATCAATGACGCGTCCATTAGATAAGGGATCATATATTCCTCCATTCTAGATATCATATGGACTGAGACATGGATTATAATCATTCTCTCTGTCCATTTGTTGTTTCCCGATTTCCGATTTATGACGACTGACTAATTGAACAAATCAAATCAGTCCAGGCCCGGCCGAGCACTTACGTTTGTCATCACCAAATCATCGAGGGGCCCACAGATATCGCTTTTATCCCTTTAAGGGTAAAAGGAATGGATAAACTTCGACTCATATGCTTGTTCTGCTACTTGTTGAATCATACACAAAGGCACGTTTTATAACATCGAGTTACCAAATGCGTTTACGTGCAATCAATGTATAATCAACTCATAGGCAACAAGTCATATCTCTAGGTTTGAAGAATATAAGATATTATCGTCTCATGATCACTCGTGATAAAATCCATGAAGTGAGTCAAATGAGCGTGGGTTTAATCCAATACTCGAATCTCATTCTAGGAGTACTCATGAATGTTGCAGTAACTCTTACTATGTCCACCACCTTGGACATCTACAAACCCGATTCATGACAGTCTTGCCTTAATACCTACTTCCAACGTATTATCGACTGTGGATGGTTTGAATAACTTAGTCATTCGGAAAGAATAACCTAGTTATTATGGAAGTCAAAACATGAAAAGTGAAACACAAGAATAATACTAATCACCCTATGGTCCCAAGCACCTTTGAGAGTAAATAGAACACCTTTTATTTAAACACCATATTGATTACTCATTATTCATTGTATAATGTTTCAAATCATCAACTTTATACTTGAATTAAATATAGTTGTCCCATGCTCCAAGCATGTAAACTATGTTTTCTAAACACTAGTCATGCCATACACCAAGTATGCACACTATGTTTATCTATGATCTTTACTTTGTGAAGTAGATCAATTGAACATGATTCCAATGATGCTCATTTCACAATCCCAAATTCTTATCGTAAATGTAAGAACTCCAAATTCCTACCATTTACTGAACTCTGTTAGATTCTAAACTTATATGCTTTGATCCTCTCGTAATGATTATGCACGAAGTCACAAAGACTTGTCAACAGTCATTACAGAGTATTCCAATGGAGATCAGTTGCATGGAAACAAAGTCTCAAATTCAAAGTATATTACTTTGAACATCCTTTTGCATTAAGCTTTCTAATATTACACAGATTTGAAGAGCAACTTCCACCTATGGAAACCTTTCCAGATTCCCATTTTGACTATCACTTCTGAACAAGAGTTACCTCTTTTCCGAATATGTCAATATGGTCCTTCCAAAATTAACACTTATACTTACAACTGTCCATGAGCAACCAATCTTTGGTAAACCTCAGATTCTCCTCGACAATTGCTTAATCATTTTAGTCATATCCAATTCTAGATCTTCTATCCTCTTAATGCCTTGAGCATTTGGAAAATTTAGAAAGGATGAATATTATAGCACATGCAATCGATCCTATATCCGAAGTATATGGGACATGATTCATGATGTCTCACATAAAGACATGATACTAGACCAGTCTTTTTGCTATAATATTTCTATTTTCTATTTGCCATGTTCTCATAATTCAGATTATGAAAAGGGATGCCGTAATCATAATCGAAGTTTGAGAACGCAATATATATATATATATATATATATATATATATATATATATATATATATATATATATATATATATATATATATAGAGTTTCCTTATGTTTGGCCATTCCAACATAAAATTCATATATAAATCCTTGACTAAAGATGATCAAAATCTCAATCTAAGCTTTTAGAATTGAAATGAAGTATAATTTCCTCTCCCTTAATTATAGCAAAACAACTTTTCCCAATTGAAACCTTTTGTTTTCTATAATTAACACTGCTAACTTGCAATACTTAACATAATAATCATGCTCCCACTAACATGATAATTATCAGCACAACACTTATGCTCCCACTAGCTTTGACATGTACTAAGAAATCAGCTGGACTTCTAGAAATCAATACTTTATTGACTTTCTTAACAAAGTTCAGTTTTCTGATACGAGATGCTTTGATAAGAATTTATCAAATTCATACACCTTTCCTTAGATAGCTCATATGTGTGTCTAAACAATTTTAGAATTATGAAAAGGGATCCATAATCATAGTCTCACTTGTTTAGACCTTTGCCACTTCTCACAAGTCCATGTTAGTGTGCCGGTTAACCACACACGCTCCACTAACGACTTTGAGAATGCAAATAACACAATTGCTATCTACTTAAAATCTACTTAGTGAAAGCGTTTCCTCATCATCATTTTCATGAATTGGAGAGAAACCTTATGACACTTAGATTTTATGGTGAATTAATTCCTATCCATGTGAATTTGTCAAAACCATAATCACAAGACAAGGTTAGTGACAAATCCAACCTCATATGGATTGAACTTGTGCAATCTTAACTTCTTGCCAACTGGCAGCACAAGGGCCTGCCATTGCTTCCAAGTTGTTATGCAACCAATTGAGAACTCTCAGAACTCCTATGCAAAGCCAACTTTAACTGGAATAGGCACAAAAATGTCAACACGATAGGTTATAAACCTCAAGTCGTGTGCTAGTGAAGAACTTCAGGTTTTTATTCTTGATTAGTTCTTGGAACTTTCAAGAGCTTTAAGACTCCCACTGTCCTCTTGACATATAAGACTCTCTTGTCAAGAACCATTTCTTATCAAGGGTCAGTGCGGATTGTTATCCAGACTAACACTTCACATAATTAGCCTTAGTTGGTCTCTGTTTAACCCAAAACATCACAACTTATCAATTTCAAATGTACAAGAGTAGAGACACATTTTACTCTTACACTTGACAAGTGTTACAAACCTTCCTTAAGATATGTCACTCGAGTTACAATCTTGGAGTATGACTCTAAGACTTGCTATGGAACGAAGTATGATTCATCTTTTTGATTTTAACCATTTCAACAATCCACGATTTCTCTTCTTAGCCAAACAAATGCACTAAGATGTCCTTAGAGAATCAATTGTGATATGGTTTCATAATCACTAAGATAATCATAAAACAAGATACTCAAGTACTCTCCCACCTTTTCAGATTGGAGAAACTTTTATCTTCCTGCCTTATTTGATTCTGCTTATTTGTTCTGCCTAACATTGATACTTTTCCAATGTTTTAGAATTATACTTAAACATGTAAGTATAACCATATTTACTAAGCTTTAGTAAATCATGACGAATAGTCTCATCATTCTTTGTGGTGGACCTGACCAGTGCACACTCAAGTGTACTCGATCCCCTGATCCTTTCACTTGACTCACATATACATGTGAACAATGAATTAGTCTTAATTTCCGAAAGATGAAAATTCTCATTCATCATACAACTTGCATGATTCCAAGTTTCTACCCAACTGAATCTTGGGTGATGAGGATCTTTCCTTATTTGGTAAATTATGACACTACCACAATCGAAAGAATCAAATCCATTTTCCAATATTGCTATCAATGGAAACATATAGAAAACAATTTCTCACAAATGCCACTATAAGGATATTTTAAAATAATTTTTTTTTTTATTTTAGAACTTTGTGGAAAAACTTATCCTTACAATGCAAATGCATGTGAAAAACTATGTTGTTATGTATTCCTAAGCAATCTATCACAATTCTTTAAGTAACAGCTCAAAATTCTTCTTTTAAGCTTCCTCTTCACTTTGATTCTTAAAACATCAAAATGTGATCTAGTCACACCATGTAATAAGAATCTCCAAATAGGAACTTAATAGAGTTAGATAGTGGACTTTACCTGAAGTAGAGTCAAAACTTTTGACTTTACCATCCTTACAGACTATCAGGTAAATTTGGCCAGCTTCGCAACCAATGCCCCTTCCTTTGGCAATATAAGGTTTGGGAAGTCGATCTTCTAATCAAATTTGCTTTTACCAGTGCTCAAAATCATTGCTGACTCAGCAGCACCAAGCAAATAGGTAAGATCATTAAGGGTCAAGTCATGGTCTGTCACATAGTAGTCCCAAAGGAACTCACTATGTGACTTAGAAAGTGATTGAACATCCAACTTTCTCAAGACTTTGACACCCAACTCTCCCGACTTGTCAATACGTGACTTCATCTCCAAGATATGATCACACATAGACCTTGCTTGCCAATAGGGCTTGAGTGACCTTGAACTTGTGGGTTAGGGAGAATAATTGGAGCAGGTGGAGGAAACAGATTTGGGAAGATCATAGTTGTCTGAACCAAACATCTAAAATGGGAGATATTCAAGTTAGTTGATTTAAGTCCTTAATATAACACCCAATATGAAATATTAAGGCTAGGACCCAACACAATATTTTACAACTTGGAAGAGGGATGCCGTAATCCAAGCTATAAAATATCTGAAGGTAGGCGAATGACGATTCACCAATTTCCACCATGAAAAACGAAATAATTTATTAGGTTTTATTTGGTTTTGAAACTCCTAGATCTTTTGAGATTCATTGAAGTTTTCAATGACATGTTTCAATCTCGATTGTGCCCTCTCAAATTTTGTGACTGGGATGCCGAGGATCACAAAACAAGGTGTGAATAACCATGCAAATTCACTTGGTACCCTTAATATTATCACGTAATCGATGTGCCGGTTAACCACACACGCTCCACCGATCTATGATAAACATTAAGTTACCCTTCACCGCTCTTACTAGTCCATGTTAGTGTGCCGGTTAACCACACACGCTCCACTAACGACTTGGTAAGGTACAAAGTGTAAGTTTTATGGGTTAGCACCAAATTCACATTTTCCTAAGTAACTAAGATTGGGAATTTATAAGTGTTTAATTACTTAGTATTTATCATTAATACTTTTAATGAAGGGAGAATTATAGTCCTGTCAAACCCGTTCGGCTAACGACCCTCCACCAGTCAAGGAAGCGGTGGGTGAGAGTGGACACCCATTAAACTGCCATTTTATAGGCAGTAACCTTATACCCCCCTATAGACCGGCTTCGTGAATGAGGCCTACTAACGGTAAGACTGACTTTTACTCTTATACATATATATAAATATTAAACCTATAATATTATAATAGTATAAGGGTTGAATTTTAAACTATTAAAATTCTAAGGGTTTAACTTGGAACTAAAGTATTCATGGGGGGAAACTTTACAAATTCCAAAACTTGAGGGCAAGTTTTGAACAATTCAAAAACCTTTTTCAATTCCATAACTTATTAATTTAAAGTAGTTTTAATGAAAACTCTTCAAGTTCCATAACTTGAGGACAAGTTATGGAAGACTTTAAAAACATTTAAGGAAAAATAAACTCTTCATTTTCATAACCTATGAGTTTAAAGTAGTTTAATGGATAAACTCTTCAAGTTCCATAACTTAAGGACAAGTTATGGAAGACTTTAAAATCATTCAAGAAAATAAGACTCTTCATTTTTCCTAACTTATGGAAATCTTATGAGTTTTAAAGAATCATAAATGTGACTTTTCATATAACTTGAGGACATGTTACAAAAACACATTTTATGAGCAACTTTAAGATTAATATGGATTGAAAACAAATTATCACATAACTTTTCTATTAATCTAAACTAACTCACAAGAACAAGATAATTCAAATCAAACAATTTTCATGAAATTAGCCTAACCATTAAACTAATACAAAACATGAATCTATTGACAATTATCTTTGAAATTGGTTTAGCATGAACATTACCACATCAAAAACAGGTTTACAAGACCAAAACAGCTTAGGGTAATGTTTCTAGTCCAATTCCAGCCTTAAAAGTCGAAAATATGCTGTCAGGGGGTCCAACTCGTCGAGTGCATGAACCAACTCGATGAGTTGGATGAATTTCTTCACGGACTCGGCGAGTCCATCAGTGGACTCGGCGAGTCCAGTGCTCAGACAGCCAAAATTTTCGATTTTTCAGCCATTTCAGCAAGTATAACATGAAAACAAGCCTTGTCTATGATACCACTATTGGGTTTTGGTATAATACAACATCCTATGGTGCACATACAACCCTAAATACCTTGGATCTATGTTTTTACTAATTATACATGCAAATGGTTTCCAAGGTATTGAACCTATAGCTAGCATGCAATTGTCATACAAACTACATAAAATACTAGATATTGTAACATACCTTTTTGTGTGGCTGGAGGTCTTGATGTATTTGGACTTAAGAACTTAGCCCCAATAGTGTGGAAGCCTCAAATGAAGTCACAACACATCAAGGACAAAGGTAGGACTTGAGAGAGAATCTCCATGCACTCTAAAACCTTCATGAACTCCAAGAACATGCACACACACACTCGGGTGACTAGGGGTGGCGGTTTTAGGTCATAACAAATGTATTTATATGTGTTGAATTCTAAGAGTCATGGGTATAACCCAAACCCATATCCATGGATTTTATGATCCATGGTTCATGTGGCCCAACTCTTTATGTATCCATACATAAACTTGGTCCAACATGGATCATAAGCCCAACACATATAAATATAAATAATTACCATAATTAGCCCCCATAGTTTTAATTAGTCTCTTTTGATCACTAAATTAATTCCAAATTAATTCTTGATCAATACTATTTAAAACATATGACTTCATATTAATATATTAGAACTTATAATATATTAATAAATCATATATAACCTCTTCTCTCAAAAGTCCATCCTAACAAATTGTCCTGATGATATGCAACCCAAATGGACCATGCTACTCTCTGGTCGAATACATACCAATAATAGTTATGGGCTTAGACACCTAATCCAACAGCTTCTACAACTTAAGCGAAGGAGGTTCAGCAGACAGAGTCCTACCGATTATAGTCAGCAGAGTTGCTCGAAATGAAATTCAGGGTAGAACAGCCATCAACCGAATCAGGGAAGTTGATGCCAATGTGAGAATTAATACAATCAATATTAATCATCTAGAGTATGATCGTAAGAGAGATACAAGGGACAATGAATCTCTATTGCAAGCATTAGCTGAAACTCGAGCTGAAGTCATAGAGCTTCGAGCACGCCTGACAGTGTATGAAAGGCATCTGCTTGCTATGGAGCGTCAAATGGCTGAGATGAGGTTTCATCAAAATGATACCCGTTGCTATTAGGAAATACTCTACTCGTTTCCTATTTCACTCTTTTGGTTTTAGTTAAGTCTATGGATAGGTTCTAGTGTTATTTTTCAGGTTTTTCAGTAAGACCACGAAAATTTTATTTTCGATAGGTCTGTATGATGTCGATATTTTTCTCAGAATTTGGTGTATTGTAGACCTGTCTAGGGTCAAGTTTTCCAGACTTATGTATTCAATATGCCAATTTAATCGACTTAATTCCAGGGGCTACCCCTGTTGCCAAATCTCCTTATCGTCTTGCACCTTCAGAAATGCAGGAATTATCCAGCCAGCTTAACAAACTCCTTAGCAAAGGTTTCATAAGACCAAGCTTCTCAACCTGGGGAGCACCGGTTTTGTTCGTGAAGAAGAAGGATGGATCATTCTGTATGTGCATAGACTACCGCGAGCTGAATAAACTTACCATTAAGAATCGATACCCTCTGCCTCGCATTGACGATCTGTTCGACCAACTTCAAGGTGTGAGCTACTTCTCCAAAATAGACTTAAGATCCGGGTATCACTAGTTACGGATTTTGGAGGATGACATTCCCAAAACCGCGTTCAGAACTTGTTATGGTCATTATGAATTCGTAGTGATGTCATTCGGATTGACGAATGCACCTGCTGTGTTCATGGATTTAATGAACAGAGTGTGTCGTCCATTCTTGGACAAATTCGTCATAGTCTTCATTGACGACATCCTTATCTACTCAAGAAGTGAAGAGGATCATAGCCAACATCTTCGTCAAGTTCTTCAAACTCTTTGAACAGAGAAACTCTATGCGAAGTTTTCAAAATGTGAATTTTGGATTAGGGAGGTTGAATTCCTAGGTCACGTGGTCAGTTCTGAAGGAATACACGTCGATCCTTCCAAAATTAAGGCTATTGAAAACTGGTCAGCACCCAAAACACCTACAGAAATCTGTCAATTCTTAGGTCTTACTGGATATTATCGCAGATTCATCCAGAATTTCTCTCGAATAGCTAAACCTCTTACCACTCTGACGCAAAAGGGGGTAACTTTTAGCTGGGGAGAAAAACAAGAAACAACATTCCAAACGCTGAAACGAGCCTTGTGTAGTGCACCAATCCTGTCTCTCCCTGAAGGGACAGAGGATTTCGTAGTGTACTGTGATGCTTCAAATCAAGGGCTTGGATGTGTTCTTATGCAAAGAGGAAAGGTGATATCCTATGCCTGAAGACAGCTAAAGACACATGAAGTCAACTATACAACACATGACCTTGAGCTAGGAGCAGTAGTATTCGCTCTGAAGATCTGGAGACATTACTTATATGGCACGAAATGCACAGTAGTCACGGACCATAAAAGTCTCCAGCATATCTTCAATCAGAAAGAGTTGAACATGAGACAACGGCGATGGATGGAGCTACTGAACGACTACGATTGTGAGATTCTTTATCACCCTGGTAAAGCTAACATAGTAGCTGATGCCCTTAGTAGAAAAGAATACTCGGGACGCTGAGTAAAATCATTAACCATGACAATCCATTCACATCTGTCCACACAGATCAGAGAGGCTCAACTCGAGGCCTTAAAACCTGAAAACGTGGCAGGTGAAACTTTGAGAGGAATGGATAAAAACTTCAGAGTCAGGGATGATGGAGTCTATTGTTTCATGAACCGGATCTGGACACCAAAGTTCGGTGGTTACAGAGATGTGGTTATCAATGAAGCACATAAAACTCGATACTCCATTCATCCAGGTTCAGACAAGATGTACCTAGACCTCAAGAAACTATACTGGTGGCCAAACATGAAGGCCGAAATTACTACCTTTGTGGGAAAGTGCCTTACTTGTGCCAAAGTCAAGGTAGAATACCAGAAACCTTCAGGTTTATTGCAACAACCTGAAATACCTGAATGGAAATGGGAGCGGATTACAATGGATTTCATAACCAAGTTACCCAAGACATTGGGAGGTTATGATACTATTTGGGTAATCGTCGATAGATTAACCGAATCCGCACACTTCTTGCCAATCAAAGAGACCGACAAAATGGAGAAGCTAACAAGAACTTACCTCAAGGAAATTGTTAGACTGCATGGTGTGCCAATATCTATTATTTCTTACCGATATAGTAGATTCACTTCTCGTTTCTGGCAGTCTTTACAAAAATCTTTGGGAACTAGGTTAGACATGAGTACAGCCTACCATCCACAAACTGATGGACAGAGTGAGAGGACGATTCAAACTTTAGACGATATGTTGCGAGCTTGCGTGATAGACTTTGGTAAGGCATGGGATACTCATTTACCCCTGGTCGAATTCTCTTAAAACAATAGTTATCACACTAGTATAAAGGTTGCACCTTTCGAAGCTCTCTATGGTCGTAAGTGCAGATCACCTCTGTGCTAGGCTGAAGTGGGTGATACGCAGTTAGCTAGAAGTCAAGTTCCTGACAGTACTCTCACTGGTCCAGAAATCATTCGTGAAACCATGGAGAAAATAGTACTGATGTGTATTTTTAATGCACTAAATTTTTTTATTTATAATTCCTAGTTTATCACATCTAAACCACACCTTACAGGCAGTGAACCCGATCGAGTATAGTATAGCTTTGATAAGAAAGGGTGTCGAACACAAGGGCAACGATAGTGAATTAATTTGAAGTGTTTGATTAGAGGTTACATAAAATACATGAAATTAATAAAGAAATGTTTTACTAAATACTCAATACCACTTAACATCAAATATCAATAAACTGACTGGAAGACAAATCTCTTTAGGTACTGCGGTTTAGATAAATTACATCTCAAATTAATGGTTAACTACCGATATAATGGATATTTATTCATTATTCATCGATTCCTAATATGACTAGTGTCATGGTCACGACTACTAATCCTTTTATTTCAACATAATTACTAACTCATTGATCAGGTGAACAAACAATCATGCAAATCAGTATTCAATTCGTATTAAGCAGGATTTGATCTTATTTAACCCTAATGGTGATAGGAGTTAAATCATGCAGAGAATGGTCATTCTACTTATGCACACACATTATAGTTCATTACTTTATTTCCTAACCCTAGGTTTTGGTGAAAACACTAGTCATAATCACCAATGGTCACTAGACAACTATGATTCAAATTAACATAGTCAGATGGTCATCTAAACTATATCAATTCAACAATAGGGAACAAAGTAACGATCTTTAACATATATGGATCTTCAATCAAACTTGACAAAATAAATTAAATAAGACGAAATAATCCAAATAGCAATTAAACCATAAATTCAAGGGTTCATTCTATCATAAACACAAAGTAAAAGGTTTTTACACCTAAATTAGAAAGTAAACACATAATGACATCACAATGGAATGCTAAACATGGTCACGATAACAAACCACATGATTACCGACATGAATATGCTCTCTAATCTCTTAGATCTTTGCTCCATATCAGCTTAACGGCCATCTGACCGCTTTCTAGACCCTCAAAATGGCAGCTATGAAGTTTTCTTGTCGCACAAGTCGAAGTGGAATATTATAGATGATGAAAATGGTGGAATGATATGGGGTATTTATAGTTGAATGGAGATGGAATTAATATGGAATATTAGAGTTGGATTGGAATAAGGAAACTAATGATGGCTTAGGGATTAAGCAAATAAAAATAAGGTAAGTGGTGCTTGGGGAATAAGTAACTTGGAGGGAATTTCGTCCAACTTTTATGATCCATCTTCATGACTGATTTTGGATATGATAAATGTCGCATTAGAAAAAAGGACCTTTCACATAAGTCGTAGGAAATTTTGTCTAGTTTTCAGAACATTTTGAATCTCATCAATTGGACTTATGAGTCATCAGATATACCCGAAACACTGAAGAAGGGTCAATCTGCCAGCAATATCCTTTTTGCATCTTTTCAGCTCCATTCTTTTCCTTTTGCATTCTAGCTCCCTTTTTAACTGTAATTGAATATTTCAAGGCATATTATCTTTTAGTTCTAAATAACATAAAAACATATTATAAAATAATAAGAAAACATCATAAATATATGCATAAAATAGACGTTATCAAGTACAAATCCGGGAGCGACTCAAAGTTTCCAGAGATAGACAGAAAAGCTACGCCGACAAAAGAAGAAAACCTTTGGAGTTCCAGGTTGGTGAACGCTTCATGTTGAAGGTCTCACCCTGGAAGGGCATGATACGCTTTAGAAAGCATGACAAGTTGAATCCAAGGTATATAGGACCATTCGAGATTCTTGCTAGAATTGGTCCCGTAGCTTACAAACTCCGACTACCTCAAGAACTAAGTAACATACATCCTGTTTTCCACATCTCAAACTTGAAGAAGTGTCTGTCCAACGAGACTCTTGTTATCCCACTCAACGAAATTGATATCGACGAGAGCCTCAACTTCGTGGAAGAACTAGTAGAAATCATGGACCGAGAGGTCAAACAAACAAAGCAAAGCCGTATTCCTATAGTGAAGGTTCGCTAGAATGCCAAGCGAGGACCTGAATTCACTTGGGAACGTGAGGATCAAATGAAATTAAAATATCCTCGTCTTTTCGTTTAGTTATTTGTAATTGCTTATTTACTTAAACTCTAATTTCGGGACGAAATTCTTTGTAACGGGGGGATAATGTAACATCCCGTTATTTTCCTATTTGTAAAGTCAACACAAGTCAATCAAATTCAAACTAAAGTCAACTAAAGTTCTTTTTATTATTTGGATTTTTATTTAAGGTTATGATAATAACCTTTATTTGCTAAAATCTTTATAATATTCATAGTTGAATTTAGAAGGAAAAGGCTTAAAATCGAGAACTTCACATCTTATTCTTGCCTCGGACCGTTTACAATTTGGGTCGCAAAGAGCTTACGACCATAAACACTTCGGACCATAAACTCCTCGCAGGCCGTAAACGAGGCTTCGGCCGTAAACTGCTAACCGACTTCGGACCGCAAACTCCTCGGCCGTAAACCCTCGCATTCATATATAGATTTCCTTCATTTTTTCTTCATTTCTCATATCCTCCAGTCAAGAACTCTCAAATTCTCTCAAGTACCATCAAGAACACTTCTAATTTTCACCAAATTTGTAAGTGATTCTTCCATTCCTAAGTTGATATCCTTGCTTAATCTAGTGAAACTCTATGATTTCATCCATGAAATCATCTCTTTTGGTTAGATCTTCAAGAACACCAAGAACATATACTAGTTCTTTAGGTCGTGAACACCTCATTCAAGCTTCAAAACGTAAGTATACATCCTAATACTAGTTATTCTATAGAAATTCATAACTTACAACCTTGAAATCAATCAATTCCAAGAACAATGAGAGTTTACGGCCATGAGCATCTCCCTTGGCCGTAAACTCCTATGAAGAACATCATTGGCCGTAAACTCTATGGCCGTGAACACATTGTGTGGCCGTAAACCTTTTTAAAACAATCACATGTGATTGTAACACTTAAATTCAAGTGTTTTCTAGTCCCTAAAGTGGTTTCCCATCATAATTAATTGGTATATACAGTAATTATATCCATATATGTATCAATATATGCTTAATAGGATCCGTTGTGTTCAAAACTTCACTTGACACTTAGCATCCTACACCAACCTTACATTTGAATAACTTATAATAGGTGAGTTCATACCCCCACATTTTCATAGTTTTTATTGTTTTAAGGGGGGGGGGGGAATACAAGTCTAACACAAAGATTTTGTGTTATAACAAATAATTTCAAATGGATTACAGTTATCAAAACAAATGGTTTCAAACATCTTATCGAAATGAATTTCAGTATCTTCAAATCAAGTGGTTTTAAGTGATTGTTTCAAAAAGACATCAAGTCACCAAAATGGATTTCAAAATATGAAACTTCTTTTAAATATTTTATAAACTTATATTTTTCCCCAAAAATCATACTAGTATACATATATTTATATAAATAGGATTTAAAAGATTTAGGACTAATAACCCACTTTGGTTCCTTTTCCTTGTTTGGATGAGGGATTACAAGTATCAGTTATTTGTCCAAGTGTCATTTAAATTTTACTTATATATATTTGTATATGTATACAAGTATAAAAGTTTATTCATTTAGTTTCAATTACTCTTTGTAACAAGTTGAGCAAGGGGTTGTATTCATTAATACTAAGTATCAATATAGAAAGTACATATAAATTATAATAGGTATAATTTATGTTTCACAGAACATTAATTCATGATTCAAGCATACTAGAGTACATTGTTTTACAAAAACAAAGGTTTAATTCAAAACAATCCAAGCGTATACACTCTTTCAAATACAGGTTAAGAGTACTAATTCAAGAACATACTAGTAATCATTTATTTCAGAATGATTGAGTTTTCATAATTATTATACATGTAACGTTTATATGCTTTTATGAGTCAAGTAGTACAGTTTGTTTAATTCATTTTAAACAATATAGTAAAGTCCTGATATTATGGCCAGAGTCTCCAGCAGGGGATCGAAACAATGTGTGTATAGATCTATATTGGGAATGACAATCCCGCACTCGGACTGCTAGCTACAGTCAGGCATACACGCCTGTGAGTGATAATTGTTATCATCAACTTTCAGCGCACTCATAGCGTTGGGTCAGGCCACCTAGTCAGTATGGTTATAATAACTTATTAAAAGATATTAACAATACGTTAGTGTATAGTTAACTAAACTTATGTACTACTTCAAAGTACTAGTTTACCAGATACAGTTTACAGTAATACATTACAGTTTACAGTAATACATTACAGTTAATGAATTCAAACATACTCATAGATAAGAGTTTACAAAAGGATTACAAATACAGAACATTGGTTTACAAATAGAACATTTTTTATACAACTAAAACTACTTTTCATATACAGCAGAAAATATAGGGTTTTCTAGAAACAGTTATATATTCAAGAAACAGAAGACATTCTTTCAAAACAGAAATACTATTGCACTCACTCAACTTTATGTTGATACTCTCTTTTCAAATTACTTGTATTCTCAGGGAACCAGTAGGCAGGTACACTCCGAGCTTTTGAGAAGATGGAGTTATTTATGTCTTGTCTTCTTCTTTTGTACAACTATTTAGTTTCATAATACAAGGTTGAAACACATGTAAATATTTATACTTTTAAATACAGTGGTTGTTTGTACTCTGATTACTATAATGCATGTGTTGTGATACTACAAATGAAGTCCTCCACCCCCGGACGTTTCCGCCGTCTAGTTTGGGGGTGTGACAGTACCCATACTATACGCTCTCCCTGTCAAGAGATTCTGGGAACCAAAAGCGACTGCAACAAACAATTGCTAGTCGTGTAATTCACATTAAAGTTATATGATCCTATATACCCAATTTAACTATCACCTTTTGTTAAGAACAACGAGTTAGTGATTCATTGGTATAATTAGATCTTGTAGTTTTTCTATGCTATAGCATCTTAGTATGTTCGTTATGTTATAGTATCTTAGTGTGTTCTCTTTGAAGTATTGTATCTATCTCCCTGTTTCTCTTTATGTTATCGTGTATTGTATCTACCTCCCTATTTCTCTTTATGTTATCGTGTATTGTATCTACCTCCCTGTTTCTCTTTATGTTATCGTGTATTGTATCTACCTCCCTGTCTCTCTTTATAGTATCGTGTAGTGTATCTACCTCCCTGTTTCTCTTTATAGTATGTTCTAGCATCTAGTATGAACAGAACCACTAAACTATACCCCTTATAGTTTACTAGTATTTTACTTGAACTGTTATTGAAAAGACTCATTTTACTACTAAGTTATGCTTGTACTTTAAAAACGGAGTTTTGTTAAACTATAAAGTAACATAAATTTAAAAGAGTTTTTGAAATGTTTTGACTACTTATAAATGACATAAGTAATCTTTTGAAAATATTTATAACAAACAATTACACAGTTATCATTGTGTTCAACTTGTATTCCCCCCTTAAAAACATTTAAAACAGTTTAAAAGATTGATTACGGGGTATGAACTCACCTTATGTGGGTGATTCAAACGAATATGCGTGTAAGGATGAGAAGTTCCACGAATGAAGTCCCGAGACACAACCGAGTCCTAATTGACATATATGGCATGTATTGGCATGAATATAGTGTTTATAAGCAACTAACATGCAAGAAAACACCTTTAGGGACTAGGAAACACTTGGACCAAGTGTTAGAATCACATGTGATTCATCAAATTGATGTTTAAGGCCATCATTAGGTGTTTACGGCCATGGGTTTACGGCCATGGAGATTACGTCCGTAAACTCATGGTAAAAGGTGTATAAGAGGGTGTTTGAATGCTTGGGAAGCTTGAGGGACTATTGCTCTACAAGAGGATGAGCAAAACCAACTTTCTAGAAGGTGTTGAGGTGTTTACGGCCACACTAAAAAGTGTAGGGTCGTATACTCTCCAAATGGTGTCTTATTGGGTCTTAAAGGCAAGGAGTTTCAAAGGTTCAAGTGTCCCAAAGGTTAGCTAGTGTCTAGAAGTGTTTAAGGTTCAGGACTTGGCTATAACTAGGGTTTACGGCCAAGGGAGATTCTCTTTGCCCGTAAACTCTCATTTATGTTGAGTTTGGTGATGTTTCAAAGCTAGGATCTAGTGTCTAACATGGTTAACTAGAAGATAGGTGGAATACTCACACTTTTGAGGCCCTTTGAGGAGTTTTCGGCCACCAAGAACAAGTGTGTGTTCTTGGTGTTCTTGGTGAAAGATGAAGATCTACCCAGAAGATGTTTTCCATGGATGAAATCAAAGAGTGATTCATGAGTAGGAAGGATAACAACAACTAGAGGGAAGAACACTTACGTTTTTGGAGGATTTGGATGAAGAACTTGATGATACTTGAGAGAGTTTGAGGAGATTTCGGCCAAAGAAAGGAAAGGAATGAAGAAATGGCTAAGTGTTACTTATATAGGGGTGAGTTGTTGGATTAATGTCTAAGTCTATAACTATAATTGGTAAGACTTGACCCGACCCGGCATGGTCCATTTGGGTTGCATGGCATCATGCATTTGGATAGACTATAATGAGAGAAATAACACTTAAGGTTGGTTAATATATTATAAGTTCTAATATATATTAATAAGGTTATTTAATTAGTATTGATCAAGAATTAATTTGGAATTAATTAAGTGATCAAAAGGAGACTAATTAAATATATGGGTTGATTGTGTAAATCATTCATTCTTATATATGTGGGCTTGTGATCCAAGATTCCTTATGTTGGACTAAGTCCATGGGGTGACCCATGGATACTCCATGGAGGTTAAAATCCATGGAGCATAAGGAATGGGTAAAGTTATGAGTTACATGGTGTAAACCTAATAGCCACCATATAACAGAATCCCATGGCTCAAGAAATCGGGCACTAATGTGTGTGTGTGAGGGCTAGACGATTTCAAGGAGTGTTCAAGTTTCTCTCAAGTTATTCCAAGTGTATTTGGTGTTGTGTGAACCATTTGAGGTGTCACACTTGGGGCACTAGGCACTCAAGCTTCATGAAGACATTCTACATCAAAGAGGTATGTATTTTATCTTGTTATATTTATTATTTTGTATGCTAGATTAGGATAATACCTTGGATGTTCATAATTGTATGTATAATAGAGAAAACATAGATCCAACGTATTTAGGGTTGCATGTACACTTAGGAGTGTTAGAATGCTCATAACCCAACAGTGGTATCAGAGCCTAGGCTTGTTTTCTTGTTATACTTGCAAAAGTAGCTGAAAAATCGAGTTGGATGCATATATTCGATTGTTTTGGCTGGAATTGGACTAGGAACATTACCCTAAGATGTTTTTGGACTTATAAACTTGTTTTTGATGTGGTAATGTTCATGCTAATCCAATTTCTAAGATAATTGTCATAATTTCAAGATTTGTATTAGTTTGTATGTTCATGCTAATTTCTTGAAGATTGATGATTTGAATTATCTTGTTCTTATGAGGTTCTTAGATTAATAGAAAAGTTGTGTGAAATAGTTGTTTTCAATCCATTTTAATCTAAGAGTTGATTCCAAAGTGTGTTTTGTAACTTGTCCTCAAGTTATATGAAAAGTCACATTTAAGAATCATAAAACTCATAAAAGTTGGTAAAGGTTACAAAATAAAGAGTCTAGTTCTAATTAAATGGTTTTATGACTCCATAACTTGTCCTCAAGTTATGGAGGTTCAAGAGTCTCTTCATTAAATTTAAAAAAAAGTGTAACCTTAATTAGTTCCATAAGTTACAATAAAAAAAAAGTTATTTTTTTTATTAATTAGTTTAAAGTCTTCCATAACTTGTCCTCAAGTTATGGAACTTGAAGAGTTTTTTTTAATTAAAACTACTTTAAACTCATAAGTTATGGAATTAATTAGTTTTGAATAGTTTCAAAACTTGCCCTCAAGTTTTGGAATTTGAAAAGTTTTCACTTATGAATACTTTAATTCCAAGTTAGCCCTTAGAATTTTAAAAGTTAAAATTCAACCCTTATACTTTATAATATTATAAGTTAATAATATTTATATATATGTATAAGAGTAAAGTCAGTCTTACCGTTAGTAGGCCTCATTCACGAAGCCGGTCTATAAGGGGGGTATAAGGTTACTGCCTATAAAATGGCAGTTTAATGGGTGTCCACTCTCACCCACCGCTTCCTTGACTGGTGGAGGGTCGTTAGCCGAACGGGTAGGACAAGGACTATAATTCTCCTTTCATTAAAAGTATTAATGATAAATACTAAGTAACTAAACTCTTATTAATACCCAATCTTAGTTACTTAGGAAAATGTGAATTTGGTGCTAACCCATGAAATTACACTTTGCACTTTGCTTAAGTCGTTAGTGGAGCGTGTGTGGTTAACCGGCACACTAACCTGGACTTAACAAGGTAGGCAAAGGGTAACTTAATATTTATCATAGTATCGGTGGAGCGTGTGTGGTTAACCGTCACACTGATTAAGGGGTAAATATTAAGGGTACCAAGTATATTTGCATGGTTATTCACACCTTGTTTTGTGATCCTCGGCATCCCAGTCACAAAACCTGAAGGGCACACTCGAGATTGAAACATGCCTTTGAACAGTTCAATGAATCTCAAAGATCTATGTCACACCCCGCTAAAGCGGAAACGCAAGATATGACAGCCATAACGGTTTCATTGCAAAAGATAAAGATACATCACCATAGCAATATTCAAAAGTTTACAACCCATAGCTTAAACAAAACAAAGTACAAGTTTTTCCAAAATAACATTGTTCAAAATATAACTTCATAAATAACTTCAACACGATGCAGCATGCTCTATGATGATGAATCTTTATATCCGCTTACTAATTATTTCCTGAAAAAGCATGTAAAACGAGCGTCAACTATGAAAATAGTTGGTGAGTTCACAAGTTTATAAAATCAAGATTTGGAATAAGGCTTTTCATAAATACAAGTACATTGCTTTAATAAGAAACAAAGTTGATTGCTATGATTGATAACAAGTTTATTGCTATAACGAGAAACGAGTTTGTATGTGTATGAGCAAACAATGAGTCTCAACCAAACCTATGACTGAAGCCCTATCAAGATCTATGCTTATCGTTCCATAGATGAATATAGTATCATGCACTCCAGCAATAGGGCGAGTGAGGAGTTGTCAATTCCTAATAGCGCTATCCATAATGACCATTGGCTCAAAGAGTTAATGGTTAGAGATAAGGGAAGGGCCTTAGTACGATAAGTTCTCATGTTCCGTGTTGCATAGACATACATAGAGAGACATAGCAATAAAATAGCAATCATGTCTAATACAAATCAATTTAAATACAACATTCAAATAATAGTTTTTCGGGACATGCTTTTCCACCCCAAAACATAAAAACTGAAAATAGGGGAGTGCGTGAATACTCACAACGTTTCTAGTAGGTACAAGTGGTACTTCGGAATGCACCAACGTCTTACTACCGGGATCCTACGACATCAAACACACACTAGTGAGTTTCCATGTCGAAATCTAATGCTAATATACTAAATTCTACATATAGTGAAATGCCAATTTATGATTTAGTATTTGATTTTATATTAATCGGTTACACTTTTTCTGAAATAATGAAATTCTACGTATCGGGCGATTAATTACAACATTGGAATATAAATTTTCCAAATTTTTAAGTCCTTATTACAATATAAATTCACGAAAATAGCATTCAAAGGATAAACATTCTCAAACTTTTTATTTAACTGTTATTACATAATACTAAGCTGGGAAAATTATAAAAATGGATTTCCAAGCTGTTTAATTATATTTTATGATTTTTGAGCATTTATTCCAATAAAAACTGAAATAAATAGAAAACAGTTTCCAAAATTACCCAAACTTTTTAATTAACTGTTATTGTACATAAATAGGCTGGGAAAAATATAAAAGATATTTTTCAGTGGGTATTTCTATTTTTCCTTGTGTTATTCCTTTAAATAATCTTTAATTGAAGAAATAATATTAAACAGTTAAAATAAAATACCAAAAATTTTTGTAACATCATTTACAGTATAAATAACCTGAGAAAAATATCAAAAGTGGTCTTCATATTATATAATCCGGTTTTGGGTATTTATGTGTATTTAAGTGTAATTAACTTTAGAAATTAAGATAAAAATAGTTTACAGTGGAGAAAAATCCTTAAAATTTTTATGTAACCTCCTACTGTAAAATATAATGTTCTGGTAAATTTTCATGAATTTTGGATAATCAGAACTATTTTTCCTATTTTTAAACCATTATAATTACCAAAAATTGGGAAAAATAGCAAGGCATGATGAAAAATGTTGAAATTATTTTTCTGAGTCATCCATCACAGGTAAGGTATGCGAAAATTGTTAGATAAAATTTTCACACTCTCCAAAGTGGTTTTGTGATTTATTATATCCTAACAAAAAGAAAATTGGAAACCATACCAAACAGCAACAAAAATTGATGAAATTTAGTGAGGGGTCATTATCCATCATAAGGGTGATTCATGAATTTATTCCGGATTTATTGACCTCTGGAAGTATTTTATGTGATTTATGCCCTTGGTTTCTAGCAATAATTTTAATAAATCAAAGAAATATTAAAAGCTTTTGGTATTTTACAGATTATCACATGCATGTGAGGGCTTTCAAAAGGAAAAATGTTCGAAATTTATTCATAAGGGAAATAGGGGTATTGAACCCAAACAAGATAAGAAATGTTGCATGCAATGGTGCATGAGATGTAAATGTGGCTGAAGTTCATGAATTTGTGATGCACATTCTGTGGGGTTTTAAGCCACGAAATTTCAGCCATCATTCACTGGATATGTTAAGTTTCTAAAGTATTTTTCCCCAGATTTATGGTTGGGTTTAAGGCCATTGATCATGCAAGGCAAAAATGGTGATCATAGAAAAAGAGCTGTTTGCGCAACCATTTTGTAAAAATTGCCAAAAATCGGATATTTAATATGTTACAGTGAGACCAGTTGGGTTTGAAAGTTAACTCATGAAATTATCCAATACAAAAAGAATATCATGATTTGGTCAAGAAATGACCGAGTTATGGTCGTTCAAAGTTGAACAAAGTAATCTGGCAGATTGCATGTTTGCTTTGAGTGCATCCTTAGGACATTTTGACAAGAACATCATGCATGCCTTTGATAAGGTCAGATTTCTAGCACATGCATGGAGTGAATGAGCATCCAAGATGTACTAGAAATGGTTTAAATGCTTTTGACCATGCAAGAACACAAAAGAAATGGAGAAGAAGATGTAATACTTGTTTTTGAAGTCACATGAACATATGTGCATCATTTTCACTCCTTGCATGGGTTTGATCCCGGATTTTCACCATTTCAAACACATGCATTGTGTTATGGTGAGAATCTACAAACCACAAGGGTAAAATAAAGATTTCTAGCCATGGAAAGGCATAGAATCCGAAAAGAAGAGAAAACTAAGAAGAAAAGGAAGTAGAATCATGAAACTATGGAAGAAGATGTTGTTGTTTACCTTGGTTTTGATCTTGAGGGAAGTAAGAACACTTCAAGGTCTTCTAAATCTCGAAATTTGGCAGAGGAATGGGGAGAATTTTGTGAGTTAGAGAGAGAGAGGAAGAGAGTTTATGTGTTAGGAGGGTGGAGTGTGAGAGAGTGAAGAGAGAAGAGGTAGAGTGTAGGAAATGAGTTAATGATTGAAGTTTTTGGGAAGAGGGAGCATGGGGAGGGGAGAATGGGCAGATTTTTGAGTGGATTAGGGCCTTCTCTCTCCTCAATTCAAATTTTATAAAAATCCCTCCTTAATTTTTATAAAAATCTAATTTTTATAAAAGTGATTCTTTAAGCAAATTTTTGATTTATTTAAATATCTTGTTTTTAACTAATTAATTATGATTAATGCATGATAATTTATATTTCTATTTCATTGGTATAATCCATAATTTGATTAATAAAATTTGATATTTGGAAGTTTATAGCCAAATTTTATAAAGTTTTTAAGCTTTAAGATTTATAAATTTGGATCTTGGACTCTTTAGGGTTTTTGGAATATTGTTTGATGTTCATCATCATAATGAAGTATAATTAGAATATTTTAATTTATTTTTAGGGTTTTATATCCTTTTTCAATTATAACAAAGCTTGAAAGTTTCATTCAAATTATAGCATTGGCATTTCCTATTGTAGTTAAGCAACTTACTAGAATCGTAAGTGTCAAGTATATTAGTCCTAGGTCTTAGATGGATCCTAGTTTATGTAAGATTTTGACCTAATTTATACTACTAGGCCATGGCATGATGTGCATGAATGGTTATTATAAAGATGCATGAGTCCGAGAATGACCTGAATTGACAGTTGTCACAGTATCCCCCACTTAAAAAGAATTTCGTCCCGAAATTCATTCTATGTCATCGCTTGTCATCGTATGGGAAAAGTTGTGGATACTTTTCCTTCATGAAGTCCTCACGCTCCCAGGTGTACTCCGATCCGCGTTTTGACTTCCATCGAACTTTCACAATCGTGATCTTACTCCGCTTAAGTTGTTTTACCTCCCTGCCAAGGATTTCTATCGGTTCCTCAACGAAGTTTAGCTTATCATTGATCTTAATTTCCTCCAGGGGTACTATCAATGTTTCGTTGGCTAGAAATTTCTTAAGATTGGAGACGTGGAATGTGTCGTGAATGACGCTTAACTCTTGGGGCAACTGGAGTTTATAAGCTACCGGACCAATCCTTTCAATGACTTCAAAGGGTCCAACATATCTCGGGCTTAGTTTTCCTTTCTTACCAAAATGCACAAGCCCTTTCCAAGGCGACACTTTTAAAAGTACCTTGTCTCCTACTTGGAATTCTAATGGTTTACGACGATTATCCGCATAACTTTTCTGACGATCCCTAGCAGCTTTAAGCCTATCCTTGATGATAGCAATTTTGTCAGATGTTTCCTGGATAAGTTCGAGTCTAGTCAACTGTCTGTCTCCGATTTCTGTCCAGCATAAGGGCGAACGACACTTGCGTCCATACAATGCTTCATATGGAGCACATTGGATACTCGTGTGGTAACTGTTATTGTAGGAAAACTCAATTAGAGGCAAATGAGTATCCCAATTTCCTCTGAACTCAATGACACACGCTCGTAGCATGTCTTCCAATGTTTGTATTGTTCTCTCTGTTTGCCCATCTGTCTGAGGGTGGTAAGCTGTGCTCAAATCTATCTTGGTTCCTAGTGCCTTCTGTAACATCCACCAAAATCGAGATGTAAAACGACTATCTCTATTAGAAATGATAGATAGGGGGTAGACCGGGCAATTCCTCCGGAAACACCTCGGGATAGTTTTGAACCACTAGAATCTCCTTGAGTTGCTTAGCTTCAGGTTCTTTTTCTAGCACGTGGGCCATGAATGCAATACAATGCTTTTTCAGGTACTTATGAATCTTTATGCTCGATACAATGTTTAAACTTCTTCCTGGCTTCTCACCGTGTATGATAAGGGTTTCTCCATTAGGGAGAGGTACCCTAATGACTTTCTCGTAACAACCAATGTCCGCTCTATTTTTGGATAACCAATCCATTCCTACTATTACATCAAAACTACCTAGCTCTATAGGAATTAGGTCAATGCTAAAGAGTTTATCAGCTAAATTCAGAGTACAACCAGGAATTATATCATCAGCCCTAATTTCATACCCATCAGCAAGTTCAATAGCATAAGCATTCCTCATCTTTCTCGATTTCAAGCCAATTAACGGTCTAAATGCTAAAGAAGCAAAACTCCTATCTGCTCCCGCATCGAATATTACTGATGCAAAATGGTTGTTCAGGAGAAACGTACCTGTTATCACTTCAGGGTTCTGACGAGCTTCTTCTGCACCAATCACAAAGGCTACACCTCTTGGCCGTCCAATTTGATTTCCTTGGAAGTTTTCCCTAGCTTGGCCTTGTCCATTGTTACTAGGCCCCTTGTTCAGTTTGGGACAAGCACTACGGAGATGATCAGCACTCCCGCACTCGTAACATGCCCTTTTTCCATCCTTATTCAGCTTACAATACTTCGAGTAATGGCCTGTTTGTTTACAGTTTTGGCACACTGGGCAAGCTCCCTTGTGATGGAAGTTACACTTATTGCACTTCGGAAGCGGTCCTGAGTACTGCTTTCGCTCCTGCACTTCCATGACTTCCGGTTCCTGAGTTTTCACTGGTTCTTGCTCCTGGGCTCTTACCATAAAGTTTCTTGAGACTTTCTGTTTCCTCCCTGACTTGCCTCCATACTTCTTCTCTCCCTGATCTGCTGGCTTCCTCTTGCTACTAGAGTTTTCCTTTGTCGATGCTCCCATCCTTATCACATCATTGGTTAGTCGATTTGCTAGACTTACTGCACTTTGAATGGTAGTTGGGTTTGCTGAAGTAACCATTCCCCGAATCTCTGGTGCCAGACCCCAGATGTAACGATCTATCCGTTTCTCCTCAGGAGTAACCATGTGAGGTACCAGTTTTGCTAGTTCATGAAATCGGACTGTGTACTTCTCTATTTGTGTTCCAACCATAGAATGGTTCCAGAATTCAGATTCAAGCTTCTGAAGTTCATCCTTGGGACAATACTCCTCTATCAGCAGCTTCTTTAGGTCTTCCCAAGTTATCTGATATGCCGCTGTACGTCCTCGGGTTTGCACTAGAGTATTCCACCAGGTTAATGCCCTATCTTGGAATAGGCAAGATGCATACTCAACTTTGTTGCGCTCGAGGCATTTGCTAATGTGAAGGACCGACTCCATGCTGTCAATCCATTTCAGCAACCCGACCGCACCTTCCTTTCCATGGAACTCCTTAGGTTTACAGGCCATAAAGGACTTGTAGTTACATTCTCTTTCATTGTTTCCCCGGTTTCCTCCACTACTTCCTTGGTTAGCATTAAGTCATGCAGTTACTTGAGTAACAATGTTTGGGATTGCTTCCATGAGTTGTTGTGCTACAATTTGAGCAACATTGGGTGTTTCGTTCTGTGGGCGCCCGCGATTAGGCCTTCCTGACATGGTTCTATTACACAGGAGAAGAAATACGTATAAATACATAAAATAATGTATAATATATAGTTCACTACTATTTTGAAAACCGTAAGTGTTGTCAAATCATTGGTTTGCATTAATACTAGGCATTTATATTTTAGAAAGAAAAGAAAAGAAAAATCTCTTTATTCGACCATTTACCAAATAAATTCTAGGGTTTGACCTCATAGTAAAAGTTTTCAAACATAAAATAAAATTCTTCATTACCATTTGACATTGTCTTTAAAAACCAAACCAATACATCAAATCCAAAATAAAGTTTCAAATGTTTTTCCCAAAAGACACCCAACATGGGTTTTCATTTCATGACAAAATAAATTAAAATACTGAACTCAGAACCAAAAACTAATCGCTATCCCAACAAGAAACATCAACACCACAATCAGGTTTATAGGTTTTTGGAATATTGTTTGATGTTCATCATCATAATGAAGTATAATTAGAATATTTTAATTTATTTTTAGGGTTTTATACCCTTTTTCAATTATAACAAAGCTTGAAAGTTTCATTCAAATTATAGCATTGGGATTTCCTATTGTAGTTAAGCAACTTACTAGAATCGTAAGTGTCAAGTATATTATTCCTAGGTCTTAGATGGATCCTAGTTTATGTAAGATTTTGACCTAATTTATACTACTAGGCCATGGCATGATGTGCATGAATGGTTATTATAAAGATGCATGAGTCCGAGAATGACCTGAATTAACAGTTGTCACAGTATCCCCCACTTAAAAAGAATTTCGTCCCGAAATTCATTCTATGTCATCGCTTGTCATCGTATGGGAAAAGTTGTGGATACTTTTCCTTCATGAAGTCCTCACGCTCCCAGGTGTACTCCGATCCGCGTTTTGACTTCCATCGAACTTTCACAATCGGGATCTTACTCCGCTTAAGTTGTTTTACCTCCCTGCCAAGGATTTCTATCGGTTCCTCAACGAAGTTTAGCTTATCATTGATCTTAATTTCCTCCAGGGGTACTATCAATGTTTCGTTGGCTAGACATTTCTTAAGATTGGAGACGTGGAATGTGTCGTGAATGGCGCTTAACTCTTGGGGCAACTGGAGTTTATAAGCTACCAGACCAATCCTTTCAATGACTTCAAAGGGTCCAACATATCTCGGGCTTAGTTTTCCTTTCTTACCAAAACGCACAAGCCCTTTCCAAGGCGACACTTTTAAAAGTACCTTGTCTCCTACTTGGAATTCTAATGGTTTACGACGATTATCCGCATAACTTTTCTGACGATCCCTAGCAGCTTTAAGCCTATCCTTGATGATAGCAATTTTGTCAGATGTTTCCTGGATAAGTTCGAGTCTACTCAACTGTCTGTCTCCGATTTCTGTCCAGCATAAGGGCGAACGACACTTGCGTCCATACAATGCTTCATATGGAGCACATTGGATACTCGTGTGGTAACTGTTATTGTAGGAAAACTCAATTAGAGGCAAATTAGTATCCCAATTTCCTTTGAACTCAATGACACACGCTCGTAGCATGTCTTCCAATGTTTGTATTGTTCTCTCTGTTTGCCCATCTGTCTGAGGATGGTAAGCTGTGCTCAAATCTATCTTGGTTCCTAGTGCCTTCTATAACATCCACCAAAATCGAGATGTAAAACGACTATCTCTATCAGAAATGATAGATAGGGGGTAGACCGGGCAATTCCTCCGGAAACACCTCGGGATAGTTTTGAACCACTGGAATCTCCTTGAGTTGCTTAGCTTCAGGTTCTCTTTCTAGCACGTGGGCCATGAATGCAATACAATCCCTTTTCAGGTACTTATGAATCTTTATGCTCGATACAATGTTTAAACTTCTTCCTGGCTTCTCACCGTGTATGATAAGGGTTTCTCCATTAGGGAGAGGTACCCTAATGACTTTCTCGTAACAACCAATGTCCGCTCTATTTTTGGATAACCAATCCATTCCTACTATTACATCAAAACTACCTAGCTCTATAGGAATTAGGTCAATGCTAAAGAGTTTATCAGCTAAATTCAGAGTACAACCAGGAATTATATCATCAGCCCTAATTTCATACCCATCAGCAAGTTCAATAGCATAAGCATTCCTCATCTTTCTCGATTTCAAGCCAATTAACGGTCTAAATGCTAAAGAAGCAAAACTCCTATCTGCTCCCGCATCGAATATTACTGATGCAAAATGGTTGTTCAGGAGAAACGTACCTGTTATCACTTCAGGGTTCTGACGAGCTTCTTCTGCACCAATCACAAAGGCTACACCTCTTGGTCGTCCAATTTGATTTCCTTGGAAGTTTTGCCTAGCTTGGCCTTGTCCATTGTTACCAGGCCCCTTGTTCAGTTTGGGACAAGCACTACGGAGATGATCAGCACTCCCGCACTCGTAACATGCCCTTTTTCCATCCTTATTCAGCTTACAATACTTCGAGTAATGGCCTGTTTGTTTACAGTTTTGGCACACTGGGCAAGCTTTTTGTGATGGAAGTTACACTTATTGCACTTCGGAAGCGGTCCTGAGTACTGCTTTCGCTCCTGCACTTCCATGACTTCCGGTTCCTGAGTTTTCACTGGTTCTTGCTCCTGGGCTCTTACCATAAAGTTTCTTGAGACTTTCTGCTTCCTCCCTGACTTGCCTCCATACTTCTTCTCTCCCTGATCTGCTGGCTTCCTCTTGCTACTAGAGTTTTCCTTTGTCGATGCTCCCATCCTTATCACATCATTGGTTAGTCGATTTGCTAGACTTACTGCACTTTGAATGGTAGTTGGGTTTGCTGAAGTAACCATTCCCCGAATCTCTGGTGCCAGACCCCAGATGTAACGATCTATCCGTTTCTCCTCAGGAGTAACCATGTGAGGTACCAGTTTTGCTAGTTCATGAAATCGGACTGTGTACTTCTCTATTTGTGTTCCAACCATAGAATGGTTCCAGAATTCAGATTCAAGCTTCTGAAGTTCATCCTTGGGACAATACTCCTCTATCAGCAGCTTCTTTAGGTCTTCCCAAGTTATCTGATATGCCGCTGTACGGCCTCAGGTTTGCACTAGAGTATTCCACCAGGTTAATGCCCTATGTTGGAATAGGCAAGATGCATACTCAACTTTGTTGCACTCGAGGCATTTGCTAATGTGAAGGACCGACTCCATGCTGTCAATCCATTTCAGCAACCCGACCGCACCTTCCTTTCCATGGAACTCCTTAGGTTTACAGGCCATAAAGGACTTGTAGTTACATTCTCTTTCATTGTTTGTCACACCCCTAAACCAAGGATGGCGGAAATGTCCGGGGGTGGAGGACTTCATGTATAGTATCATAACAACAATTATAATAGTAATTCAAGCGAACACAACCAACATATATATAATTGAAAAAGTTACATCATTGTATGAATTACATGTTTACGAATCAATTACAATATGTTGACAAAATATGAAATAGTAGACGCCTTAGCGTCCCATCCTCAAAAGCACTTGATTACCTGTTTAATGATTTCCTGAGAATACAAGTTGTTTGAAAAAGTGTCAACACAAAGGTTGGTGAGTTCATAAGCTTTTGTTTGGTATTATTAAAAGCCTTTCGTTTGTAAAAGTAGTATTTGTGTTAGAAAATCCAATATTTTCCTTAATGTGTAAATGTAGTCTTAAAACCCAAAGACCGAAATGTACGAGTAATTTGTCATATTTATAGTAAAACAATGCAAGTTTAAATCGACATAAACTCGTTAAATTTTAATGAAGTTCCCGTAAATTCCAATGTTTATTAATACTTTATGTGAGTTTATTATAACCATACTATGACCAAGGTTGCCTAAAACGACGTTCTTCAGGCGTCGGAAATGTTATGACATTTGTCACCCCAGACCTATCGGTCTAACTGTTGCATGCAGTTTAGGTGTGGGTTTGTCAAACCCAATATAGATCTATACACAAGTATCACGCTCTCCCTCAAGGAGACTCTGGTTACAATACAGGACTTAATGGTAATTTGAAGTAAATGTCTCACAAAGTCATTAACGGAATTACGTGTTATGAAAACTTGGTACCGTATGGCCGTACCTTGCTTAATGAAAATATCCTTTGTATAATTGTACCCTTTTTAAATGTATGTGTTATGTAATGTATCATAAACTATACCTATTATAGTTTATCAACCAAGGGTAGTACGTAGTAATGTATGCAAACTATATTCAAAATAGTTTATTAAATGTTTGTATGTATCGGTTGTACTTTGATTATAATCACTTGTTATTCTTTATATTTTATATGTCCAAATCCATTTGTAAACTGATGTGTGTCTAAATTTTAAGATAAAATGTCATATATTGCAATAACATATAATCACATAAAGATATACACCTTGCTCAACATGTTACAAGGTGAAATGAAATTGACAGCAACTTTTCGTTGAATACAGTTTCTGTTACTGTTCTTAGAAAATTTATAGAAAATTCATCAAAGCTCTAAATCCAAATCCGCAAATTTTGAGAGTTTGGAATATGAGTCTAGTTTGTTCGTAAATTTTATCATGATTTTTAGTGATCTCTAACAGAGGTGAAAATGTTCATAATCACAGACTGGTCCGGGTTTGCCTCTGAAATGATAGGCAGTTTTGTAAAAATCACCATAAATTGTAGAAAAATCATATGGAGATGTGCAAGTAGCCATTTTGAAGCTAAGAGTTTGAACTACCTGCACCTGGAACAGTTTTGAAAACTAAAATATTTAAGTTGACCAAAACAGTCCGTGATCGAAGTTCATCTTTTCTGATGTAATCTGATAGAAAAAGTTTAATTGTGTTCTTGATGATTTTACTTGTATTCCCCCCTTAAAACTTAAGAAAAACATGTAAATGTAGGGGTATGAACTCACCTTATGTGGTTTCAGTAGATGAAAGTGACAGAGAGGAAGTGTTCAACCCAAGAACTCTAAGAAGATGTCTTGATGATTCGAGAATCTAACACCGAATAAGATGGAACTTGTGTAAGATATCAATGATTTGAGTAGAATGGAGTTTAATAATTATGTGAATGATGAAGATACTTACTAATTGAAGAAAGAAATCCCTGGAGAAAGCCTTGAAGTTCTTGAAGTTGAGAGAAAAGATGAGAGAATTTTGGAGAGTGTTCTTGGTTGCTAAGTGTAGAATGAAAGAACTTTATGGAGAATGAGGAGAGAGGATCAATCCTCCAGCTCTTAGAACGTGGAAAGAGCTGGAGATTGGGTGTACAGGTCCACTAAGGAGACAAGGGGTAGTGGGAAAGAGTGGCTAATCATAGAGTGAGGTGGTGGTGGTTTGCTTTTGCCATAAATTAAGGAAAAGCAAATATTCCCTCAATAATTAGTTCAACCACTAATTCTTTTAATATATTTTATAAAAACCCTGGATATTTATATATTTTGGGGCCTTAGTTTATAAAATAAAGTTTTGGGTGAAAATCCCACGTTAAAATAATGAAAAACGGAGTTAAAACGAAGTCGTAGTCGAAAACCGGGAAAAAAAAGTTGAATCTGCGAAGTTGCTCGGTCCTGGGCCGAGGTTCGGACCTGAGGCTTCGGACCTGAGGCTTCGGTCCTGAGGCTTCGGTCCGAGGCTTCGGTCCTGAGCATTTCAGTCCGAGGCTTCGGTCCTGAGCACTGCGGATGCGAGGCTTCGGTCCTGAAGCTTCGGTTTTGGGTCCTTAAGGCTATTTTACCCGTTTTTACCCCGTTTCAAGTGGTTTTTGACCCGGTTAAGGGTCGTGATGACCCGAATGATTACAAAAAGTTAAAGGAACTTTTGAGAGAGATTTGGGAGAGATTTCTAATAGAGAGAGATTGAGTGAAAGAGATTGAGAGAGAGTTCTTTTGAGACCTTTTTGAGTGTTTGGCTTTGAAACGCAAGGTCCGTAAACCCCGTTAAGCCATGATTTAGTGTCCTACACAATCCCGATGATTGTGCAATAGTGTTTTATCGCTTTGGTTCGTTGTTTAGCACTGTTAAGGCTAAGGAAAATCAAACACATGAATTTTCCAAATGATGTTTTCTCATTAAAATAGCGAATTGTACAGTGATTACATAACGTAAACCCTAACATACAAGGGTTATTGGAGTTGACCGGTTTGACTTGTTGACTTTGTTTGACTTTGACTTGACCGAATTTTGACGGTTGTCACATCATCCCCCCGTTAGAAGGAATTTCGTCCCGAAATTTTCATTTTGACTGGGATTTCAAGAGTTTGGGAAGAGATGTGGATACTTTTGTTTCATCTGATCCTCGCGTTCCCAGGTGAATTCGGGTCTTCGTTTAGCGTTCCAACGGACCTTCACGATGGGAATACGACTTTGTTTCGTTCGTTTGATTTCCCGATCCATGATTTCGACTAGTTCCTCCACGAAGTGGAGATTTTCGTTAACTTCGATTTCGTCGAGTGGTATTACGAGTGTCTCATCAGACAAACACTTCTTTAGGTTCGACACGTGAAATGTGGGATGTACTTTGTCGAGTTCCTGAGGTAATCGAAGTTTGTATGCTACTGGCCCAATCCTAGCAAGGATTTCGAATGACCCGATGTACCTTGGATTTAGTTTCCCGCGTTTGCCAAATCGTATCATTCCTTTCCAAGGGGAAACTTTTAGTAGTACTCGATCACCCACCTGGAATCCCAAGGGTTTGCGCCGTTTGTCTGCGTAACTCTTTTGCCGATCGCGAGACGCTTTCAGTCTTTCTCGAATTTGAACGATCTTTTCTGTGGTTTCCCTTATGATTTCAGGGCCAGTGAGGGTGCTATTAGAGACTTGCCCTCTAGCTAGCTGTGTATCCCCCACCTCAGCCCAACACAGGGGTGATCTGCATTTGCGACCGTAAAGAGCTTCGAGTGGAGCGACTTTGATGCTAGTATGATAGCTGTTATTGTAGGAGAATTCGATAAGCGGTAGATGGGTATCCCATGCTTTACCGAAGTCTATCACACAAGCTCTTAACATGGCTTCCAATGTTTGAATGGTTCGTTCGCTCTGTCCGTCAGTTTGTGGGTGGTAGGCCGTACTCATGTCAAGCCTAGTTCCCAATGATTTTTGTAGAGACTGCCAAAACCGTGAGGTAAATCTACTATCTCTATCGGAGATAATGGATATCGGCACACCATGGAGTCGTACAATCTCTCTGATGTACGTTCTAGTCAGCATCTCCATCTTGTCGGTTTCTTTTATCGGTAGGAAGTGTGCTGATTTGGTCAATCTGTCTACGATTACCCATATGGTGTCAAGCCCGCCCGATGTCTTAGGCAGCTTGGTTATGAAGTCCATGGTTATTCGTTCCCACTTCCACTCAGGTATATCCGGCTGTTGTAATAGCCCGGATGGTTTCTGGTATTCGATTTTGACCTTGGCGCAAGTCAGGCACTTGCTCACATAGGTAGCAATCTCAGCTTTCATGTTCGGCCACCAGTATAATTTCTTGAGGTCCAGATACATCTTATCCGACCCGGGATGGATGGAGTATCGAGTCTTGTGTGCTTCATTCATGACGACATCTCGGAGTCCACCGAACTTCGGTGTCCAAATCCGGTTCATGATATAACGTGCTCCATCATCCTTGACTTCTAAGTTTTTATCCATTCCCCTTAATGTCTCTCCTGCCACCTTTTCTGGTTTCAAAGCTTCCAGTTGAGCTTCCTTGATTTGTATGGTCAGGTGGGAATGGATTGTCATTGTTAAGGATTTTACTCGGCGGCCCGAGTACTCCTTCCTGCTTAGAGCATCGGCCACTACATTGGCCTTGCCCGGAAGATAACGAATTTCGCACTCGTAGTCATTCAACAACTCTACCCATCTCCTCTGTCGCATGTTGAGCTCTTTCTGATTGAGGATATGCTGAAGACTTTTGTGATCAGTGAAGATAGTGCATTTCGTGCCGTAGAGGTAGTGTCTCCAGATCTTCAAAGCGAATACCACTACTCCTAATTCCAGGTCGTGCGTAGTATAATTAACCTCGTGCGTCTTAAGCTGTCTTGATGCATACGCGATAACCTTCCCTATCTGCATGAGCACACATCCGAGGCCTTGATTCGAAGCATCACAGTACACTACGAAGTCCTCGGTTCCCTCTGGGAGAGACAAGATCGGTGCGCTGCATAGGGCTTGTTTTAACGTTTGGAAAGCAGTTTCTTGTTTATTTTCCCACTTGAATATCACACCTTTCTGCGTCAAGGTGGTGAGTGGTTTCGCAATCTTGGAGAAGTTTTGTATAAATCTTCGGTAGTAGCCAGCAAGCCCAAGGAATTGTCGAATTTCGGTTGGCGTCTTGGGTGCTGACCAATTCTCGATTTCCTTGATCTTGGAGGGATCCACATGTATGCCTTTCTCACTTACCACATGTCCAAGGAAATCCACTTCTCTAATCCAGAATTCACACTTAGAGAACTTAGCATAAAGCTTCTCCGCTCTTAGTGTCTCTAGCACTTGGCGTAGATGTAGGCGATGCTCTTCTTCGCTTCGCGAGTAGATCAAGATATTGTCGATGAATACGATTACAAACTTGTCTAGGTAGGGTCGACACACTCTATTCATTAGGTCCATGAATACCGCAGGTGCGTTTGTTAAACCGAAGGACATCACCACAAACTCGTAGTGCCCATAGCGAGTTCTGAATGCAGTTTTGGGAATATCTTCTTCTTGAACTCGTAGCTGATGGTAACCTGACCTTAGGTCGATCTTTGAGAAGAAATTTGCTCCTTGGAGTTGGTCGAAAAGGTCGTCGATTCGGGGTAGAGGATATCGGTTCTTGATGGTGAGTTTGTTTAGTTCCCGATAGTCGATGCACATGCGAAAGGATCCGTCCTTCTTTTTTTACAAAAAGGACTGGTGCTCCCCAAGGTGAGAAGCTTGGTCAGATGAACCCTTTGCTCAAAAGCTCGTTCAACTGACTGGACAACTGTTGCATTTCTGTTGGTGCGAGGCGGTATGGAGCTCTGGCTACGGGGGTAGCTCCGGGTATTAAGTCAATTCTGAAATCGACTTGTCGTGCGAGTGGTACACCAGGAAGATCTTCTGGGAACACATCCGGGAAGTTACACACTTCGGGGATGTCTTTGATGTCTTTCACGTCTTGTTTCTTGTCTACTACGTGGGCCAAGAAGGCGTGGTACTCCTTCCGGAGATACTTTTGGGCTTTGATGCATGAGATGATTTGTAAATTCGCACTAGGTTTGTCACCATAGATGAGAAGGGTTTCGTCATTTGGTAGATTGAGGCGAACGGCCCTTTCGTAACATAGAATGTCGGCACGGTGAGGAACTAACCAATCCATCCCGATGATTACGTCGAAGCTTTTTATGGTGACCGGCATCAGGTCAATTTTAAATGTATGGTTGTCTAGAGTGAGAGTACACTCTAGGTATATATCGCTAGTGCGTTCTACTTTCCCATTTGCCATTTCTACTACATAAGTATCCTTTAGTGATTGGGGATTTTGTTCAAGTAATTGTTTATATTGGTGGCTCACGAAACTCCTCTCCGCTCCACTATCGAATAGTACGCATGCATAAGAGTTATTGAGGAGAAACGTACCGGTAACCACCGTGGGATCCTCGACTGCTTCCCCATGTCCTATTGCCAGGACTCTTCCTACTCCACCAGCATTAGGGGCTTGTGCTTTGGGGCAGTTTCTTTTGAAGTGACCTGCGTCTCCACAGTTGTAGCAGGTTCGGGTTGCCCCCGTACTGGCGACTTGGTTGATTGGTCGAGCCGGCGCTTTACAGAAACGAGCAGTGTGCCCCTTCCTGTCGCAGTTGTTACAGTGCATCTCCCTACAAGCACCATTGTGGTGAAAGTTGCACTTGTTGCACTTAGGTAGGGTTCCAGCATATGGCTTCGGTGGTGCTGGAGTGGTAGCAGTAGTGGCAGCATTAGTGGCAGCATGGACAGCAACAGTTTGTTGCTTCTTAGCGGGGTCCTGTGCTGGTTGGCTCTTCTTTTGGTTCCAGAACTTCCTTTTGTTGTTTCCCCCTTTTGATTGATCAGTGGTGGTGGTTGTAGTATTATGACCGGCTCGGTGGTCAACAAGTTGTTGTGCCAGCTCCCTGGCACTGTCAAAAGTAGTTGGCCTTGAAGCCAGGACACTACTTTGCACTTGGAGAGACAGTCCCCAAAGGTATCGCTCCACCTTTTTCTCCTCCGGAGTAACCATTGTTGGGCAGAGGAGAGCCAATTCATTGAATCGGGTGGTGTAGGTTTCAAGGTCGGAGCCCGTCATCCTGAGGTTCCAAAGTTCTTGTTCCAGCTTTTGAATTTCACCTCTCGGGCAGTACTCCTTCATCATCAACGTTTTTAGTTCTGCCCAGGTTATGGAGCTAGCCACTTCGAGAGTAAGTGAATTAATCCGGCAGTTCCACCAAGTAAGGGCCCGGCCGGTGAAAGTGAAGGCTGCGAACTTAACTTCGCTCGCTTCGGGGCAAGAGCACACCTAAAAGACTACTTCGGTCTTTTCAAACCATTGCATTAAAGTGATGACTCCCCCGCTCCCATTGAAGTTTTCGGGTTTGCCATTGGTGAAGTCTTTGTAGGAACACTCTCTTGCACGCCACGTACTGTCTCCGTGGTTAGAGTTTGTAGCACCTGATCCAGAACCACCAGCTCCGTTTGTCCCTATCTGCGATATTGCGGCCGCTACGGCTGCTGTTACTGCAGCCTGGAACATCGCAGGATCAAACTGTGGAGGCAGCGGCGGAGGAGGTGTTGCTGTGTTGCTAGAAGGTCTTGGTCTTCTCCTTGGCGGCATGGTTCTGTCATAAGTCGTAAACCAATGTACTTTTAGTAAAAGTATATTTATAGGAAGAGAAATCTTTTATACATAAAGTATATTATTACGTTGTTTTCCGGTATGTTTACGATACATACGATTTTATACTTTTAATTGACCCAATACATTGGGTTATGAGGTAAAATGAAAGTATAAAATATTTTATTTGAGCTTCCTTGTTTCCAAGTATATGACTGTTTGTAAAAGTTTCACATATACTAATTTAGTCGGGACATAATTAATATATTATATTTTAAAATGATCTTTATCGGTTACTTAATTAGTTGCAAAGTGCATACCAGTCATATGTGATTAAGATATAATAGTCCTTCGAATAGATGACCCTAACTCCAAGACCACAACAAAACAAGGACAGGAAGTGAAACAAAGATACATAAATTCTAAGTCTATAGCATCTTAGTTACATATGACCTTAGCGCATCCACTTAGCAGCTATTGATCTATAAATAAAGACCTATTTAATTCTCAGATAATTTATTATAGTAACACAAAATACTCCTATAGTATTTGTAAATGTTTAGTTTTGAGTTCTTAAAGTATCCTTTGTAGTCTGTTATTAGGTTTGTTAGATTTGTTGCCCATCCTGACCATCCCCCGGTATATGCAAGTCAATTCCCGGACAGATATAGTTGATCAGGCTATATCCTTCCCAGATTTAATCCACATATACTAAGGCATACTCAAAATGTTCAACTCTTCTTCTTTTGCTTTATGTTTTCGCTAGTTATGATACCATGCGAGCATGTAATGTATGTATGTATACTTTAATCAAGAAAATCATTTATTTTCTAAGAGTATATTTATTTGAAAAATGCACAAATCAGAGACTATTAGTCCCAATTGTGTTTATAGTTTGTATATCTTATGTGGTTTGATATACTTAATTCACTATAAACTGTGCTCTGATACCAATCTGTCACACCCCCAAACCAAGGATGGCGGAAATGTCCGGGGGTGGAGGACTTCATGTATAGTATCACAACAACAATTATAATAGTAATTCAAGCAAACACAACCAACATATATATAATTGAAAAAGTTACATCATTGTATGAATTACATGTTTACGAATCAATTACAATATGTTGACAAAATATGAAATAGTAGACGCCTTAGCGTCCCATCCTCAAAAGCACTTGATTACCTGTTTAATGATTTCCTGAGAATACAAGTTGTTTGAAAAAGTGTCAACACAAAGGTTGGTGAGTTCATAAGCTTTTGTTTGGTATTATTAAAAGCCTTTCGTTTGTAAAAGTAGTATTTGTGTTAGAAAATCCAATATTTTCCTTAATGTGTAAATGTAGTCTTAAAACCCAAAGACCGAAATGTACAAGTAATTTGTCATATTTATAGTAAAACAATGCAAGTTTAAATCGACATAAACTCGTTAAATTTTAATGAAGTTCTCGTAAATTCCAATGTTTATTAATACTTTATGTGAGTTTATTATAACCATACTATGACCAAGGTTGCCTAAAACGACGTTCTTCAGGCGTCGGAAATGTTATGACATTTGTCACCCCAGACCTATCGGTCTAACTGTTGCATGCAGTTTAGGTGTGGGTTTGTCAAACCCAATATAGATCTATACACAAGTATCACGCTCTCCCTCAAGGAGACTCTGGTTACAATACAGGACTTAATGGTAATTTGAAGTAAATATCTCACAAAGTCATTAACGGAATTACGTGTTATGAAAACTTGGTACCGTATGGCCGTACCTTGCTTAATGAAAATATCCTTTGTATAAATGTACCCTTTTTAAATGTATGTGTTATGTAATGTATCATAAACTATACCTATTATAGTTTATCAACCAAGGGTAGTACGTAGTAATGTATGCAAACTATATTCAAAATAGTTTATTAAATGTTTGTATGTATCGGTTGTACTTTGATTATAATCACTTGTTATTCTTTATATTTTATATGTCCAAATCCATTTGTAAACTGATGTGTGTCTAAATATTAAGATAAAATGTCAGATATTGCAATAACATATAATCACATAAAGATATACACCTTGCTCAACATGTTACAAGGTGAAATGAAATTGACAGCAACTTTTCGTTGAATACAGTTTCTGTTACTGTTCTTAGAAAATTTATAGAAAAATCATCAAAGCTCTAAATCCAAATCCGCAAATTTTGAGAGTTTGGAATATGAGTCTAGTTTGTTCGTAAATTTTATCATGATTTTTAGTGATCTCTAACAGAGGTGAAAATGTTCATAATCACAGACTGGTCCGGGTTTGCCTCTGAAATGATAGGCAGTTTTGTAAAAATCACCATAAATTGTAGAAAAATCATATGGAGATGTGCAAGTAGCCATTTTAAAGCTAAGAGTTTGAACTACTTGCACCTGGAACAGTTTTGAAAACTAAAATATTTAAATTGACCAAAACAGTCCGTGATCGAAGTTCATCTTTTCTGATGTAATCTGATAGAAAAAGTTTAATTGTGTTCTTGATGATTTTACTTGTATTCCCCCCTTAAAACTTAAGAAAAACATGTAAATGTAGGGGTATGAACTCACCTTATGTGGTTGGTTTCAGTAGATGAAAGTGAGAGAGAGGAAGTGTTCAACCCAAGAACTCTAAGAAGATGTCTTGATGATTCGAGAATCTAACACCGAATAAGATGGAACTTGTGTAAGATATCAATGATTTGAGTAGAATGGAGTTTAATAATTATGTGAATGATGAAGATACTTACTAATTGAAGAAAGAAATCCCTGGAGAAAGCCTTGAAGTTCTTGAAGTTGAGAGAAAAGATGAGAGAATTTTGGAGAGTGTTCTTGGTTGCTAAGTGTAGAATGAAAGAACTTTATGGAGAATGAGGAGAGAGGATCAATCCTCCAGCTCTTAGAACATGGGAAGAGCTGGAGATTGGGTGTAAAGGTCCACTAAGGAGACAAGGGGTAGTGGGAAAGAGTGGCTAATCATAGAGTGAGGTGGTGGTGGTTTGCTTTTGCCATAAATTAAGGAAAAACAAATATTCCCTCAATAATTAGTTCAACCACTAATTCTTTTAATATATTTTATAAAAACCCTGGATATTTATATATTTTGGGGCTTTAGTTTATAAAATAAAGTTTTGGGTGAAAATCCCACGTTAAAATAATGAAAAACGGAGTTAAAACGAAGTCGTAGTCGAAAACCGGGAAAAAAAAGCTGAATCTGCGAAGTTGCTCGGTCCTGGGCCGAGGTTCGGACCTGAGGCTTCGGACCTGAGGCTTCGGTCCTGAGACTTCGGTCTGAGGCTTCGGTCCTGAGCATTTCAGTCCGAGGGTTCGGTCCTGAGCACTTCGGATGCGAGGCTTCGGTTCTGAAGATTCGGTTTTGGGTCCTTAAGGCTATTTTACCCGTTTTTACCCCGTTTCAAGTGGTTTTTGACCCGGTTAAGGGTCGTGATGACCCGAATTATTACAAAAAGTTAAAGGAACTTTTGAGAGAGATTTGGGAGAGATTTCTAATAGATAGAGATTGAGTGAAAGAGATTGAGAGAGAGTTCTTTTGAGACCTTTTTGAGTGTTTGGCTTTGAAACGCAAGGTCCGTAAACCCCGTTAAGCCATGATTTAGTGTCCTACACAATCCCGATGATTGTGCAATAGTGTTTTATCGCTTTGGTTCGTTGTTTAGCACTGTTAAGGCTAAGGAAAATCAAACACATGAATTTTCCAAATGATGTTTTCTCATTAAAATAGCGAATTGTACAGTGATTACATAACGTAAACCCTAACATACAAGGGTTATTGGAGTTGACCGGTTTGACTTGTTGACTTTGTTTGACTTTAACTTGACCGAAATTTGACGGTTGTCACATTGTTTCCCCGGTTTCCTCCACTACTTCCTTGGTTAGCATTAAGTCCTGCAGTTACTTGAGTAACAATGTTTGGGATTGCTTCCATGAGTTGTTGTGCTACAATTTGAGCAACATTGGGTGTTTCGTTCTGTGGGCGCCCGCGATTAGGCCTTCCTAACATGGTTCTATTACACAGGAGAAGAAATACATATAAATACATAAAATAATGTATAATATTTAGTTCACTACTATTTTGAAAACCGTAAGTGTTGTCAAATCATTGGTTTGCATTAATACTAGGCATATATATTTTAGAAAGAAAAGAAAAGAAAAATCTCTTTATTCGACCATTTACCAAATAAATTCTAGGGTTTGACCTCATAGTAAAAGTTTTCAAACATAAAATAAAATTCTTCATTACCATTTGACATTGTCTTTAAAAACCAAACCAATACATCAAATCCAAAATAAAGTTTCAAATGTTTTTCCCAAAAGACACCCAACATGGGTTTTCATTTCATGACAAAATAAATTAAAATACTGAAATCAGAACCAAACACTAATCGCTATCCCAACAAGAAACATCAACACCACAATCAGGTTTACAGGTTTTTGGAATATTGTTTGATGTTCATCATCATAATGAAGTATAATTAGAATATTTTAATTTATTTTTAGGGTTTTATACCCTTTTTCAATTATAACAAAGCTTGAAAGTTTCATTCAAATTATAGCATTGGCATTTCCTATTGTAGTTAAGCAACTTACTAGAATCGTAAGTGTCAAGTATATTAGTCCTAGGTCTTAGATGGATCCTAGTTTATGTAAGATTTTGACCTAATTTATACTACTAGGCCATGGCATGATGTGCATGAATGGTTATTATAAAGATGCATGAGTCCGAGAATGACCTGAATTGACAGTTGTCACAGTATCCCCCACTTAAAAAGAATTTCGTCCCGAAATTCATTCTATGTCATCGCTTGTCATCGTATGGGAAAAGTTGTGGATACTTTTCCTTCATGAAGTCCTCACGCTCCCAGGTGTACTCCGATCCGCGTTTTGAGTTCCATCGAACTCTCACAATCGGGATCTTACTCCGCTTAAGTTGTTTTACCTCCTTGCCAAGGATTTCTATCGGTTCCTCAACGAAGTTTAGCTTATCATTGATCTTAATTTCCTCCAGGGGTACTATCAATGTTTCGTTGGCTAGACATTTCTTAAGATTGGAGACGTGGAATGTGTCGTGAATGGCGCTAAACTCTTGGGGCAACTGGAGTTTATAAGCTACCGGACCAATCCTTTCAATGACTTCAAAGGGTCCAACATATCTCGGGCTTAGTTTTCCTTGCTTACCAAAACGCACAAGCCCTTTCCAAGGCGACACTTTTAAAAGTACCTTGTCTCCTACTTGGAATTCTAATGGTTTACGACGATTATCCGCATAACTTTTCTGACGATCCCTAGCAGCTTTAAGCCTATCCTTGATGATAGCAATTTTGTCAGATGTTTCCTGGATAAGTTCGAGTCTAGTCAACTGTCTGTCTCCGATTTCTGTCCAGCATAAGGGCGAACGACACTTGCGTCCATACAATGCTTCATATGGAGCACATTGGATACTCGTGTGGTAACTGTTATTGTAGGAAAACTCAATTAGAGGCAAATGAGTATCCCAATTTCCTTTGAACTCAATGACACACGCTCGTAGCATGTCTTCCAATGTTTGTATTGTTCTCTCTGTTTGCCCATCTGTTTGAGGGTGGTAAGCTGTGCTCAAATCTATCTTGGTTCCTAGTGCCTTCTGTAACATCCACAAAAATCGAGATGTAAAACGACTATCTCTATCAGAAATGATAGATAGGGGGTAGACCGGGCAATTCCTCCGGAAACACCTCGGGATAGTTTTGAACCACTGGAATCTCCTTGAGTTGCTTAGCTTCAGGTTCTCTTTCTAGCACGTGGGCCATGAATGCAATACAATCCTTTTTCAGGTACTTATGAATCTTTATGCTCGATACAATGTTTAAACTTCTTCCTGGCTTCTCACCGTGTATGATAAGGGTTTCTCCATTAGGGAGAGGTACCCTAATGACTTTCTCGTAACAACCAATGTCCGCTCTATTTTTGGATAACCAATCCATTCCTACTATTACATCAAAACTACCTAGCTCTATAGGAATTAGGTCAATGCTAAAGAGTTTATCAGCTAAATTCAGAGTACAACCAGGAATTATATCATCAGCCCTAATTTCATACCCATCAGCAAGTTCAATAGCATAAGCATTCCTCATCTTTCTCGATTTCAAGCCAATTAACGGTCTAAATGCTAAAGAAGCAAAACTCCTATCTGCTCCCGCATCGAATATTACTGATGCAAAATGGTTGTTCAGGAGAAACGTACCTGTTATCACTTCAGGGTTCTGACGAGCTTCTTCTGCACCAATCACAAAGGCTACACCTCTTGGCCGTCCAATTTGATTTCCTTGGAAGTTTTGCCTAGCTTGGCCTTGTCCATTGTTACCAGGCCCCTTGTTCAGTTTGGGACAAGCACTACGGAGATGATCAGCACTCCCGCACTCGTAACATGCCCTTTTTCCATCCTTATTCAGCTTACAATACTTCGAGTAATGGCCTGTTTGTTTACAGTTTTGGCACACTGGGCAAGCTCCCTTGTGATGGAAGTTACACTTATTGCACTTCGGAAGCGGTCCTGAGTACTGCTTTCGCTCCTGCACTTCCATGACTTCCGGTTCCTGAGTTTTCACTGGTTCTTGCTCCTGGGCTCTTACCATAAAGTTTCTTGAGACTTTCTGCTTCCTCCCTGACTTGCCTCCATACTTCTTCTCTCCCTGATCTGCTGGCTTCCTCTTGCTACTAGAGTTTTCCTTTGTCGATGCTCCCATCCTTATCACATCATTGGTTAGTCGATTTGCTAGACTTACTGCACTTTGAATGGTAGTTGGGTTTGCTGAAGTAACCATTCCCCGAATCTCTGGTGCCAGACCCCAGATGTAACGATCTATCCGTTTCTCCTCAGGAGTAACCATGTGAGGTACCAGTTTTGCTAGTTCATGAAATCGGACTGTGTACTTCTCTATTTGTGTTCCAACCATAGAATGGTTCCAGAATTCAGATTCAAGCTTCTGAAGTTCATCCTTGGGACAATACTCCTCTATCAGCAGCTTCTTTAGGTCTTCCCAAGTTAGCTGATATGCCGCTGTACGGCCTCGGGTTTGCACTAGAGTATTCCACCAGGTTAATGCCCTATCTTGGAATAGGCAAGATGCATACTCAACTTTGTTGCGCTCGAGGCATTTGCTAATGTGAAGGACCGACTCCATGCTGTCAATCCATTTCAGCAACCCGACCGCACCTTCCTTTCCATGGAACTCCTTAGGTTTACAGGCCATAAAGGACTTGTAGTTACATTCTCTTTCATTGTTTCCCCGGTTTCCTCCACTACTTCCTTGGTTAGCATTAAGTCCTGCAGTTACTTGAGTAACAATGTTTGGGATTGCTTCCATGAGTTGTTGTGCTACAATTTGAGCAACATTGGGTGTTTCGTTCTGTGGGCGCCCGCGATTAGGCCTTCCTAACATGGTTCTATTACACAGGAGAAGAAATACATATAAATACATAAAATAATGTATAATATTTAGTTCACTACTATTTTGAAAACCGTAAGTGTTGTCAAATCATTGGTTTGCATTAATACTAGGCATATATATTTTAGAAAGAAAAGAAAAGAAAAATCTCTTTATTCGACCATTTACCAAATAAATTCTAGGGTTTGACCTCATAGTAAAAGTTTTCAAACATAAAATAAAATTCTTCATTACCATTTGACATTGTCTTTAAAAACCAAACCAATACATCAAATCCAAAATAAAGTTTCAAATGTTTTTCCCAAAAGACACCCAACATGGGTTTTCATTTCATGACAAAATAAATTAAAATACTGAAATCAGAACCAAACACTAATCGCTATCCCAACAAGAAACATCAACACCACAATCAGTAATAGCCCAACAAGCACATAATATGCGGTCATCGCACGACATGCCACTCGTCTAGCAGTACTAGCAGTGTCAGCATTCTCCATCGAATGCTGAAACATGATTTCCATTCCTGTCAAGACTTCATCCAAAACTTCCCGATGCTCAGCTATCACAGCAAGACTGTGATGTAGGCCCGCTGCCATCGAATGCATCCTCCGGGACTCCTCCGGGGTCATACCTGACTGCCTGACAGGTATCCCTATAACTCGCTGAGGTGGGGGTGCTCTCGGTCCTGCCATGCTGGGTCCTACCTGACTGGTTCCTGCCGTGCCAAGTCCTGCTGTACTGGTTGCTATCCTTCCCGGGATAGGGACACTCTTCCTTGCTGTCCTCCGAATACGAAGCCCATAAAGTGGTGGCTGTGGCAACACTGATGTAGGTGATGCCTCGCGTCGTTGACTCGGGGCGTTGTCATCGCTGATCTCCACCGAGTTCCCTATATCTTCTGTATCCTCTGATGGGTCTTCTTCTACCGAGGCGGGGGATTACGTCGAGGGATAATAGTGACGTAGCCGGACTCATCGGCTGAGGCGGCAGCGTGGGAAGATGACGATGTTGACATAGTGGACTGAGACATAATTTCAATGAGATATGAAATGAATAACAATGTATACCTATAATATGCAATGCTTACACACACCAAAATTTAACCTTTTTGAAATTTTAAAATAAAGTTTTCTCAAATATTTTTGTTGAACATATTCCCATTATAATTAGCTCAAGCTTTGTATAAATCTTTCCTTATTTAAACATAGGTGATCAGGCTATGTTTAATCGAGGTCCAATAATACAACTCCCGACCTAATTATACTCGTAATATGTTTGATGTAAAAAGAATTTCTTTGTAAGTTTTAGTTATAGGTTGTGTTTTCTTAAAGAAAAACCGATGTTCTCTATAACTTTAGCTCTGATACCATTTCTGTCACACCCCACTAAAGCGGAAACGCAAGATATGACAGCGATAACGGTTTCATTGCAAAAGATAAAGATACATCACCATAGCAATATTCAAAAGTTTACAACCCATAGCTTAAACAAAACAAAGTACAAGTTTTTCCAAAATAATATTGTTCAAAATATAACTTCATAAATAACTTTAACACGTTGCAGCATGCTCTATGATGATGAATCTTTATATCCACTTACTAATTATTTCCTGAAAAAGCATGTAAAACGAGCGTCAACTATGAAAATAGTTGGTGAGTTCACAAGTTTATAAAATCAAGATTTGGAATAAGGCTTTTCATAAATACAAGTACATTGCTTTAATAAGAAACAAAGTTGATTGCTATGATTGATAACAAGTTTATTGCTATAACCAGAAACGAGTTTGTATGTGTATGAGCAAACAATGAGTCTCAACCAAACCTATGACTGAAGCCCTATCAAGATCTATGCTTATCGTTCCATTGATGAATATGGTATCATGCACTCCAGCAATAGGGCGAGTGAGGAGTTGTCAATTCCTAATAGCGCTATCCATAATGACCATTGGCTCAAAGAGTTAATGGTTAGAGATAAGGGAAGGGCCTTAGTACGATAAGTTCTCATGTTCCGTGTTGCATAGACATACATAGAGAGACATAGCAATAAAATAACAATCATGTCTAATACAAATCAATTTAAATACAACATTCAAATAATAGTTTTTCGGGACATGCTTTTCCACCCCAAAACATAAAAACTGAAAATAGGGGAGTGCGTGAATACTCACAACGTTTCTAGTAGGTACAAGTGGTACTTCGGAATGCACCAACGTCTTACTACCGGGATCCTACGACATCAAACACACACTAGTGAGTTTCCATGTCGAAATCTAATGCTAATATACTAAATTCTACATATAGTGAAATGCCAATTTATGATTTAGTATTTGATTTTATATTAATTGGTTACACTTTTTCTGAAATAATCAAATTCTACATATCGGGCGATTAATTACAACATTGGAATATAAATTTTCCAAATTTTTAAGTCCTTATTACAACATAAATTCACGAAAATAACATTCAAAGGATAAAAATTCTCAAACTTTTTATTTAACTGTTATTACACAATACTAAGCTGGGAAAATTATAAAAATGGATTTCCAAGCTGTTTAATTATATTTTATGATTTTTGAGCATTTATTCCAATAAAAATTGAAATAAATAGAAAACAGTTTCCAAAATTACCCAAACTTTTTAATTAACTGTTATTGTACATAAATAGGCTGCGAAAAATATAAAAGATATTTTTCAGTGGGTATTTCTATTTTTTCTTGTTTTATTCCTTTAAATAATCTTTAATTGAAGAAATAATATTAAACAGTTAAAATAAATTACCAAAAAATTTTGTAACATCATTTACAGTATAAATAACCTGAGAAAAATATCAAAAGTGGTCTTCATATTATATAATCCGGTTTTGGGTATTTATGTGTATTTAAGTGTAATTAACTTTAGAAATTAAGAGAAAAATAGTTTACAGTGGAGAAAAATCCTTAAATTTTTTATGTAACCTCCTACTGTAAAACATGATGTTCTGGTAAATGTTCATGAATTTTGGATAATCAGAACTATTTTTCCTATTTTTAAACCATTATAATTACCAAAAATTGGGAAAAATAGCAAGGCTTGATGAAAAATGTTGAAATTATTTTTCTGAGTCATCCATCACAGGTAAGGTATGCGAAAATTGTTAGATAAAATTCACACTCTCCAAAGTGGTTTTGTGATTTATTATATCCTAACAAAAAGAAAATTGGAAATCATACCAAACAGCAACAAAAATTGATGAAATTTAGTGAGGGGTCATTATCCATCATAAGGGTGATTCATGAATTTGTTCCGGATTTATTGACCTCTGGAAGTATTTTATGTGATTTATGCCCTTGGTTTCTAGCAATAATTTTAATAAATCAAAGAAATAATAAAAGCTTTTGGTATTTTACAGATTATCACATGCATGTGAGGGCTTTCAAAAGGAAAAATGTTCGAAATTTATTCAGAAGGGAAATAGGGGTATTGAACCCAAACAAGATAAGAAATGTTGCATGCAATGGTGCATGAGATGTAAATGTGGCTGAAGTTCATGAATTTGTGATGCACATTCTGTGGGGTTTTAAGCCACGAAATTTCAGCCATCATTCACTGGATATGTTAAGTTTCTAAAGTATTTTTCCCCAGATTTATAGTTGGGTTTAAGGCCATTGATCATGCAAGGCAAAAATGGTGATCATAGAACAAGAGCTGTTTGCGCAACCATTTTGTAAAAATTGCCAAAAATCGGATATTTAATATTTTATAGTGAGACCAGTTGGGTTTGAAAGTTAACTCATGAAGTTATCCAATACAAAACGAATATCATGATTTGGTTAAGAAATGACCGAGTTATGGTCGTTCAAAGTTGAACAAAGTAATCTGGCAGATTGCATGTTTGCTTTGAGTGCATCCTTAGGACATTTTGACAAGAACATCATGCATGCCTTTGATAAGGTCCGATTTCTAGCACAATCATGGAGTGAATGAGCATCCAAGATGTACTAGAAATGGTTTAAATGCTTTTGACCATGCAAGAACACAAAAGAAATGGAGAAGAAGATGTAATACTTGTTTTTGAAGTCACATGAACATATGTGCATCATTTTCACTCCTTGCATGGGTTTGATCCCGGATTTTCACCATTTCAAACACATGCATTGTGTTATGGTGAGAATCTACAAACCACAAGGGGAAAATAAAGATTTCTAGCCATGGAAAGGCATAGAATCCGAAAAGAAGAGAAAACTAAGAAGAAAAGGAAGTAGAATCATGAAACTATGGAAGAAGATGTTGTTGTTTACCTTGGTTTTGATCTTGAGGGAAGTAAGAACACTTCAAGGTCTTCTAAATCTCGAAATTTGGCAGAGGAATGGGGAGAATTTCGTGAGTTAGAGAGAGAGAGAGAGGAAGAGAGTTTATGTGTTAGGAGGGTGGAGTGTGAGAGAGTGAAGAGAGAAGAGGTAGAGTGTAGGAAATGAGTTAATGATTGAAGCTTTTGGGAAGAGGGAGCATGGGGAGGGGAGAATGGCCAGATTTTTGAGTGGATTAGGGCCTTCTCTCTCCTCAATTCAAATTTTATAAAAATCCCTCCTTAATTTTTATAAAAATCTAATTTTTATAAAAGTGATTCTTTAAGCAAATTTTTGATTTATTTAAATATCTTGTTTTTAACTAATTAATTATGATTAATGCATGATAATTTATATTTCTATTTCATTGGTATAATCCATAATTTGATTAATAAAATTTGATATTTGGAAGTTTATAGCCAAATTTTATAAAGTTTTTAAGCTTTAAGATTTATAAATTTGGATCTTGGACTCTTTAGGGTTTTTGGAATATTGTTTGATGTTCATCATCATAATGAAGTATAATTAGAATATTTTAATTTATTTTTAGGGTTTTATATCCTTTTTCAATTATAACAAAGCTTGAAAGTTTCATTCAAATTATAGCATTGGCATTTCCTATTGTAGTTAAGCAACTTACTAGAATCGTAAGTGTCAAGTATATTAGTCCCAGGTCTTAGATGGATCCTAGTTTATGTAAGATTTTGACCTAATTTATACTACTAGGCCATGGCATGATGTGCATGAATGGTTATTATAAAGATGCATGAGTCCGAGAATGACCTGAATTGACAGTTGTCATAGTATCCCCCACTTAAAAAGAATTTCGTCCCGAAATTCATTCTATGTCATCGCTTGTCATCGTATGGGAAAAGTTGTGGATACTTTTCCTTCATGAAGTCCTCACGCTCCCAGGTGTACTCCGATCCGCGTTTTGAGTTCCATCGAACTTTCACAATCGGGATCTTACTCCGCTTAAATTGTTTTACCTCCCTGCCAAGGATTTCTATCGGTTCCTCAACGAAGTTTAGCTTATCATTGATCTTAATTTCCTCCAGGGGTACTATCAATGTTTCGTTGGCTAGACATTTCTTAAGATTGGAGACGTGGAATGTGTCGTGAATGGCGCTTAACTCTTGGGGCAACTGGAGTTTATAAGCTACCGGACCAATCCTTTCAATGACTTCAAAGGGTCCAACATATCTCGGGCTTAGTTTTCCTTTCTTACCAAAACGCACAAGCCCTTTCCAAGGCAACACTTTTAAAAGTACCTTGTCTCCTACTTGGAATTCTAATGGTTTACGACGATTATCCGCATAACTTTTCTGACGATCCCTAGCAGCTTTAAGCCTATCCTTGATGATAGCAATTTTGTCAGATGTTTCCTGGATAAGTTCGAGTCTAGTCAACTGTCTGTCTCCGATTTCTATCCAGCATAAGGGCGAACGACACTTGCGTCCATACAATGCTTCATATGGAGCACATTGGATACTCGTGTGGTAACTGTTATTGTAGGAAAACTCAATTAGATTCAAATGAGTATCCCAATTTCCTTTGAACTCAATGACACACGCTCATAGCATGTTTTCCAATGTTTGTATTGTTCTCTCTGTTTGCCCATCTGTCTGAGGGTGGTAAGTTGTGCTCAAATCTATCTTGGTTCCTAGTGCCTTCTGTAACATCCACCAAAATCGAGATGTAAAATGACTATCTCTATCAGAAATGATAGATAGGGGGTAGACCGGGCATTTCGTCCGGAAACACCTCGGGATAGTTTTGAACCACTGGAATCTCCTTGAGTTGCTTAGCTTCAGGTTCTCTTTCTAGCACGTGGGCCATGAATGCAATACAATCCTTTTTCAGGTACTTATGAATCTTTATGCTCGATACAATGTTTAAACTTCTTCCTGGCTTCTCACCGTGTATGATAAGGGTTTCTCCATTAGGGAGAGGTACCCTAATGACTTTCTCGTAACAACCAATGTCCGCTCTATTTTTGGATAACCAATCCATTCCTACTATTACATCAAAACTACATAGCTCTATAGGAATTAGGTCAATGCTAAAGAGTTTATCAGCTAAATTCAGAGTACAACCAGGAATTATATCATCAGCCCTAATTTCATACCCATCAGCAAGTTCAATAGCATAAGCATTCCTCATCTTTCTCGATTTCAAGCCAATTAACGGTCTAAATGCTAAAGAAGCAAAACTCCTATCTGCTCCCGCATCGAATATTACTGATGCAAAATGGTTGTTCAGGAGAAACGTACCTGTTATCACTTCAGGGTTCTGACGAGCTTCTTTTGCACCAATCACAAAGGCTACACCTCTTGGCCGTCCAATTTGATTTCCTTGGAAGTTTTGCCTAGCTTGGCCTTGTCCATTGTTACCAGGCCCCTTGTTCAATTTGGGACAAGCACTACGGAGATGATCAGCACTCCCGCACTCGTAACATGCCCTTTTTCCATCCTTATTCAGCTTACAATACTTCGAGTAATGGCCTGTTTGTTTACAGTTTTGGCACACTGGGCAAGCTCCCTTGTGATGGAAGTTACACTTATTGCACTTCGGAAGCGGTCCTGAGTACTGCTTTCGCTCCTGCACTTCCATGACTTCCGGTTCCTGAGTTTTCACTGGTTCTTGCTCCTGGGCTCTTACCATAAAGTTTCTTGAGACTTTCTGCTTCCTCCCTGACTTGCCTCCATACTTCTTCTCTCCCTGATCTGCTGGCTTCCTCTTGCTACTAGAGTTTTCCTTTGTCGATGCTCCCATCCTTATCACATCATTGGTTAGTCGATTTGCTAGACTTACTGCACTTTGAATAGTAGTTGGGTTTGCTGAAGTAACCATTCCCCGAATCTCTGGTGCCAGACCCCAGATGTAACGATCTATCCGTTTCTCCTCAGGAGTAACCATGTGAGGTACCAGTTTTGCTAGTTCATGAAATCGGACTGTGTACTTCTCTATTTGTATTCCAACCATAGAATGGTTCCAGAATTCAGATTCAAGCTTCTGAAGTTCATCCTTGGGACAATACTCCTCTATCAGCAGCTTCTTTAGGTCTTCCCAAGTTAGCTGATATGCCGCTGTACGGCCTCGGGTTTGCACTAGAGTATTCCACCAGGTTAATGCCCTATCTTGGAATAGGCAAGATGCATACTCAACTTTGTTGCGCTCGAGGCATTTGCTAATGTGAAGGACCGACTCCATGCTGTCAATCCATTTCAGCAACCCGACCGCACCTTCCTTTCCATGGAACTCCTTAGGTTTACAGGCCATAAAGGACTTGTAGTTACATTCTCTTTCATTGTTTCCCCGGTTTCCTCCACTACTTCCTTGGTTAGCATTAAGTCTTGCAGTTACTTGAGTAACAATGTTTGGGATTGCTTCCATGAGTTGTTGTGCTACAATTTGAGCAACATTGGGTGTTTCGTTCTGTGGGCGCCCGCGATTAGGCCTTCCTAACATGGTTCTATTACACAGGAGAAGAAATACGTATAAATACATAAAATAATGTATAATATTTAGTTCACTACTATTTTGAAAACCGTAAGTGTTGTCAAATCATTGGTTTGCATTAATACTAGGCATATATATTTTAGAAAGAAAAGAAAAGAAAAATCTCTTTATTCGACCACTTACCAAATAAATTCTAGGGTTTGACCTCATAGTAAAAGTTTTCAAACATAAAATAAAATTCTTCATTACCATTTGACATTGTCTTTAAAAACCAAACCAATACATCAAATCCAAAATAAAGTTTCAAATGTTTTTCCCAAAAGACACCCAACATGGGTTTTCATTTCATGACAAAATAAATTAAAATACTGAAATCAGAACCAAACACTAATCGTTATCCCAACAAGAAACATCAACACCACAATCAGTAATAGCCCAACAAGCACATAATATGCGGTCATCGCACGACATGCCACTCGTCTAGCAGTACTAGCAGTGTCAGCAGTCTCCATCGAATGCTGAAACATGATTTCCATTCCTGTCAAGACTTCATCCAAAACTTCCCGATGCTCAGCTATCACAGCAAGACTGTGATGTAGGCCCGCTGCCATCGAATGCATCCTCCGGGACTCCTCCGGGGTCATACCTGACTTCCTGACAGGTATCCCTATAACTCGCTGAGGTGGGGGTGCTCTCGGTCCTGCCATGCTGGGTCCTACCTGACTGGTTCCTGCCGTGCCAAGTCCTGCTGTACTGGTTGCTATCCTTCCCGGGATAGGGACACTCTTCCTTGCTGTCCTCCGAATACGAAGCCCATAAAGTGGTGGCTGTGGCAACACTGATGTAGGTGATGCCTCGCGTCGTTGACTCGGGGCGTTATCATCGCTGATCTCCACCGAGTTCCCTGTATCTTCTGTATCCTCTGATGGGTCTTCTTCTACCGAGGCGGGGGATTACGTCGAGGGATAATAGTGACGTAGCCAAACTCATCGGCTGAGGCGGCAGCGTGGGAAGATGACGATGTTGACATAGTGGACTGAGACATAATTTCAATGAGATATGAAATGAATAACAATGTATACCTATAATATGCAATGCTTACATTCACCAAAATTTAACCTTTTTGAAATTTTAAAATAAAGTTTTCTCAAATATTTTTGTTGAACATATTCCCATTATAATTAGCTCAAGCTTTGTATAAATCTTTCCTTAATTAAACATAGGTGATCAGGCTATGTTTAATCGAGGTCCAATAATACAACTCCCGACCTAATTATACTCGTAATATGTTTGATGTAAAAAGAATTTCTTTGTAAGTTTTAGTTATAGGTTGTGTTTTCTTAAAGAAAAACCGATGTTCTCTATAACTTTAGCTCTGATACAATTTCTGTCACACCCCGCTAAAGCGGAAACGCAAGATATGACAGCGATAACGGTTTCATTGCAAAAGATAAAGATACATCACCATAGCAATATTCAAAAGTTTACAACCCATAGCTTAAACAAAACAAAGTACAAGTTTTTCCAAAATAACATTGTTCAAAATATAACTTCATAAATAACTTTAACACGATGCAGCATGCTCTATGATGATGAATCTTTATATCCACTTACTAATTATTTCCTGAAAAAGCATGTAAAACGAGCGTCAACTATGAAAATAGTTGGTGAGTTCACAAGTTTATAAAATCAAGATTTGGAATAAGGCTTTTCATAAATACAAGTACATTGCTTTAATAAGAAACAAAGTTGATTGCTATGATTGATAACAAGTTTATTGCTATAACCAGAAACGAGTTTGTATGTGTATGAGCAAACAATGAGTCTCAACCAAACCTATGACTGAAGCCCTATCAAGATCTATGCTTATCGTTCCATTGATGAATATGGTATCATGCACTCCAGCAATAGGGCGAGTGAGGAGTTGTCAATTCCTAATAGCGCTATCCATAATGACCATTGGCTCAAAGAGTTAATGGTTAGAGATAAGGGAAGGGCCTTAGTACGATAAGTTCTCATGTTCCGTGTTGCATAGACATACATAGAGAGACATAGCAATAAAATAGCAATCATGTCTAATACAAATCAATTTAAATACAACATTCAAATAATAGTTTTTCGGGACATGCTTTTCCACCCCAAAACATAAAAACTGAAAATAGGGGAGTGCGTGAATACTCACAACGTTTCTAGTAGGTACAAGTGGTACTTCGGAATGCACCAACGTCTTACTACCGGGATCCTACGACATCAAACACACACTAGTGAGTTTCCATGTCGAAATCTAATGCTAATATACTAAATTCTACATATAGTGAAATGGCAATTTATGATTTAGTATTTGATTTTATATTAATTGGTTACACTTTTTCTGAAATAATGAAATTCTACATATCGGGCGATTAATTACAACATTGGAATATAAATTTTCCAAAATTTTAAGTCCTTATTACAACATAAATTCACGAAAATAGCATTCAAAGGATAAAAATTCTCAAACTTTTTATTTAACTGTTATTACACAATACTAAGCTGGGAAAATTATAAAAATGGATTTCCAAGCGGTTTAATTATATTTTATGATTTTTGAGCATTTATTCCAATAAAAATTGAAATAAATAGAAAACAGTTTTCAAAATTACCCAAACTTTTTAATTAACTGTTATTGTACATAAATAGGCTGCGAAAAATATAAAAGATATTTTTCAGTGGGTATTTCTATTTTTCCTTGTTTTATTCCTTTAAATAATCTTTAATTGAAGAAATAATATTAAACAGTTAAAATAAATTACCAAAAATTTTTGTAACATCATTTACAGTATAAATAACCTGAGAAAAATATCAAAAGAGGTCTTCATATTATATAATCCGGTTTTGGGTATTTATGTGTATTTAAGTGTAATTAACTTTAGAAATTAAGAGAAAAATAGTTTACAGTGGAGAAAAATCCTTAAAATGTTTATGTAACCTCCTACTGTAAAACATGATGTTCTGGTAAATTTTCATGAATTTTAGATAATCAGAACTATTTTTCCTATTTTTAAACCATTATAATTACCAAAAATTGGGAAAAATAGCAAGGCATGATGAAAAATGTTGAAATTATTTTTCTGAGTCATCCATCACAGGTAAGGTATGTGAAAATTGTTAGATAAAATTTTCACACTCTCCAAAGTGGTTTTGTGATTTATTATATCCTAACAAAAAGAAAAATGGAAATCATAGCAAACAGCAACAAAAATTGATGAAATTTAGTGAGGGGTCATTATCCATCATAAGGGTGATTCATGAATTTGTTCCGGATTTATTGACCTCTGGAAGTATTTTATGTGATTTATGCCCTTGGTTTCTAGCAATAATTTTAATAAATCAAAGAAATAATAAAAGCTTTTGGTATTTTACAGATTATCACATGCATGTGAGGGCTTTCAAAAGGAAAAATGTTTGAAATTTATTCAGAAGGGAAATAGGGGTATTGAACCCAAACAAGATAAGAAATGTTGCATGCAATGGTGCATGAGATGTAAATGTGGCTGAAGTTCATGAATTTGTGATGCACATTCTGTGGGGTTTTAAGCCACGAAATTTCAGCCATCATGCACGGGATATGTTAAGTTTCTAAAGTATTTTTCCCCAGATTTATGGTTGGGTTTAAGGCCAGTGATCATGCAAGGCAAAAATGGTGATCATAGAAAAAGATCTGTTTGCGCAACCATTTTGTAAAAATTGCCAAAAATCGGATATTTAATATTTTATAGTGAGACCAGTTGGGTTTGAAAGTTAACTCATGAAGTTATCCAATACAAAAAGAATATCATGATTTGGTTAAGAAATGACCGAGTTATGGTCGTTCAAGTTGAACAAAGTAATCTGGCAGATTGCATGTTTGCTTTGAGTGCATCCTTAGGACATTTTGACAAGAACATCATGCATGCCTTTGATAAGGTCCGATTTCTAGCACATGCATGGAGTGAATGAGCATCCAAGATGTACTAGAAATGGTTTAAATGCTTTTGACCATGCAAGAACACAAAAGAAATGGAGAAGAAGATGTAATACTTGTTTTTGAAGTCACATGAACATATGTGCATCATTTTCACTCCTTGCATGGGTTTGATCCCGGATTTTCACCATTTCAAACACATGCATTGTGTTATGGTGAGAATCTACAAACCACAAGGGGAAAATAAAGATTTCTAGCCATGGAAAGGCATAGAATCCGAAAAGAAGAGAAAACTAAGAAGAAAAGGAAGTAGAATCATGAAACTATGGAAGAAGATGTTGTTGTTTACCTTGGTTTTGATCTTGAGGGAAGTAAGAACACTTCAAGGTCTTCTAAATCTCGAAATTTGGCAGAGGAATGGGGAGAATTTCGTGAGTTAGAGAGAGAGAGAGGAAGAGAGTTTATGTGTTAGGAGGGTGGAGTGTGAGAGAGTGAAGAGAGAAGAGGTAGAGTGTAGGAAATGAGTTAATGATTGAAGTTTTTGGGAAGAGGGAGCATGGGGAGGGGAGAATGGCCAGATTTTTGAGTGGATTAGGGCCTTCTCTCTCGTCAATTCAATTTTTATAAAAATCCCTCCTTAATTTTTATAAAAATCTAATTTTTATAAAAGTGATTCTTTAAGCAAATTTTTGATTTATTTAAATATCTTGTTTTTAACTAATTAATTATGATTAATGCATGATAATTTATATTTCTATTTCATTGGTATAATCCATAATTTGATTAATAAAATTTGATATTTGGAAGTTTATAGCCAAATTTTATAAAGTTTTTAAGCTTTAAGATTTATAAATTTGGATCTTGGACTCTTTAGGGTTTTTGGAATATTGTTTGATGTTCATCATCATAATGAAGTATAATTAGAATATTTTAATTTATTTTTAGGGTTTTATACCCTTTTTCAATTATAACAAAGCTTGAAAGTTTCATTCAAATTATAGCATTGACATTTCCTATTGTAGTTAAGCAACTTACTAGAATCGTAAGTGTCAAGTATATTAGTCCTAGGTCTTAGATGGATCCTAGTTTATGTAAGATTTTGACCTAATTTATACTACTAGGCCATGGTATGATGTGCATGAATGGTTATTATAAAGATGCATGAGTCCGAGAATGACCTGAATTGACAGTTGTCACAATCTAGGACTTTCAAATCCAATTAAAACCTAATAAATTATTTCGTTTTTCATGGTGGAAATTGGTGAATCGTCATTCACCTACCTTCAAATATTTTATAGCTTGGATTACGACATCCCTCTTCTAAGTTATAAAATAGTTTGTTGGGTCCTAGCCTTAGTATTTCATATGGGTGTCATATTAAGGACTTTAAATCAACTATCTTGAATATCTCCCAAAAAGATGTCTGGTCTAGACATTTATGATCTTCCCAAATCTCTTGAAACAAGCTTTCCTAAATGAAGATGATGTCCCATGGATATCATACTTCTTTCACCTCCTCCAATTATTCTCCCTAACCCACAAGTTCCTAAAAAGTTTAAGGTCACTCAAGCCCTATTGGCAAGGCAAGGTCTAGGTGTGATCACATCTTGGAGATGTAGTCACATATTGACAAGCCGGGAGAGTTGGGTGTCAAAGTCTTGAGAAAGTTGGTGGCTCAACTACTTTCTAAGTCACATAGTGAGTTCTTTTGGGAATCCTATGAAACAGACTAAGACAAGACCCTTAATGATCTTATCTATTTGCTAAGATCAACTTCCTAAAACGCTATGGACATTGACAATGATGACATTGGATATCCAGTAAAGCTCTCTCTTCCCAATGGAAAGGGATCGGCCATAGTCAACTCGGTTGACCCAATGGTAAAGAGAGAGGCGAAGTCTGAGATAGTCCCATTTTCAAGGGTCCATAGGTAACTATTGCCAAAGGAAGGGGCATTGGTTACGAAGCTGCCAAATTTACCTAAGGATGTTAAAGTCAATAAGTTTGGCTCTACTTCAGGTAAAGTCCATTGTCTAACTCTATTAAGTACATGCTGATTCTGATCGCGAAGATGGATTTCAATCGCATGGTTCGGTGATCAGAATTTTGGGCTATTACTTAAGAGTTATGATATTTATATTGCTTAGGAATAGATAACAACAAGGTTTTCATATGGATTGTAAGGATAAGTTTTTCCGCAAAGTTTTAAAATAAAAGAAAAAGGTTTTGATTTTATTTATTTTAAGTATCCTTACAATGGCATTTGTGAAAAGTTGTTGCTTATAAGATTCCATTGATAGCAATATTGGAAAAATGGATTTGATTCTTTCGGTTGTGGTAGTGTCTAATATTACCAAATAAGGAAAGATTCTCATCACCCAAGGTTCAATTGGACCGAAACTTGGAATCATGCAAGTTGTATAGTATGATGAATGAGAACTTTCAGCTTGGAAAATTAAGACTAATTCCTTATGTGAATAAGGAAAGGACTAAGGGATCGAGTACACATTCTTGTGCACTGGTCAAGTCCACCACAAAAGATCAAGAAGACTATTCGTCATGATTTACTTAAAGTTCAGTAAATATGGTTATACTTATAAGTTTAAGTATAAGTCTGTAGCATTGGAGAAGTTTCAATGTGAGACAGAACGAATAAGAAGAATCAAAGTATGGCAGAAAGATAAAAGTTTCTCAAATCTGAAAAGAAGGGAGAGTACTTTAGTATCATGTTTATGATCATCTTAATGATTAAGATACCATATCACAATTGGTCCTCTAAAGTCATCTTAGTGCATTCTTATGACTAAGAAGAGGAGTCATGAATTGTTGAAATGGTTAAATCAAAAAGATGAGTCATACTTCGTTCCAAAACAATTCTTAGAGTCATACTCCAAGATTGTAACTTGAGTGACATATCTTAAAGAGGGTTTGTTAACACTAGTCAAATGTAAGAGTAAAAGGTTATATACTCTTGTACATTTGAAATTGGTAAGTTGTGATGTTTTGGATAAAACAGAGACCAACTTAGGCCAATTGTGTAAAGTGTTAGTCTTGATAAAGAATCCACACTATCTCTTGAATATTTGACAAGGGAGTCTTATATGTCAAGAGGACAGTGGGAGTCTTAAAGCTCTTGAAAGTTTCAAGACTTAATCAAGAATAAAACCTAAAGTCCTTCACTAGCACACGACTTGAGGTTTATAACCTATCGTGTTGAAATTTTTGTGCCTATTCAAGTTGGCTTTGCGTAGGAGTTCTGAGAGTTCTCAATTGGTTGCACAACTACGTGGAAGCAATGGCAGGCACCTGAGCTGCCAAATGGCAAGAATTTAAGATTGCACAAGTTTAATCAATATGAGTTTGGATTTGTCACTAACCTTGTCTTGTGATTATGGTTTTGACAAATTCACATGGATAAGAACACATACACTATTAAATCTAAGTGTCATAAGGTTTCTCTCCGATTCATGAAAATGATGGTGAGGAAACACTTTCACTAAGTAGATTTTAGCTAGATAGCAGTTGTGATATTTGCATTCTCAAAGTTGTTAGTGGAGCATGTGTGGTTTACCGGCACACTAACATGGACTTGTGAGAAGTGGCAAAGGTCTAAACAATTGAGACTATGATTACGGCATCCCTTTTCATAGTTCTAAAATTGTTTAGACAGACATGTGAGCTATCTAAGAGAGGTGTATGATTTTGATAAAGTTTTATCAAAACAATCTAGTATCAGAAATCTGAACTTTGGTAAGAAAGTCAGCTGATTTCTGAGTACATGTTAAAGCTAGTGGGAGCATAAGTGTTATGCTAATAATCATCATGTTAGTGGGAGCATGATAATTATGACAAAGGTTGCAAGTTAGCAATGTTAATTATAGAAAACAAAAGTTTCAATTCGTGAGGTTGCAGGGGTTGAAAAAGTTCTTTTGCTATAATTAAGGGAGATGAAATTATACTTCATTTCAATTCTAAAAGCTTAGATTGAGATTTTAATCGTATTTAATCAAGGATATATATATGAATTTCATGATGGAATGGCTCAACATAAGGAAATTCTATATATGGGTCCATTATTTGCGTTCTAAAATTCGATTATGATTACGACATCCCTTTATATAATCTGAATTTTGAGAACTTGGCAAATTGAAATGAAAATATTATAGCAAAAGACTGGTTTAGTCTTTATGTGAGACATCATGAATCGTGTCCCATATGCTTCGGATATAGGATTGATTACATGTGCTATATTCATCCTTTCTAAAATTTTCCAAATGCCTGGGGCATTATGAAGGGAAAAGGTCTAGAATTGGATATGACTAAAATTATTAAGCAATTGTCGAGGACAATCTAAGGTTTACCAAAGATTGGTTGCTCAAGGACAGTTGGAAGTATAATGTTAATTCTGGAAGGACCATATTGACATAATCTGTAAGGAGGCAACTCTTGTTCAGAAGTGATAGTCAAAATGGAATATGGAAATGTTTCAAAGTTAGAAATTATTCAATCTGTGTAAGATTAGGAAACTTAATGAAAGAAGGATGTTTTTAAGGAGCTGATCTCCTTTGGAATGCTCTGTAATGATTGTTGTCAAGTCTTTCTGACTTCGTGCATAATCATTAAGAGGATCAATGCATATAAGTTTAGAATCTAACAGATTTCAGTAAATGGCATGAATTTGGAATTCTTGCATTTGCAGTAAGGATTTGGGACTGTGAAAAGAGGATCATTGGAGTGATGTTCAATTGATCTATTTTACAAAGTAAAGATCATAGACAAACATAGTATGCATACTTGGTGTATGGCATGACTAGTGTTTAGAAAACATAGTGTACATGCTTGGAGCATGGGACAACTATTGTTTTAAATTCAAGTATAAAGTTGATAAAACCGAAACAATGAATAATGAGTAATCAGTATGGTGATAAATAAAAGTGTTTATTTATATTCATAGGGTTTGATACCATATTTGATTCATTTATTCTTGTGTTTCACTTTGCATGTTTTGACTTCCAGAATAACTAAGTCGCTCTTCCTGAATGATTTAGTTATTCAAACCATCCACAGTCGGTCATATGTTGGAAGTAGATATGAATCAAGACTGTCATGGGTTGGTTTGTAGAGGTCCAAGTTGGTGGACAAAGTGGTGCTACAACACTCATGAGTGCTCATAAGTTCTGAGTATTGGATTCAACCCGCGCTCATTTGAATCACTTCATGGATTTTATCACGAGTGATCATGAGACGATAATATCTTATATTCTTCAAACCTAGAGATATGAGTTGTTACTATGAGTTGGTTATACATTGATTGCACGAAAACGCATTGGTAACTCGATGTTATAAAACGTGCCTTTGTGTATGATTCAACAAGTAGTAGAACAAGCCATATGAGTCGAAGTTTATCCATTCCTTTTACCTTCGGGATAAAAGCGATATCTGTGGGCCCCTCGGTGATTTAAAGATGATACATGTGAGTGCTTGGCCAAGCCAGGACTGATTTGATTTGTTCAATCAGTTAGTCATCATGAATCGGAAATCAGGAAACAACAAATGGACAGAGAGAATGATTGATAATCCATGTCTCAGTCCATATGATATCTAGAATAGAGGAATATATGATCCCTTATCTAATGGACAAGTCATTGACAAAGGTCAGAGTTCATCGACAAGGTCAGAGTTTGACAGAAGCTTTTGAGACTGTTGGATTAATGTCTAAGTCCACAACTATAATTGGTAAGACTTGACCCGACCCGGCATGGTCCATTTGGGTTGCATGGCATCATGCATTTGGATAGACTATAATGAGAGAAATAACACTTAAGGTTGGTTAATATATTATAAGTTCTAATATATATTAATAAGGTTATTTAATTAGTATTGATCAAGAATTAATTTGGAATTAATTAAGTGATCAAAAGGAGACTAATTAAATATATGGGTTGATTGTGTAAATCATTCATTCTTATATATGTGGGCTTGTGATCCAAGATTCCTTATGTTGGACTAAGTCCATGGGGTGACCCATGGATACTCCATGGAGGTTAAAATCCATTGAGCATAAGGAATGGGTAAAATTATGAGTTACATGGTGTAACCCTAATAGCCACCATATAAAAGAATCCCATGGCTCAAGAAATCGGGCACTAATGTGTGTGTGTGAGGGCTAGACGATTTCAAGGAGTGTTCAAGTTTCTCTCAAGTTATTCCAAGTGTATTTGGTGTTGTGTGAACCATTTGAGGTGTCACACTTGGGGCACTAGGCACTCAAGCTTCATGAAGACATTCTACATCAAAGAGGTATGTATTCTATCTTGTTATATTTATTATTTTGTATGCTAGATTAGGATAATACCTTGGATGTTCATAATTGTATGTATAATAGAGAAAACATAGATCCAAGGTATTTAGGGTTGCATGTAAACTTAGGAGTGTTAGAATGCTCATAACCCAACATGAGTTTACGACCACCTTGAGTTTACGGCCGTAAACTCTTGGTGTCTTGGCCGTAAACTCCTCTTGAATGAGTTTATGGCTTGATCTTTGTACAGTGGCTCTATAAAATACTTCCTAACACTCGTTCCTTGAATGTATTGGGTTAGAACACTCAAACAAACTCTAAATAGTGCTAAAAGATAGCAGGAGCGAGTCTGACTTGAGGTTGACTGTACTGGCTTAACTTACAAGGCAAAAATTTTCGGGTTGTCACATTATCCCCCCTTTAGATGGAATTTCATCCCGAAATTAGCTTTCTTAGTAGTACTACTGGGGTTGCGCTCCTCTGATTTGGCAGAATACCCACTCGTAGACGTGGCACTTTGCCTTACTGTTGATGATAGGATTCATACTCGGTCCATCTATCATTACTTCGTGTATACAAGTCTTATATAATTAGAATTAGTAAGACGGTCGAATGTGCGACTCTGCCCCAGGTCCACAACCAAACAAGGAACAGGATATAGGGCGGAAACACATACTAGATCTGCGTAATCCTAATCATATACTACTCTCGCGTATACACTTAATAGTGATAAGTGGGCTGAATCCGTCCTTAGCCTATGTGCTTGAACTGGGTCTGCTGGACGAGTGGTATTTCGGAAAGGTCTGTGGACATATGACGGCAGGGCTTCGGAAGACAAAGTACTCTTCGCACGAGTACTTCGGGGTTTAGAATACGAAAGATAAAACTGAGTTTTAGGTCGGACTGTCGTTACGAATGACGAAGGTTTCGTGAACTTGACGGTCGAGGCAATAGAAACATATCAACTTAGTATGGTGAGGACCACGCCATCTCATGACGAATGATAGAAACAAACTCTTTACTGAACAAAGTTTGGCCTATTTGAAAGAAATGACTGTTATACGATGATGTACTGCCTAGTGTGCTCGAAAATTTACTCTTCGTAAATGTTCTAGTGCTTTCTGTTTTCCTCTTGATGTTAACACTTCTACGTATCGTACCGCGATGTGCGCATACATACCGCGAAAGTGCTTTGTTATCTAGAATCGATACTTAAACTACGATCCTCCTTGGTACCACTACGATCGCCTTGAATATACAAGTTATGAATAATTAAGATGAATTGGACGGTCGACTGAGTAACTCTGCCTCAAATCCACAACCAAACAAGGAACAAGAATTAAGGCGGAATCACTCACTCTAAGTCTGCAAAATCTTAGCTATGCACAACCCTAACGTACATACTAAGCCATCATAGCTTCTCAGAACGGATCTCCTACTTCTTTTGAATACTGTGACCTACTTCATTATGTGAGTTATTATAATTACTTTTAAGTGTTATCCCCAAATTTTAATCTTATGTAAGTATAAATTAATTTTCAAAGCAATTAGTATTTCGAAAACATACCGCTGCTCGATGGCGACTCCGAGGTCGAGTCTCCTGCGGTGATCATCAGAATTCGCCCATCCGCTCCTGAGTTCTTTGTTATCGGGCAGTCCTCCTGGTAGTGTCATGTTTCACCACAGCCATAGCAGGCTTGGTTTTCTCCAACTCCGGGGACTTGGGAGATCGGTTGAGCCGGTGCTCTGCAGAAACGGACTGTGTGTCCCTTTTGTTGGATTAATGTCTAAGTCCATAACTATATTTGGTATGTACTTGACCCGACCCGGCATGTTCCATTTGGGTTGCACTTCACCGGCACAATTTATATGGATAGTCTTTTGAGAATAGTATATTTATGATTTATATTAATATATTATAAGTTCTAATATATTAATATGGAATCATATTATTTAATTAGTAATGATCAAGAATTAATTTAGAATTAATTAAGTGATCAAAAAGAAGTAATTAAATATGGACTCTTATATATATATGGAATGGGCCAAGTTCATTTAGGTTGGGCTAAGCTTTCATGGATGGTCCATGGAGCTTTTAACCCATGGATCCTATGTAAATGAAAGGTCATGGGTATTAGGGTTTACATGGATGTAACCCTAATCCTCCATAATATATAAAGGGGTCCTTGGCTCACAAAATTGGCACAAGTGTGTGAAAATAAGAGTGGGCCGATTTTAGTGTGCTTACATATTCTCTCAAATTCTTCCAAGGTGTTTTGGTGATTTGTGATTCCATTTGAGGCTTCCACACTATTGGGGCTAAGCTCTTAAAGCTTGAAGACATCAAGCTACATCAAAAGGTATGTCATCTAACTAGAACTTTGTAGTATAGGTGCTTCATAATATGCTAGTTAGGATGAAACCTTGGAATAGTTAATATTTGCATGTATAATATAGAAAACATAGATCCAAGGTTTATAGGGTTGCATGTACACCATAGGAGTGTTAGAATGCTCAAAACCCAACAGTGGTATCAGAGCCATGGGTTGTTTTCTGTTATATTGATGCAAATGTTTTATTTTCAAGTTGGAAAAAAAGGAAAAAAAATCATGACGTTTGTCAAATTTTAAGATAATTACTTGTTTTGTGAAAAACGAATTATTTGTAAAATTTGAATCATTTGTTATATGAGTTGAATTAGGTCAAATTTCGTAAAAGATAAAATGATATGATTATTTTATTAGTTTTAAAAGTTTGATCTAAATGTTTTAAGGAGTTACAAATTTTGTCATAAAATTTTGGAGCTCAAAAGTTTTTTTTTAAAGTTGTGATCTTAAGGGTTTTTTGAAACTTCCATAAGTTATGGATATGAAAGTTTTTTAAAATTTTTTTTTTGATTCAAAGTTTTTATGGAGTTACAAAATTTGGTGTTAATGTTTTAAAGAATTCCATAACTTGTTCTTAAGTTATGGAACATGGAAAGTTTCATCATAAAACACCATTAATTCCATAAGTTATGGAATCCAAAGGTTTTCAAGAATTACAAAACTTGCCCTCAAGTTTTGGAATTTGAAAAAAGTTTTTTATGAAAAAAAGAATTGAATACTAAAACTCTTGGGTTCATAACTTAAACAATTAATTAAATGGTTTTAATTTTGAGTTTAATAATTGGAATTATGATGTTTTGTTGAATAGTTCAAATTAACTCTTATGGACTTTATTAATAGTTAATTAAAGCGTTTAATTAAAAGAGTATTATTAAATCCATAAATATATGGTTTGAGTTTAATTAAATTAAAAGTCTAGTTTAATTAATAGATTAAACCATCAAGTATTTTAAATGTCTAAAATACACCCTTATACTATTATAATATTAAAAGTTTAATATATTATATGTATAACAGCAAGTCGTCTTACCATTAGTAGGCCTCATTCACGAAGCCGGTCTATAAGGGGGGTATAAGGTTGTTGCCTATAAAATGGCAGCTTAATGGGTGTCCACTCTCACCCACCGCTTCCTTGACTGGTGGAGGGTCGTTAGCCGAACAGGTAGGACAAGGACTATAATTCTCCCTTCATTAAAAGTAATAATGATAAATACTAAGTAACTAAATGTGACAACCCGAAATTTACTCCGTCACTGTAACCCGTTTCCGTTAATAAAAGTTAATTCTATGAAAATTTTTCCGTTAACTTTTATTTATTAAAATAATTCATTTTGAGTTATTAAAATAATATATTTAATGACGGAACAAAAGCAACTAAGTCGGGTTACGGTTAGTTTACCGGGTAAAAACATTTAGCTCCGTTTAAACGACAGTGTATGGTGGGTCCCCACTAGGCAGCCATATATAAAGGAGGAGTGTCCACCTTTAGAGCCTTTTCCCACCTTGGAGCTTTCTCTCTCTACTTTCTCTCTCTAAAAATCGGGTTTGGCCAAAAGATCACCTCATTCAAGCTCAAAAATCAAAGGTAATCTTCCTAACTTGTTGTTTAACTTAGTATTCATGCCATCTCAAGTTTGAATCATCCAAATGCCTCAACATGCACGTGTTTACGGTTTAGGGAGCCTCCCAAAAACCGTGAACTCCCAAAAAGGGGTTTAGAAGCCCCAAAAACACTTCCAACCCTCCTCTAAAGCTTAGATACTTACATGCATGGACTAAGGAACCCAAGATCGTGACTTTTTGGCCATAAACTTGAGTTTACGGTTCTTGAACATTCAAGAACCGTAAACCCAAAACCGTAAACACCTCAAATGGTGTTTTGATGCCCCTAAACCCTTAGCTTGTTTGATGAACTCGAAACTAGTGGAGATGAGCTTAGGACCCGAAAACATGAAATGGTTGAAGTGGTCAAAGGTTTACGGCCGTAAACCCTAGAGTTTACGACCGTAAACTCCCAAGGAGTGGTCCAAGGACCGTAAACTCCAAGGGAGTACCCAATTGAACCCTAATCACTTCCAAAGCCCTCGAATTGATCCTAGGAGCCTTCCTTGTGATGCATGAGACCTTTAGACACACAAACTCACCATTTCCATGAGTTTATGGCCGTAAACTCATGGGGGAAATGGTCTCCCAACCGTAAACACACTTAAGTGTGGCCAAGTGAAGTGTAAACTCCATAATGAGGCCATACACTCCTTAGATGCCACCTTTAGCACTCCTAACACTTGAAACAAAGTGTTTTCATACATTAAAGTGCCTTTACTCACTTAATTAGTGATTACACAACTAATTAGATACTTTATACATCACTACATGATTACTTAGGATCCGTGTGTGTGTTCAAGTCCTCACTTGACACCTAGCATCCTATAACTTGCAACCAAAAGGATTTTCTACACTATTAACTGTTTTTACCACCAAAAAGGGATCTTCAATATTTTCAAATGTATTGCCAATTAAACTGTTTTCGAATGATTTACCAAATTCATTTTCGTGTTAATCACTATAAAACTATTTTCCAAAATTCGTTTAAACTAATTTTTATTCTCAAACCATATCTACACCAATATATTTATATAAGTAAGACTTGAAGGACTTAGGACTAATAGCTCACCTTATTTCCTGTTCTTGTTTGATTGTGGGCTTAAGGTATTTTGTTATTAGTCCGACTCTCGTTGAATTCTTAGTTATATATCTTATCTATTTGTGTCAGATATAAAAGTTTTCATATCAGTTCAGTGCCTTTGGATATCAAAGACATGCAACCAACAATACTATTTAACTATAATGGGTATAGTTAAGGGATACTACTCAATGCTACTATTGCCATGACAACTATCAGAGTCAGTTCAGTTGTGAGTCAATATATGCTATGTACTATTCAAGAGAACACTATATACTATACAAGAAGAACATTACATACTATACAAAGAAAACACTACATACTATACAAGAGAACTTACTAAAATAGAATGTGACATACTATTTCTCGATACAACACATCTTTGTGCTATCACCGCGTAACCAGAGTCTCCTGGAGGGAGAGTGGGCATTATGTGTATAGATCTATACGGGATAGACACTCCCACATCCCGACTGCTAGCTACAGTCCGAGCTGTCTAGGCCCAGGGGTGACAAAATGTCACATCTACATATGACTCAGAGGGTCAAAGGGATTCGATCGTTAATCAGCATGGTTACGTACGAGTTCACATTCAAACCTTTAATTAATACTTTAAGAATTAAAGGCAACAGACTCCCTGAGGAGTATTGTACATTTAATACTACCTGGAGCCTGCATTTCATTACATATGGCCGACAGTAATACTGTTGGGGTAAAACATTTTTCTCATTACTATACATGGATAGAGTCAAACTATATTTTCAAACTAATAACTACTGGGAAAACTTGTACATTATCAAAGGAACAAACAAACCATCGGGTCTGGGTGAAGACTACTTTTTTCTGGAAAACATAGGGTTTTTCTAGGGCCCATACTATTTTCAAACACCGAAACTTTCTTTTACAAAGTATAAATGTGAATATTTTATACAGAAAATGACACTAAATACTTATGAACTCACCAGCTTTTTGCTGATAAACGTTTTCAAAATAACTTGTATTCTCAGGTCATCAGTAGACAGGTACGGATGCAGCCTTTGAGAAGACGGAGCACACATAAGACTCCATTTTATTTTGATTGTATTTTTGGTGTCTAAACATTTGTACTGAACACGTTTGTATTACAATTATTATCTTAATGCAATGGATGTTGTTACTTGTCTTTACTATTATGCTTTGTTATGATACTGTACATGACGTCCTCCACCCCAGAACGTATTCCGCCGTTCTCGGTTTTGGGGTGTGACAGATTGGTATCAGAGCACTGTTTATAGTGAATCAAGTATATCAACCCATAAAAGATATACAAACTATAAACACATCGGGACTAAAACACTCTGAACAAGAATATATACTTTTAAATAATAAAATATTTAACTAAGTATATATGTACATTCATTCATACAAAGGGTCAGTATCATACTAGAACAGAACCAAAGTATTAAGATTGTTGAACAGCACAGTTAGGCTTAGAGACATATGGCCAAAACTAGGCGGATGTAGCCTGATCAACTACATTTTCCTAGGAGTGGCTAGCATGTGCCTAAGAATGGTTGTGGTGTTGCAACAAGTCTAAAACTTACCAATACTACTACAAGAACATCAGAACAAGAATACTATAGGAGTATTCTGTATTCTAGTTACAACATATGTGAGAACTAAAAGGGTCGTTACTAGTAGGGCAATAGTTGCTAAGTGGATACACCACGATTACATGTGACTAAGGCGTTATAGACTTAGAATCTGTGACCTTTGCTTCATTTCCTGTTCTTGTTTGATTGTGGGCTTGGAGTTAGGGTCACTTATTCGAAGGTCTATTCTGCTTCGATTACATGTAATTGGTATGCACTATACAAATATTGGGTCGACTAATAACGATCATCTTATAAGTATCATAGATTAGCGCCTGTAAATTTTCTCTCCCCATTCTCGCGTAAATGGCATAACCGCATCCCGAGCGGAAGTCATAGAACTCTGAGCATGTCGGAGGACGCACGAGCGACATCTTCAGGGAGTTGTGCGCCAACTGGCTGATCTTAGGGTTTGCTCCAAAGGATCCCCGTCGGCAGTAAAAGATGCCAACTCATCCTTCCCTTTTGATTAAGGAATAACCTTCTTTTCTATAGTCAATAGAGTACATGCCTGTAAACATTCCTATCTTTGGAAGTACTCTAGCCAGACTACTAAACTGCCAACATTTTTCCTTGATGGTTTGATGTAAGACCTCCTGCTAGGTCATTTTCTTTCCCAAACTCTTTATACATCAGTAATACCAGTAATATTGGTAGTATCTAATCGATGGGGAAGTTGTACTTTTGGGTGTCCCTAACCTAGTAGTACATTTCCCTTTGTTTGATAGACTATAGAGAGTTAGTCCAAGAAACACTCTTATCACGTTTACAAATCGATTCTTACTTTTGTCATTGTTTTCGTAACCTTTCAGTACAGGATGCCGCCTCGCAAGCGTCCAACCAGGAGAACTCCCGCAACTCAAGCTCCACCACCACCACCTACACCGCCGGTTCCTCCGCAGTTCGACCCAGTGTTGTTCCAAACAGCCGTGACCGCCGCTCTGGCGCAAGTCAATTCTGGTGGTGCCAGTGGAGGTGGACTGGGCACTAACTCTAGCCAAGATGAAACCCACCCCCGTGCTCGGGAATGCACCTACAAAGATTTCATCAGTTGCAAGCCTACCTACTTCAACGGGACCGGGGGAATCCTTGCCCTAACCCAATGGTTCGAAAGAACCGAAGCAGTATTCGAAATGTGCTCCTGCCCCGAAGGGAGCAAGATAAAGTTTGCTACTTGTACCCTTACCCAAAGGGCCCTAACATGGTGGAATAGCCATGTCAAAGCCCTCTCCCTGGTAGCAGCTAACGCCATGGGTTGGGATACACTGAAAGACCTAATGATGACAGAGTACTGCCCAAAGGGAGAAATTCAGAAATTGGAGGAGGAACTCTGGAGTCTCAAAATGCAGGGTTCCGATATAGTAGCTTACACAACCCGGTACTGCGAGCTGGTAGCCCTATTCCCTAACATGGTTCCCTCGGAAGCCAAGAAGATTGAGCGATACATCGGGGGCCTAGTGCCTCCGTATCGTGGGAACGTTCTATCATCAAGGCCAACGACCTTCGAAAGTGCCAAGGAATTGGCCCAAATGCTTATCGATCATGAAGTTCCCCATGCTCCATCAACAACTACAACCATCACTACTGCTCCAACTCACGCCTCCGACAACAAGAGAAAACGGGGAGATCGAAAGAAAGGGAAATCAGTCAAATCCTCTCCCAGTAACCAGCAAATAGTGGTTGTCCATGCTGCCACTACTCCTACTGCCCCTGTACCCGCCAAAACATATGCGGGGAATCTACCCAAGTGCGATAAGTGCGCCTTCCATCATAACGGCCCATGCCGTGAAATGCACTGCGCCAATTGCGACCGGAAGGGCCACACCATCCGGTTCTGCAGAGCACCTCCCAAACCTATTTCCCAAATTCCCAGTTCGGGAGTGAGCCGAGCCTGCTATGGCTGTGGCGAAGTCGGACATTTCAAAAGAAATTGTCCAAAGGCTGGCAACGTGGGAGGAGCAGGTAGACTACTTGCTATTGGCCATAATGAGGCTGTAGCAGACCCCACCGTAGTCACGGGTACGTTCCTTCTCGATAACTCTTATGCTTGTATTCTATTCGATAGTGGGGCAGAAAGAAGTTTCGTAAATCAAAACTTTAAACACTTACTCAAACAATCACCGCAATCACTGAAAGAAACCTTCGTCGTAGAAATGGCTAACGGCAAGACGGAAAGTTCTAACGAAATCTACCTAGGTTGTACCCTCACGCTAGATAATCATTCGTTTCCTATCGATCTCATACCAGTAGCGATCAAGAGCTTTGATGTCATCATAGGCATGGACTGGTTGAGTCTCCACCGTACTGACATCCTGTGTTTCGACAAAGCCATCCGTCTGAACCTGCCCAACAATGAAACATTGATGATCTACGGAGACAAACCCAGTACGAGCCTTCGCATCATTTCGAGCATTCAAGCCCAGAAATACTTGCGCAAGGAATATCGCGCATTCCTTGCACACGTTGTCGACATGAGCCGGAAAACGAAAGAACTCAAAGATTTCCCCGTCGTGTGCGACTTCCCTGACATCTTTCCAGAGGAACTTCCAGGTTTACCTCCTAAACGACAAGTAGAGTTCCGAATCGACTTAATCCCAGGAGCAACCCCCGTAGCAAAGGCGCCCTATCGTCTAGCGCCTGCTGAGATGCAAGAACTATCCGGCCAACTTAACGAACTGCTCAGCAAGGGCTTTATAAGACCACGCTTCTCACCCTGGGGAGCACCAGTCTTGTTCGTAAAGAAGAAAGACGGATCGTTCCGCATGTGCATCGACTACAGAGAACTCAACAAGCTGACAATCAAGAACCGTTATCCACTTCCTCGTATAGACGATTTATTTGATCAACTGCAAGGGGCGAGCTACTTTTCCAAAATTGATCTAAGGTCCGGGTATCACCAGTTGCGAGTACTCGAGGAGGATGTTCCGAAGACAGCCTTCCGGACTCGTTACGGTCACTACGAGTTCGTAGTGATGCCGTTCGGACTGACCAATGCGCCCGCAGTCTTCATGGACTTGATGAATAGAGTATGCCGTCCGTACTTGGATCAGTTCGTCATCGTCTTCATTGATGATATACTTATCTACTCTAGAAGTGAGGAGGAGCATAGCGATCATCTGCGACAGGTCCTGGAAACTCTACGATCGGAGAAGCTTTACGCGAAGTTCTCAAAGTGCGAATTTTGGATCCGAAGAGTCGAATTCTTAGGACACGTGGTTAGCAAAGAAGGAATCCACGTGGACCCATCCAAGATTAAAGCTATTGAGAACTGGTCAGCACCGAAGACGCCTACCGAAATTCGCCAATTTCTAGGCCTCGCTGGCTACTACCGAAGATTCATTCAGAATTTCTCTCGGATTGCGAAGCCTCTTACGGCATTGACCCAGAAAGGCGTGGCCTTTGACTGGGAAGAAAAACAAGAGAAGGCATTCCGAACCCTGAAGCGAGCCTTGTGCACCGCGCCGATACTGTCCCTCCCCAAAGGGACAGAAGACTTCGTAGTCTATTGCGATGCATCCAAACAGGGGCTCGGCTGTGTTCTGATGCAACGAGGTAAGGTCATCGCCTACACCTCAAGACAGCTGAAGACACACGAAGTCAACTACACCACGCACGACCTCGAGCTGGGAGCGGTCGTGTTCGCCCTAAAGATATGGAGACACTATCTGTATGGTACAAAGAGCACCATCTATACCGACCACAAAAGCCTCCAGCACATCTTCAACCAGAAGGAGCTCAACATGAGACAACGACGGTGGGTCGAGCTACTCAATGACTACGAATGTGAAATCCGTTACCACCCGGGTAAAGCCAATGTAGTAGCAGACGCCCTAAGTCGGAAGGAATATTCTGGGCGAAGAGTCAAGTCCCTAACCATGACTATCCATTCGCATCTACCCGCACAAATTAAGGGAGCACAACTTGAAGCTTTGAAACCAGAAAATGTGGCGGGAGAGTCCCTGCGAGGAATGGATAAGAATCTGGTAGTCAAGGATGACGGAGCTTACTACCTCATGGACCGGATCTGGACACCGCGACACGGTGGCTTCAGAGACTTGGTCATGAAAGAAGCACACAACACTCGATATTCCATTCACCCAGGTTCAGATAAGATGTACCTGGATCTCAAGAAATCGTACTGGTGGCCTAACATGAAAGCGGAAATCGCTACCTTCGTGAATAAGTGCCTTACTTGCGCTAAGGTCAAGGTCGAATACCAGAAACCCTCGGGTCTTCTCCAACAGCCAGAGATACCTGAATGGAAGTGGGAGAGAATTACTATGGATTTCATTACCAAATTGCCCAAATCTCCGAGTGGGTACGACACCATTTGGGTAATTGTCGACCGGCTAACCAAATCCGCCCACTTCCTTCCCATCAAGGAAAATTTCAAAATGGAGAGACTTACGCGAATTTACATCCAAGAGGTAGTCCGACTGCACGGTGTACCTGTGTCCATTATTTCCGATCGGGATAGCAGGTTCACCTCAAGGTTCTGGCAGTCACTACAGAAGGCTCTTGGAACTAAGCTGGATATGAGCACATCATATCATCCTCAAACCGATGGACAAAGTGAGAGAACTATTCAAACCTTGGAGGATATGCTGCGAGCCTGTGTAATCGACTTTGGTAAGGCGTGGGATACCCACTTACCCCTAGTCGAGTTTTCCTACAACAACAGTTATCACACAAGCATCAAAGCTGCTCCATTCGAAGCCCTATACGGCCGGAAGTGCAGATCCCCTCTGTGCTGGGCCGAGGTAGGCGACACTCAATTAGCTAAGGGACGAGTTCCTGACAGCACTCTCACCGGTCCAGAAATCATCCGCGAAACCACCGAAAGGATCGTACAAATCCGAGCACGACTTAAAGCCTCAAGAGACCGACAGAAAAGCTACGCAGACAAACGGAGGAAACCCTTGGAATTCCAGGTGGGAGACCGAGTCCTTTTGAAAGTCTCACCCTGGAAAGGCTTGATACGCTTCGGAAAGCGCGGAAAGCTGAATCCAAGATACATAGGGCCTTTTGAGATTCTCGCTAGAATCGGCCCCGTAGCTTACAAACTCAATCTACCCCGCGAACTTAGTAATGTGCATCCTACCTTCCACGTCTCGAATTTGAAAAAGTGCCTATCCGAAGAGACTCTCATAATTCCACTCGATGAAATCGAGATCAATGAGAGCCTCAACTTCGTGGAAGAACCTGTGGAGATCATGGACCGAGAGGTCAAACGAACGAAGCAAAGCCGCATCCCGATTGTGAAGGTTCGTTGGAATGCCAAACGAGGACCAAAGTTCACTTGGGAGCGCGAGGATCAAATGAAACTTAACTATCCTCATCTCTTTGCTTAGTTGCGTTGTAATAACGTAACTACTTGAATTCTGAATTTCGGGACGAAATTCCCTCTAACGGGGGGATGATGTGACAACCCGAAATTTACTCCGTCACTGTAACCCGTTTCCGTTAATAAAAGTTAATTCTATGAAAATTTTTCCGTTAACTTTTATTTATTAAAATAATTCATTTTGAGTTATTAAAATAATATATTTAATGACGGAACAAAAGCAACTAAGTCGGGTTACGGTTAGTTTACCGGGTAAAAACATTTAGCTCCGTTTAAACGACAGTGTATGGTGGGTGCCCACTAGGCAGCCATATATAAAGGAGGAGTGTCCACCTTTAGAGCCTTTTCCCACCTTGGAGCTTTCTCTCTCTACTTTCTCTCTCTAAAAATCGGGTTTGGCCAAAAGATCACCTCATTCAAGCTCAAAAATCAAAGGTAATATTCCTAACTTGTTGTTTAACTTAGTATTCATGCCATCTCAAGTTTGAATCATCCAAATGCCTCAACATGCATGTGTTTACGGTTTGGGGAGCCTCCCAAAAACCATGAACTCCCAAAAAGGGGTTTAGAAGCCCCAAAAACACTTCGAAACCTCCTCTAAAGCTTAGATACCTACATGCATGGACTAAGGAACCCAAGATCGTGACTTTTTGGCCATAAACTTGAGTTTACGGTTCTTGAACATTCAAGAACCGTAAACCCAAAACCGTAAACACCTCAAATGGTGTTTTGATGCCCCTAAACCCTTCGTTAGCTTGTTTGATGAACTTGAAACTAGTGTAGATGAGCTTAGGACCCGAAAACATGAAATGGTTGAAGTGGTCAAGGGTTTACGGCCGTAAACCCTAGAGTTTACGACCGTAAACTCCCAAGGAGTGGTCCAAGGACCGTAAACTCCAAGGGAGTACCCAATTGAACCCTAATCACTTCCAAAGCCCTCGAATTGATCCTAGGAGCCTTCCTTGTGATGCATGAGACCTTTAGACACACAAACTCACCATTTCCATGAGTTTACGGCCGTAAACTCATGGGGGAAATGGTCTCCCAACCCTAAACACACTTAAGTGTGGCCAAGTGAAGTGTAAACTCCATAGTGAGGCCATACACTCCTTAGATGCCACCTTTAGCACTCCTAACATTTGAAACAAAGTGTTTTCATACATTAAAGTGCCTTTACTCACTTAATTAGTGATTACACAACTAATTAGATACTTTATACATCACTACATGATTACTTAGGATCCGTGTGTGTGTTCAAGTCCTCACTTGACACCTAGCATCCTACTCGGCGTTTCCATCCACTTCACTCACTACAGGTGAGTTCATACCCCTAAATGAACCTTTTTAAATGTTTTTAACTGTTTTATGGGGGGGAATACAAGTTGAACCAACTAAGTTATAGTAACAATCGCATGTGAATTATAACTTGCAACCAAAAGGATTTTCTACACTATTAACTGTTTTTACCACCAAAAAGGAATCTTCAATATTTTCAAATGTATTGCCAATTAAACTGTTTTCGAATGATTTACCAAATTCATTTTCGTGTTAATCACTATAAAACTATTTTCCAAAATTCGTTTAAACTAATTTTTATTCTCAAACCATATCTACACCAATATATTTATATAAGTAAGACTTGAAGGACTTAGGACTAATAGCTCACCTTATTTCATGTTCTTGTTTGATTGTGGGCTTAAGGTATTTTGTTATTAGTCCGACTCTCGATACGACACATCTTTGTGCTATCACCGCGTAACCAGAGTCTCCTGGAGGGAGAGCGGGCATTATGTGTATAGATCTATACGGGATAGACACTCCCACATCCCGACTGCTAGCTACAGTCCGAGCCGTCTAGGCCCAGGGGTGACAAAATGTCACATCTACATATGACTCGGAGGGTCAAAGGGATTCGATCGTCAATCAGCATGGTTACGTACGAGTTCACATTCAAACCTTTAATTAATACTTTAAGAATTAAAGGCAACAGACTCCCTGAGGAGTATTGTACATTTAATACTACCTGGAGCCTGCATTTCATTACATATGGCCGACAGTAATACTGTTGGGGTAAAACATTTTTCTCATTACTATACATGGATAGAGTCAAACTATATTGTCAAACTAATAACTACTGGGAAAACTTGTACATTATCAAAGGAACAAAAAAACCATCGGGTCTGGGTGCAGACTACTTTTTTCTGGAAAACATAGGGTTTTTCTAGGGCCCATACTATTTTCAAACACCAAAACTTTCTTTTACAAAGTATAAATGTGAATATTTTATACAGAAAATGACACTAAATACTTATGAACTCACCAGCTTTTTGCTGATAAACGTTTTCAAAATAACTTGTATTCTCAGGTCATCAGTAGACAGGTACGGATGCAACCTTTGAGAAGACGGAGCACACATAAGACTCCATTTTATTTTGATTGTATTTTTGGTGTCTAAACATTTGTACTGAACACGTTTGTATTACAATTATTATCTTAATGCAATGGATGTTGTTACTTGTCTTTACTATTATGCTTTGTTATGATACTGTACATGACGTCCTCCACCCCAGAACGTATTCTGCCGTTCTCGGTTTTGGGGTGTGACACTAAACCTTTTATTAATTCCCAATCTTAGTTACTTAGGAAAATGTGAATAAGGTGCTAATCCATGAAATTACACTTTGCACTTTGTTTAAACCGTTAGTGGAGCGTGTGTGGTTAACCGGCACACTAACCTGGATTTAACAAAGTAGGCAAAGGGTAACTTAATATTTATCATAGTATTGGTGGAGCTCGTGTGGTTAACCGGCACATCGATTGAGGGGTAAATATTAAGGGTACCAAGTATATTTGCATGGTTACTTCACACCTTGTTTTGTGATCCTCGACATCCCAGTCACAAAACCTGAAGGGCACACTCGAGATTGAAACATGCCATTGAAAAGTTCAATGAATCTCAAAAGAATCTAGGAGTTTCAAAACCAATTAAAACCTAATAATACATTTCGTTTATCTTGGTGGAAATTGGTGAATCGTCATTCACCTACCTTCAAATATTTTATAGCTTGGATTACGGCATCCTAGCCTTAATATTTCATATTGGGTGTTATATTAATGACTTTAGATCAACTATCTTGAATATCTCCCAAAAGATGTCGAGTTCAGACATCTATGATCTTCCCAAATCTCATGGAACTTTACTTCCTCTACCTCCTCCAATTATTCTCCCTAACCCACAAGTTCAAGGTCACTCAAGCCCTAATGGCAAGCAAGGTCTATGTGTGATCACATATTAGAGATGAAGTCACATATTGACAAGTCGGGAGAGTTGGGTTTCAAAGTCTTGAGAAAGTTGGATGTTCAATCACTTTCTAAGTCACATAGTGAGTTCCTTTGGGACTACTATGATACAGACTATGACATGAACCTTAATGATCATATCTATTTGCTTGGTGCTGCTGAATCAGCAATTGTTTGGAACGATAGTGAAGCAAATTTGATTAGAAGATCAACTTCCCAAAAACTTTATTGACAGTGACAATGGTGACACTGGAAATCCAGAAAAAGCATTCTCTTCCCAATGGAAAGGGATTGGCCATAGTCAACCCGGTTGACCAAATGGTAAGGAGAAAGGCTAAGTCTGAGATAGTCCCATTACCAAAGGGTCCATATGTATATTTTGCCAAAGGAAGGGGTGTTGATTGCAAAGCTGCCAAATTTACCTAAGGATGTTAAGTCAATAAGTTTGACTCTACATCAGGTAGAGCCCATTATCTAACTCTGTTAAGTTCTATTCTGAGATCCTCATTACATGATGTGACTGGGTCACATGTTGATGTTTTAAGAATCAAAGAATAGAGAGAAATCTTAAAGGAAGTATATGCTGATTCTGATCGCGAAGGTGGATTTCGATCGCATCAGAATTTTGAGCAGTTGCTTAAGAAGTTATGATATATTGCTAAGGAATAGATAACAACAATTTTCCATGTGGATTGTAAGGATAAGTTTTTCCGCAAAGTTTTAAAATAAAAGAAAATTGTTTAATTTTGTTTATTTGAAGTATCCTTACAATGGCATTTGTGGAAAATTGTTGCTTATATGATTCCACTGACAGCAAGATTGGAAAATGGATTTGATTCTTTCATTTGTGGTAGTGTCTAAATTTACCAAATCAGGAAAGTTCCTCATCACCTAAGTTTCAATTGGACCGAAACTTGGAATCATGCTAGTTGAATATTATGATGAATGAGAACTTTCAAGCATTGGGAAATCAAGACTAATTACTTGTTCACATGGATGTGTGAGTCAAGTGAAGGACTAAAGGGATCGAGTACACATTCTTGTGCACTGGTTATGTCCACCACAAAGCTAGTTAAGACTATTTGATTTACTAAAGTTTAGTAAATATGGTTATACTTACAAGTTTAAGTATAATTTCGAAACATTGGAAAAGTCTCAATGTATGGCAGAACGAATGGGAAGAATCAAATTAGGCAGAAAGATAAAAGTTTCTCAAATCTGAAAAGATGGGAGAGTACTTGAGTATCATGTTTGTGATCATCTGAAAATATGGTTATACTTACTAGCACACGACTTGAGGTTTATAACCTATCGTGTTGACATATTCTGTGCCCATTCCAACTAAAGTTGGCTTTGCATAGGAGTTCTGAAAGTTCTCAATTGGTTGCATAACAACTTGGAAACAATGGCAGGCCCTGTACTGCCAGGTGGCAAGAAGTTAAGATTGCATAAGTTCAGTCCATATGAGTTTGGATTTGTCATTATCCTTGTCGTGTGACTATGGTTTTGACGATTCACATGGATAAGAACACATACACCATAAAATCTAAGGGTCATAAGGTTTCTCTCTGATTCATGAAAATGATGGTGAGGAAACACTTCCACCAAGTAGATTTGAAGCAGATGGCAAAAAGTCTAAACAATTGAGACTATGATTACGGCATCCCTTTTCATAGTTCTGAAATTGTTTAGACACACATACATGCTATCTAAGGAAAGGTGTATGATTTTGATAAAGTTTTATCAAAGCATCTCGTATCAGAAATCTGAACTTTGGTAAGGAAGTCAATAAAGTATTGATTTCTAGAAGTCCAGCTGGTTTCTGAGTACATGTCAAAGCTAGTGGGAGCATAAGTGTTATGCTAATAATCATCATGTTAGTGGGAGCATGATAATTATTGTTAGTGTTGCAAGTTAGCAATGTTAATTATAGAAAACAAAAGTTTCAATTCGTGAGGCTGCAGGGATTGAAAAAGTTGTTTTGCTATAATTAAGGGAGAGGATATACTTCATTTCAGTTCTAAAGGCTTAGATTGAGACCTTAATCATCTTTATTCAAGAATATATATATGAATTTCATGTTGGATTGGTTCAACTTAAGGAAATTCTATATATTGCGTTCTCAAAATTCGATTATGATTACGGCATCCCTCTTCATAGCCCACATATATAAGAATGAATGATTTACACAATCAACCCATATATTTAATTAGTCTCCTTTTGATCACTTAATTAATTCCAAATTAATTCTTGATCAATACTAATTAAATAACCTTATTAATATATTAGAACTTATAATATATTAACCAACCTTAAGTGTTATTTCTCTCATTATAGTCTATCCAAATGCATGATGCCATGCAACCCAAATGGACCATGTCGGGTCGGGTCAAGTCTTACCAATTATAGTTATGGACTTAGACATTAATCCAACAGTCTCCCACTTGGATAAGTCTAAAACTATTATTGCGAATGACTTCAGGAACCGATCAGCAATCGTAGCTCTCAAAAGCTTCTGTCGAACTCTGACCTTGTCGATGAACTCGTCCATTAGATAAGGGATCATATATTCCTCCATTCTAGATATCATATGGACTGAGACATGGATTATCAATCATTCTCTCTGTCCATTTGTTGTTTCCCGATTTCCGATTCATGATGACTGACTGATTGAACAAATCAAATCAGTCCTGGCTTGGCCAAGCACTCACATGTATCATCTTTAAATCATCGAGGGGCCCACAGATATCGCTTTTATCCCGAAGGTAAAAGGAATGGATAAACTTCGACTCATATGTCGAACTCTAGGTTTGAAGAATATAAGATATTATCGTCTCATGATCACTCGTGATAAAATCCATGAAGTGATTCAAATGAGCGCGGGTTGAATCCAATACTCAGAACTTATGAGCACTCATGAGTGTTGTAGCACCACTTTGTCCACCAACTTGGACCTCTACAAACCAACCCATGACAATCTTGATTCATATCTACTTCCAACATATGACCGACTGTGGATGGTTTGAATAACTTAATCATTCAGGAAAAGCGACTTAGTTATTCTGGAAGTCAAAACATGCAAAGTGAAACACAAGAATAAATGAATCAAATATGGTATCAAACCCTATGAATATAAATAAACACTTTTATTTATCACCATACTGATTACTCATTATTCATTGTTTCGGTTTTATCAACTTTATACCTGAATTAAAAACACTAGTTGTCCCATGCTCCAAGCATGTACACTATGTTTTTCTTAAACAATAGCTTTGCCATACACCAAGTATGCACTCTATGTTTGTCTATGATCCTTACTTTGTGAAATAAACCAATTGAACATAATTTCAATGATTCTAATTTCACACTCCCAAATCCTTATCGAAAAATGTGAGAATTTCAAATTCCTATCATTTATCGAAATCTGTTTAGATTTTAAACTTATATGCACTGACCCTCCTGTAATGAATATGTACAAAGTCACAAAGACTTGTCAACAGTCATTATAAGGTATTCCAATGGAGATCAACTCCATTGAAACTAAATCTCATATTCAAAGTACATTGATTTGGACATGCTTCTTGCATTAAGTTTTCTAATCTTACACAGATAACTTCCACCTATGGAGACAACTCCATATTCTCATTTTGACTATCACTTCTGAATAAGAGATGCCTCTTTTCAGAATATGTCAATATGGTCCTTCCAAAATTAGCATTATACTTCCAACTGTCCCTGAGCAACCAATCTTTGGTAAACCTCAGATTGTCCTCGACAATTGCTTAATCATTTTAGTCATATCCAATTCTAGACCTTTTCCCTTCTTAATGCCTCTGGGCATTTGGAAAAATTTAGAAATGACAAATATTATAGCACATGCAATCGATCCTGTACGCAAAGCAAATGGTACACGATTCATGATATCTCACATAAAGACAGGATTCTAGACCAGTCTTTTGCTACAATATTTTTATTTTCCTTGTTTTCAAAATTTGACTATGAAGAGGGATGCCGTAATCATAATCGAATTTTGAGAACGCAATATATAGAATTTCCTTAAGTTGAACCAATCCAACATGAAATTCATATATATATATATATATATATATATATATATATATATATATATATATATATATATATATATATATATATATATATATATATATATTCTTGACTAAAGATGATTAAGGTCTCAATCTAAGCCTTTAGAACTGAAATGAAGTATATCCTCTCCCTTAATTATAGCAAAACAACTTTTTCAATCCCTGCAGCCTCACAAATTGAAACTTTTGTTTTCTATAATTAACATTGCTAACTTGCAACACTAACAATAATTATCATGCTCCCACTAACATGATAATTATTAGCATAACACTTATGCTCCCACTAGCTTTGACATGTACTCAGAAATCAGCTGGACTTCTAAAAATCAATACTTTATTGACTTTCTTACCAAAGTTCAGATTTCTGATACGAGATGCTTTGATAAAACTTTATCAAAATCATACACCTTTCCTTAGATAGCAGGCATGTGTGTCTAAACAATTTCAGAACTATGAAAAGGGATGCCGTAATCATAGTCTCAATTGTTTAGACCTTTTGCCATCTGCTTCAAATCTACTTGGTGGAAGTGTTTCCTCACCATCATTTTCATGAATCGGAGAGAAACCTTATGACCCTTAGATTTTATGGTGTATGTGTTCTTATCCATGTGAATCGTCAAAACCATAGTCACAAGACAAGGATAATGACAAATCCAAACTCATATGGACTGAACTTATGCAATCTTAACTTCTTGCCACCTGGCAGTACAGGGCCTGCCATTGCTTCCAAGTTGTTATGCAACCAATTGAGAACTTTCAGAACTCCTATGCAAAGCCAACTTTAACTGGAATGGGCACAGAATATGCCAACACGATAGGTTATAAACCTCAAGTCGTGTGCTAGTGAAGAACCTTAGGTTTTATTCTTGATTAGTTCTTGAAATTCTTTTTAGGATCTTTAAGACTCCCACTGTCCTCTTGACATATAAGACTATCTTGCCAAATATTCAAGAGATAGTTCGGATTCTTTATCAAGACAAACACTTCACACAATTGGCCTTAGTTGGTCTTTGTTTAATCCAAAACATCACAACTTACCAACTTCAAATGTACAAGAGTAGGACACTTTTACTCTTACATTTGACAAGTGTTACAAACCTTTCTTTAAGATATGCCACTCAACTTATAGTCTTGGAGTATGACTCTAAGACTTGTTTTGAAACGAAGTATTACTCATCTTCTTGATTTAACCATTTCAACAATTCATGACTCCTCTTCTTAGTCATAAGAATGCACTAAGATGTCCTTAGAAGACCAATTGTGCTGTGGTTCTTAAATCATTAATATGATCACAAAACATGATACTAAAGTACTCTCCCATCTTTTCAGATTTGAGAAAACTTTTATCTTTCTGCCTAATTTGATTCTTCTCATTCGTTCTGCCATACATTGAGACTTTTCCAATGTTTCAGAATTATACTTAAACTTGTAAGTATAACCATATTTACTAAACTTTAGTAAATCAAATAGTCTTAACGAGCTTTGTGGTGGACATGACCAGTGCATAAGAATGTGTACTCGATCCCTTTATGTTGGATTAATGTCTAAGTCCATAACTATAATTGGTAAGACTTGACCCGACCCGGCATGGTCCATTTGGGTTGCATGGCATCATGCATTTGGATAGACTATAATGAGAGAAATAACACTTAAGGTTGGTTAATATATTATAAGTTCTAATATATTAATAAGGTTATTTAATTAGTATTGATCAAGAACTAATTTGGAATTAATTAAGTGATCAAAAGGAGACTAATTAAATATATGGGTTGATTGTGTAAATCATTCATTCTTATATATGTGGGCTTGTGATCCAAGATTCCTTATGTTGGACTAAGTCCATGGGGTGACCCATGGATACTCCATGGAGGTTAAAATCCATGGAGCATAAGGAATGGGTAAAGTTATGAGTTACATGGTGTAACCCTAATAGCCACCATATAAAAGAATCCCATGGCTCAAGAAATCGTGCACTAATGTGTGAGTGTGAGGGCTAGACGATTTCAAGGAGTGTTCAAGTTTCTCTCAAGTTATTCCTGATGGGTTTTTGAGCATTCTAACACTTCCTAAGTGTACATGCAACCCTAATAACCTTTAATCTATGTTTTCTCTATATACATGCAAATTTCTTTTTCAAGGTTATTTCGTAACTAGCATGGCATGGGGATTACATAAAACATAAAACTAGTAGAAATACATACCTTGTTGTTGCTTGGATTCCTTCAAGACTTTGTGAGCCTAGCACCCCAAATGTTGTGCCTCAAATGCTTCACACAACACCACAAGAGTTGGAATAACTTGAGAGAATACTTCTAGCACTCAAAATTGGTTATGCCCTCTCTAGTAACACTATGTCCACTAGATCCCCTTTTTGCTAGCCATAGGGTTCCTTTTATAGTGTTGTCACAATTAGGGTTTACACATGAATGCCCTTAATTGTCATGACTCTTGATTTCCCATGACCCATGGATTTGTAACTCCCATGGACTATCCATGGAGCTCCATATGGTTACATCCATAACCCATAAACCATGGATCATTAATCCACCATAAAATAATTGATGATTGTCATAATCAACCCTATATATTTAATTAGTCTCACTTTGATCACCAAATTAATACTAGATTAATACTTGATCAATACTAATTAAATAATACTATTATTAATATATTAGAACTTATAATATATTAATAACCATAAGTGCCTTATTCTCTCATTTAGTCTATCCAAGTATTGCAATGCCATGCAACCCAAATGGACCATGCCGGGTCGGGTCAAGTACATACCAAATAAAGTTATGGACTTAGACACTATATCCAACAGTCTCCCACTTGGATAAGTCTAATAACTATATTTGCAAATATGACTTCAAAATCCGACTAGCAATCGTAGCTCTTTCAAAGTCTCTCGGAACTGAGATGATGATGATACGCCATTTAAGATAAGTGATCATATAATCCTCTGTTCTCATGATGTCAGCCGGACAAACACATGGAACATGGTCTTACTTATTGTCCAGCATTTGTTTCTCGATCTCTGATTTGTTTCGACATAGAACTAAATTGAACACATCAATTAGGTTCTGACCGGGCCCGGTACATAGGTCAAAACCAAATCATCGAGGGGCCCAGATATCGCTTCTATTTCTAGAAGGAAAAGATAAACTTCAACTGGTATGCTTGTACTAACTACTTGTTGAATTATTCACAAAGGCACGTTTTATGACATCGAGTTACCAATGCGTTTTCGTGCAATCAATGAATAACCAACTCATAGTCAACAACTCATATCTCTAGGTTTGAAGATTTATATGATATTACCGTCTCACGATCACTCGAGATAAGTTCCATGAAGTGATGCAAGTGAGCGTGGGTTGGATCCAATACTCAGCCCTTATGAGTACTCATGAATGTTGTAGCAACCATTGCATTGTCCAAAGCACTTTTAGACAAATCATACAAGCCAAATTCATGACAGTCTTAAATCAATACTTACTTCCAAAGTTTGACTGACTGTGGATGGTTTGAATAATTACATAATTATTCTGGAAGTAAAAACATGCAAAATTGAAACATAGTAAACAATCAACACAAGATAGTAACACCTTACTCATAAATAAATAACAACTTTTATTTATCATCAAATGTCAATTACATTTTACAAGTTTTAGGAATCTAATTATTGAAACTAATATCATCCTTCAGCCCAATGCGCCTCGCATGCTGTAAATGCTTAACCCTGCTCAGTCCCTTCGTGAGGGGATCTGCCGGGTTCTCATCTGATGATACCCTCTTAGCCACGAGGAGTCCTTCTTCTATTCGATGTCTGATGAAATGGTATTTTCTGTCAATGTGTCTAGATCTCCCGTGATCTCTCGGTTCCTTAGCCAAAGCAACCGCACTTTCATTGTCACATAAAATTTCCATTGGCTCCTTTATAGCTGGTACAACTCCAAGGTCTCCGATGAAGTTCTTTAGCCATATCGCCTCCTTAGCTGCTTCACTTGCTGCTATGTACTCTGATTCACAAGTAGAATCAGCTACTGTCTCCTGCTTGGAACTTTTCCAAGTAATTGCCCCTCCATTTAGGATAAAGACCCAGCCTGACTGAGAGCGGAAATTATCCCTATCAGTCTGGAAGCTAGCATCGCTATATCCTTCCACTCTCAAGTCATCACTGCCTCCGAGGGTAAGGACCCAATCCTTAGTCCTCCGCAGATACTTGAGAATGTTCTTTACCGCTGTCCAGTGTGCCCTGCCAGGGTTCCCTTGATATCTACTGACCATGCTCAAAGCAAAGGCCACATCAGGGCGAGTACAAGTCATAGCATACATGATCGAGCCCACAGCGGAAGCATATGGTATATGACTCATTTCAGCTATCTCAGCCTCTATACTCGGACTCTGAGTCTTACTCAGCTTGGCATTACTCCGGATTGGTAATTCTCCTTTCTTGGATTCTTGCATGCTGAACCTTTTCAGCACCTTATCCAAGTAAGTACTTTGACTAAGTCCAATTAGTCTCTTACTCCTATCTCTCAATATCCTTATCCCTAGGATATAGGCAGCTTCCCCAAGGTCCTTCATAGCGAAACACTTCCCAAGCCAGGACTTAACCTCCTGCAAGGTTGGGACGTCGTTTCCTATGAGAAGTATGTCATCCACATACAACACCAAGAAGCTAACTATGCTCCCACTAGCCCTGACATACACACAAGACTCATCCTCACTCCTAGAAAAGCCAAACTCTTTGACTTTCTCATCAAAGCAAAGATTCCATCTGCGAGATGCTTGTTTCAATCCATAAATGGATTTATCAAGCTTACACACTCTATTAGGGTATCTTGTATCGACAAAACCCTCTGGTTGAGCCATGTAAACATCCTCAACCAACTTTCCATTAAGGAAAGCGGTTTTGACATCCATTTGCCATATTTCATAATCATGAAATGCAGCTATGGCTAACAATACTATAATAGACTTAATCTTAGCTACTGGTGAGAAGGTCTCATCATAGTCAACTCCCGGAGTTTGAGTAAAGCCCTTCGCAACCAGTCGCGCTTTGTAAGTGTGTACCTTCCCATCCATGTCGGTCTTCTTCTTGAAGATCCATTTGCACCCAATTGTCTTACGACCTGGTACATTGTCAACCAAGTTCCAAACTTGATTGTCATACATGGACTGAATCTCGCTGTCCATAGCCTCCTTCCATTTAGCAGACTCAGGGCCTGCCATGGCTTCCCTGTAATTATTAGGTTCATCCAAGTCTATTAGTGTACTATCACTAATAAATGTATCATCTTCAGTGGTGATGTGATAACCATAATAAAAATCAAGTGTGTTCCTCACCCTAGTGGAACGTCTTGGAGGTACAGACTCATCTATCGGATCAACAGGAGTTTCCTCCTCAGGTTGGTCGATAGCATTTGAGGTTCCTTCACCACTTGACTCTTGAAGCTCTTCAAGGTCAATTTGCCTCCCACTGTCCCCTTGGCTTATGAATTCTCTCTCACGAAAGACTCCTCTTCTTGATACAAAAACCACATTATCACTGGGTCTGTAGAAGAGGTAACCAAAGGATCTCTATGGGTAGCCGATGAAAATACACCTCTCACTTCGAGGTTCAAGCTTATCATGAGTTTCACGCCTCACGAAAGCTTCACAACCCCAAATCTTGATGTGGTCCAAATTGGGAACTTTCCCAGTCCACATCTCGTGAGGTGTTTTGGCAACCTTTTTAGTAGGGACTAGATTAAGGATATGGGCGGCAGTCTCTAAGGCATACCTCTAGAAAGAGATTGGTAACGAAGCTCGACTCATCATGGAACGAACCATATCCAACAAGGTTCGATTGCGCCTCTCAGCTACACCATTCAACTGTGGTGTTCTGGGAGGTGTCAATTGTGAGACGATCCCACATTCCTTAAGATAGTCAAGGAACTCAATGCTAAGATACTCTCCTCCTCGATCGGATCGGAGCATCTTGATGTTCCTGCCCAACTGATTCTCCACTTCCTGCTTAAACTCTTTGAACTTTTCAAAGGTTTCTAACTTATGCTTGATTAAGTAAATATATCCATATCTACTGTAATCATCAGTAAAAGTCACATAATAGCGATTAGCATCCCTTGTAGCAACTCTGAAGGGCCCACACACATCCGTGTGTACAAGGTCCAACAAACCTTCACCCCTATCACAAGTACCTGTGAAGGGTGACTTTGTCATTTTTCCAAGTAAACAAGACTCGCAACTATCATCTGACTTGAGGTCAAATGATTCCAAGACTCCAGCCTTTTGGAGTTGGCCTATGCGCTTCTTGTTAACATGTCCAAGACGACAATGCCACAAGGATGCTTTATCTAAGCTATCTGAAGAATCAATATACAACACATTATTTCCTAGATTGTCTACAACATTCACGGCTTCATATACACCATCACAAGGTAATGCTTTAAAGTAAAATACATCATTGTAATAAACATTAATAGCACCATTTTTATTATCAAATGAAAATGTAAAACCTTGTTTGTACAAGCCATGAAAGGAAATAATATTTCTTGCCATTTCGGGCGAGTAACAACACTTATTCAAATCTAACATTAACCCATTATCAAGCAACAAAGAATAAACTCCTATCTTGGTAACAGGTGATGCTTTCCTGTTGCCCATGACTAAGTTTATCTTCCCGTGCTCCACTTGCTCACTTCTTCTTAGTGCCTGCAAATCAGTACAGATGTGAATACCACAACCTATATCAAGCACCCAAGAATTAGCATTAGATGAGTTATTAGACAAAATTGTGTAAATACCTGCATGGGTGGGTTTAACCTTCCCATCCTTTACATCTTGCAGATATTTGGGGCAGCTTCGCTTGAAGTGTCCCTTATCCTGGCAATAGAAGAACTATGCTTCCTTTGGGTTTGAAGAAGGAGTAATGGGACCTTTCTTTGTCCCACTTGAAGAGGAACCATCAAGAGTCTTACCCTTGGTACCCTTCGAAGGGCTTTTCCTCTTCTTACCCTTTCCCTGCCCAATAGCCAGAACAGGGGCTGTTGAAGGAGTAGAAGTAGCAACCGCTTTACCCTTAAGGCCATTTTCAGCTGTCCTTAAGAGTCCTTAAAGTTTGCTAAGTGTGACTTCCTCCTTGTTCATATGATAAGTCATGCGAAACTGATCATAACTTGGAGGTAAGGAATGGAGAATGATGTCAATCGCCATTTCCTCAGGAAAGTCAACATTTAGCTTCAGCAACCGGTCAACGAACCTTTGCATCTTCTGCAAGTGACCGGTGATGGGTTCACCATCCTTCATCCTTGCGGTTATCATGGAGGAGATGATTTCATACCTCTCCTGACGCGCGCTCTGATGGTACCTTTCCATCAGATCCAGGTGCATCTCATAGGGGTAGAAATCTTCATAGGATTTTTGAAGTTCAGGAGTCATGGTGGCCATCATGATGCATGCTACTTTAGTAGCATCCTTTTCATGTGCAACAAACTCCGCAAACTCTTCAGGAGTAGCAGTGGCTTCATTCACAACCTTAAGCTCCCTATCGAGGACATATTCTTTGTCCTCATAGCGGGTAATCATTCTGATGTTTCTGATCCACTCATTGAAATTGGATTCATCAAAGATGACTTTACCACACAAGTTCATAAGGGAAAAGGAGCCTGTTGGGTTTGAGCCAGAAGCATTGTTGGAAGACATCTGAAAGGAAAGAAAGACAAGTTTCATTAGATTAGGAATCCTTAATAATTCACCCAAATGAAATATTAAGGCTAGGATCCAACAAACTATTTATAGTTGGAAGAGGGATGCCGTAATCCATACTATAAAATATTTGAAGGTAGGTAAATGACGATTTACCAATTTCCACCATAAGAACGAAATATTTTATTATTAGGTTTTATTGGTTTTGAAACTCCTAGATCTTTTGAGATACATTGAACTTTTCAATGGCATGTTTGAATCTCGATTGTGCCCTCTCAAGTTTATGACTGGGATGCCGAGGATCACAAACAAGGTGTGAATAACCATACAAATTGACTTGGTACCCTCAACAATATTACCTAATCGATGTGCCGGTTAACCACACACGCTCCACCGATCTATAATAAAGTCAAGTTACCCTTTGCCACTCTTACTAGTCCATGTTAGTGTGCCGGTTAACCACACACGCTCCACTAACAACTTGGTAAGGTACAAAGTGTAATTTTATGGGCTAGCACCAATTTCACATTTTCCTAAAGTAACTAAGATTGGGAATTTATAATGTATAGTTACTTTATAATTCATTATACTTTTAACAAGTATTTAAAGTCGTATCCTACCCGTTCGGCTAACGACCCTCCACCGATCAAGGAAGCGGTGGGTGAGAGTGGACACCCATTAAGTCACCATTTTATAGGCAACAACCTTATACCCCCCTTATAGACCGGCTTCGTGAATGAGGCCTACTAACGGTAAGAATGACATATTCTTATACATATCTATCTAATAAAATTATAATAATAGTATAAGTGTTGATTTTTAAACTTTTTTTTAAAAATCTAAGGTTTAATTTGGAATTAAAGTATTAAAGTATAAGACTTTTCAAATTCCAAAACTTGAGGGCAAGAATTGAAACTATTCCAAGTCTCTTCAATTTGTAACTTATGAGTTTTAATGGTTCATAAAATGAAGACTCTTCATTTTATGAAACTTCTTTAGTTCTTTAATCACAATTTAAAAGAAGTGACTTTTGGTTATCCATAACTTGAGGACAAGTTATGGACACCATCATAGCCATTAAGATCATGAATTAAACACACATGGTGGTTACACATAATTCCTATGATCTTCTAAAAACTCATAAGAACACAAATTCATGTCAAGCAATTTCAAGAAATCATATAAACATATACAATACTTGAAAATTGATAAAAGTCATGTAAAATGGGTTAACATAATCATTATCATTTTGAAAAACAGATTTTACAAGTCCAAAACAGATTGGGATAATGATCTTAATCCATTTCCAGCAACAAAACTCGAAAAAACTGCCCAGCACGCTCCTACTCGCCGAGTGCATTATTCTACTCGCCGAGTAGGATGAATTTGTTCATGGACTCGGCGAGTCCTCCCCATGGACTCGGCGAGTTCAGTCGTCAGAGTGCAGAATTTTCGATTTTTAAGCAGTTTTGCATCAAGTATACAGAAAACAATCCTAGGCTCTGATACCACTGATGGGTTTTTGAGCATTCTAACACTTCCTAAGTGTACATGCAACCCTAATAACCTTGAATCTATGTTTTCTCTATATACATGCAAATTTCTTTTTCAAGGTTATTTCCTAACTAGCATGGCATGGGGATTACATAAAACATAAAACTAGTAGAAATACATACCTTGTTGTTGCTTGGATTCCTTCAAGACTTTGTGAGCCTAGCACCCCAAATGTTGTGCCTCAAATGCTTCACACAACACCACAAGACTTGGAATAACTTGAGAGAATACTTCTAGCACTCAAAATTGGTTATGCCCTCTCTAGTAACACTATGTCCACTAGATCCCCTTTTTGCTAGCCATAGGGTTCCTTTTATAGTGTTGTCACAATTAGGGTTTACACATGAATGCCCTTAATTGTCATGACTCTTGATTTCCCATGACCCATGGATTTGTAACTCCCATGGACTATCCATGGAGCTCCATATGGTTACATCCATAACCCATAAACCATGGATCATTAATCCACCATAAAAGAATTGATGATTGTCATAATCAACCCTATATATTTAATTAGTCTCACTTTGATCACCAAATTAATACTAGATTAATACTTTATCAATACTAATTAAATAATACTATTATTAATATATTAGAACTTATAATATATTAATAATGATAAGTGCCTTATTCTCTCATTTAGTCTATCCAAGTATTGCAATGCCATGCAACCCAAATGGACCATGCCGGGTCGGGTCAAGTACATACCAAATAAAGTTATGGACTTAGACACTATATCCAACAATTCCAAGTGTATTTGGTGTTGTGTGAACCATTTGAGGTGTCACACTTGGGGCACTAGGCACTCAAGCTTCATGAAGACATTCTACATCAAAGAGGTATGTATTATATCTTGTTATATTTATTATTTTGTATGCAAGATTAGGATAATACCTTGGATATTCATAAATTGTATGTATAATAGAGAAAACAGAGATCCAAGGTATTTAGGGTTCCATGTACACTTAGGAGTGTTAGAATGCTCATAACCCAACAGTGGTATCAGAGCCTAGGCTTGTTTTCTTGTTATACTTGCAAAAGTAGCTGAAAAATCGAGTTGGATGCATATATTCGATTGTTTTGGCTGTAATTGGACTAGGAACATTAGCCTAAGATCTTTTTGGACTTATAAACTTGTTTTTGATGTGGTAATGTTCATGCTAATCCAATTTCTAAGATAATTGTCATAATTTCAAGATTTGTATTAGTTTGTATGTTCATGCTAATTTCTTGAAGATTGATGATTTGAATTATCTTGTTCTTATGAGGTTCTTAGATTAATAGAAAAGTTGTGTGCAATAGTTGTTTTCAATCCATTTTAATCTAAGAGTTGATTCCAAAGTGTGTTTTTGTAACTTGTCCTCAAGTTATATGAAAAGTCACATTTAAGAATCATAAAACTCATAAAAGTTGGCAAATGTTACAAAATGAAGAGTCTACTTCTAATTAAATGGTTTTATGACTCCATAACTTGTCCTCAAGTTATGGAGGTTCAAGAGTCTCTTCATTAAATTAAAAAAAAGTGTAACCTTAATTAGTTCCATAAGTTACAATAAAAAAAAGTTATTTTTTTTATTAATTAGTTCAAAGTCTTCCATAACTTGTCCTCAAGTTATGGAACTTGAAGAGTTTTTTTTTTAATTAAAACTACTTTAAACTCATAAGTTATGGAATTAATTAGTTTTGAATAGTTTCAAAACTTGCCCTCAAGTTTTGGAATTTGAAAAATTTTCACTTATGAATACTTTAATTCCAAGTTAGCCCTTAGAATTTTAAAAGTTAAAATTCAACCCTTATACTTTATAATATTATAAGTTAATCATATTTATATATATGTATAAGAGTAAAGTCAGTCTTACCGTTAGTAGGCCTCATTCACGAAGCCGGTCTATAAGGGGGGTATAAGGTTACTGCCTATAAAATGGCAGTTTAATGGGTGTCCACTCTCACCCACCGCTTCCTTGACTGGTGGAGGGTCGTTAGCTGAACGGGTAGGACAAGGACTATAATTCTCCTTTCATTAAAAGTATTAATGATAAATACTAAGTAACTAAACTCTTATTAATACCCAATCTAAGTTACTTAGGAAAATGTGAATTTGGTGCTAACCCATGAAATTACACTTTGCACTTTGCTTAAGTCGTTAGTGGAGCGTGTGTGGTTAACCGGCACACTAACCTGGACTTAACAAGGTAGGCAAAGGGTAACTTAATATTTATCATGGTATCGGTGGAGCGTGTGTGGTTAACCGGCACACTGATTAAGGGGTAAATATTAAGGGTACCAAGTATATTTGCATGGTTATTCACACTTTGTTTTGTGATCCTCGGCATCCCAGTCACAAAACCTGAAGGGCACACTCGAGATTGAAACATGCCTTTGAACAGTTCAATGAATCTCAAAGATCTAGGACTTTCAAATCCAATTAAAACCTAATAAATTATTTCGTTTTTCATGGTGGAAATTGGTGAATCGTCATTCACCTACCTTCAATATTTTATAGCTTGGATTACGGCATCCCTCTTCTAAGTTATAAAATAGTTTGTTGGGTCCTAGCCTTAATATTTCATATTGGGTGTCATATTAAGGACTTTAAATCAACTATCTTGAATATCTCCCAAAAATATGTCTGGTCTAGACATTTATGATCTTCCCAAATCTCTTGAAACAAGCTTTCCTAAATGAAGATGATGTCCCATGCATATCATACTTCTTTCACCTCCTCCAATTATTCTCCCTAACCCACAAGTTCCTAAAAAGTTTAAGGTCACTCAAGCCCTATTGGCAAGGCAAGGTCTAGGTGTGATCACATCTTGGAGATGTAGTCACATATTGACAAGCCGGGAGAGTTGGGTGTCAAAGTCTTGAGAAAGTTGGTGGCTCAACTACTTTCTAAGTCACATAGTGAGTTCTTTTGGGAATCCTATGAAACAGACTAAGACAAGACCCTTAATGATCTTATCTATTTGCTAAGATCAACTTCCTAAAACGCTATGGACATTGACAATGATGACATTGGATATCCAGTAAAGCTCTCTCTTCCCAATGGAAAGGGATCGGCCATAGTCAACTCGGTTGACCCAATGGTAAAGAGAGAGGCGAAGTCTGAGATAGTCCCATTATCAAGGGTCCATAGGTAACTATTGACAAAGGAAGGGGCATTGGTTACGAAGCTGCCAAATTTACCTAAGGATGTTAAAGTCAATAAGTTTGGCTCTACTTCAGGTAAAGTCCATTGTCTAACTCTATTAAGTACATGCTGATTCTGATCGCGAAGATGGATTTCAATCGCATGGTTCGGTGATCAGAATTTTGGGCTATTACTTTAGAGTTATGATATTTATATTGCTTAGGAATAGATAACAACAAGGTTTTCATATGGATTGTAAGGATAAGTTTTTCCGCAAAGTTTTAAAATAAAAGAAAAAGGTTTTGATTTTATTTATTTTAAGTATCCTTACAATGGCGTTTGTGAAAAGTTGTTGCTTATAAGATTCCATTGATAGCAATATTGGAAAAATGGATTTGATTCTTTCGGTTGTGGTAGTGTCTAATATTACCAAATAAGGAAAGATTCTCATCACCCAAGGTTCAATTGGACCGAAACTTGGAATCATGCAAGTTGTATAGTATGATGAATGAGAACTTTTAGCTTGGAAAATTAAGACTAATTCCTTATGTGAATAAGGAAAGGACTAAGGGATCGAGTACACATTCTTGTGCACTGGTCAAGTCCACCACAAAAGATCAAGAAGACTATTCGTCATGATTTACTTAAAGTTCAGTAAATATGGTTATACTTATAAGTTTAAGTATAAGTCTGTAGCATTGGAGAAGTTTCAATGTGAGACAGAACGAATAAGAAGAATCAAAGTATGGCAGAAAGATAAAAGTTTCTCAAATCTGAAAAGAAGGGAGAGTACTTTAGTATCATGTTTATGATCATCTTAATGATTAAGATACCATATCACAATTGGTCCTCTAAAGTCATCTTAGTGCATTCTTATGACTAAGAAGAGGAGTCATGAATTGTTGAAATTATAATTAAGGGAGAGGAAATTATACTTCATTTCAATTCTAAAAGCTTAGATTGAGATTTTAATCGTATTTAATCAAGGATATATATATGAATTTCATGTTGGAATGGCTCAACATAAGGAAATTCTATATATGGGTCCATTATTTGCGTTCTAAAATTCGATTATGATTACGGCATCCCTTTTCATAATCTGAATTTTGAGAACTTGGCAAATTGAAATGGAAATATTATAGCAAAAGACTGGACATCATGAATCGTGTCCCATATGCTTCAGATATAGGATCGATTACATGTGCTATATTCATCCTTTCTAAAATTTTCCAAATGCCTGGGGTATTATGAAATTTGCGTTCTAAAATTCGATTATGATTACGGCATCCCTTTTTATAATCTGAATTTTGAGAACTTGGCAAATTGAAATGGAAATATTATAGCAAAAGACTGGTTTAGTCTTTATGTGAGACATCATGAATCGTGTCCCATATGCTTCGGATATAGGATCGATTACATGTGCTATATTCATCCTTTCTAAAATTTTCCAAATGCCTGGGGCATTATGAAGGGAAAAGGTCTAGAATTAGATATGACTAAAATGATTAAGCAATTGTCGAGGACAATCTAAGGTTTACCAAAGATTGGTTGCTCAAGGACAGTTAGAAGTATAATGTTAATTCTGGAAGGACCATATTGACATAATCTGTAAGGAGGCAACTCTTGTTCAGAAGTGATAGTCAAAATGGAAAATGGAAATGTTTCAAAGTTAGAAATTATTCAATCTGTGTAAGATTAGGAAACTTAATGAAAGAAGGATGTTTCCAAGGAGCTGATCTCCTTTGGAATGCTCTGTAATGATTGTTGTCAAGTCTTTCTGACTTCGTGCATAATCATTAAGAGGATCAATGCATATAAGTTTAGAATCTAACAGATTTCAGTAAATGGCATGAATTTAGAATTCTTGCATTTGCAGTAAGGATTTGGGACTATGAAAAGAGGATCATTGGAGTGATGTTCAATTGATCTATTTTACAAAGTAAAGATCATAGACAAACATAGTATGCATACTTGGTGTATGGCATGACTAGTGTTTAGAAAACATAGTGTACATGCTTGGAGCATGGGACAACATATGTTTTAAATTCAAGTATAAAGTTGATAAAACCGAAACAATGAATAATGAGTAATCAGTATGGTGATAAATAAAAGTGTTTATTTATATCCATAGGGTTTGATACCATATTTGATTCATTTATTCTTGTGTTTCACTTTGCATGTTTTGACTTCCAGAATAACTAAGTCGCTCTTCCTGAATGATTAAGTTATTCAAACCATCCACAGTCGGTCATATGTTGGAAGTAGATATGAATCAAGACTGTCATGGGTTGGTTTGTAGAGGTCCAAGTTGGTGGACAAAGTGGTGCTACAACACTCATGAGTGCTCATAAGTTCTGAGTATTGGATTCAACCCGCGCTCATTTGAATCACTTCATGGATTTTATCACGAGTGATCATGAGACGATAATATCTTATATTCTTCAAACCTAGAGATATGAGTTGTTACTATGAGTTGGTTATACATTGATTGCACGAAAACGCATTGGTAACTCGATGTTATAAAACGTGCCTTTGTGTATGATTCAACAAGTAGTAGAACAAGCCATATGAGTCGAAGTTTATCCATTCCTTTTACCTTCGGGATAAAAGCGATATATGTGGGCCCCTCGATGATTTAAAGATGATACATGTGAGTGCTTGGCCAATCAGAACTGATTTGATTTGTTCAATCAGTCAGTCATCATGAATCGGAAATCGGGAAACAACAAATGGACAGAGAGAATGATTGATAATCCATGTCTCAGTCCATATGATATCTAGAATGGAGGAATATATGATCCCTTATCTAATGGACAAGGCATTGACAAAGGTCAGAATTCATCGACAAGGTCAGAGTTCGACAGAAGCTTTTGAGAGCTACGATTGCTGATCGGTTCCTGAAGTCATACGCAATAATAGTTTTAGACTTATCCAAGTGGGAGACTGTTGGATTAATGTCTAAGTCCATAACTATAATTGGTAAGACTTGACCCGACCCGGCATGGTGCATTTGGGTTGCATGGCATCATGCATTTGGATAGACTATAATGAGAGAAATAACACTTAAGGTTGGTTAATATATTATAAGGTCTAATATATTAATAAGGTTATTTAATTAGTATTGATGAAGAATTAATTTGGAATTAATTAAGTGATCAAAAGGAGACTAATTAAATATATGGGTTGATTGTGTGAATCATTCATTCTTATATATGTGGGCTTGTGATCCAAGATTTCTTAAGTTGGACTAAGTCCATGGGGTGACCCATGGATACTCCATGGAGGTTAAAATCCATGGAGCATAAGGAATGGGTAAAGTTATGAGTTACATGGTGTAACCCTAATAGCCACCATATAAAAGAATCCCATGGCTCAAGAAATCGTGCACTAATGTGTGAGTGTGAGGGCTAGACAATTTCAAGGAGTGTTCAAGTTTCTCTCAAGTTATTCCAAGTGTATTTGGTGTTGTGTGAACCATTTGAGGTGTCACACTTGGGGCACTAGGCACTCAAGCTTCATGAAGACATTCTACATCAAAGAGGTATGTATTCTATCTTGTTATATTTATTATTTTGTATGCTAGATTAGGATAATACCTTGGATGTTCATAAATTGTATGTATAATAGAGAAAACATAGATCCAAGGTATTTAGGGTTACATGTACACTTAGGAGTGTTAGAATGCTCATAACCCAACACTTTAGTCCTTCATTTGACTCACACATCCATGTGAACAAGTAATTAGTCTTGATTTTCCAATGCTTGAAAGTTCTCATTCATCATACTATTCAACTTGCATGATTCCAAGTTTCGGTCCAATTGAAACTTGGGCGATGAGGAACTTTCCTGATTTGGTAAATTTAGACACTACCACAAATGAAAGAATCGAATCCATTTTCCAATATTGCTGTCAGTGGAATCATATAAGCAACAATTTTCCACAAATGCCATTGTAAGGATACTTCAAATAAATAAAATTAAACAATTTTCTTTTATTTTAAAACTTTGCGGAAAAACTTATCCTTACAATCCACATGGAAAATTGTTGTTATCTATTCCTTGCTCAAAATTCTGATGCGATCGAAATCCACCTTCGCGATCAGAATCAACATATACTTCCTTTAAGATTTCTCTCTATTCTTTGATTCTTAAAACATCAACATGTGACCCAGTCACATCATGTAATGAGGATCTCAGAATAGAACTTAACAGAGTTTGATAATGGGCTCTACCTGATGTACAATCAAACTTATTGACTTTAACATCCTTAGGTAAATTTGGCAGATTTGCAATCAACGGCCCTTCCTTTGGCAAAATAAACATATGGACCCTTTGGTAATGGGACTATCTCAGACTTAGCCTTTCTCTTTACCATTTGGTCAACCGGGTTGACTATGGCCAATCCCTTTCCATTGGGAAGAGAATGCTTTTTCTGGATTTCCAGTGTCACCATTCTGACTGTCCATAAAGTTTTTGGGAAGTTGATCTTCTAATCAAATTTGCTTTACTATCGTTCCAAATCATTGCTGATTCAGCAGCACCAAGCAAATAGATATGATCATTAAGGTTCATGTCATAGTCTGTTTCATAGTAGTCCCACAGGAACTCACTATGTGACTTAGAAAGTGATTGAACATCCAACTTTCTCAAGACTTTGACACCCAACTCTCCCAACTTGTCAATATGTGACTACATCTCCAAGATGTGATCACACCTAGACCTTGCCTTGCCAATAGGGCTTGAGTGACCTTAAACTTTTTAGGAACTTGTGGGTTAGGGAGAATAATTGGAGGAGGTGAAAGAAGTATGATATCCATGGGCCATCATCTTCATTTAGGAAAGCTTGTTTCAAGAGATTTGGGAAGATCATAAATGTCTAGACCAGACATCTTTTTGGGAGATATTCTAGATAGTTGATTTAAAGTCCTTAATATGACACCCAATATGAAATATTAAGGCTAGGACCCAACAAACTATTTTATAACTTAGAAGAGGGATGCCGTAATCCAAGCTATAAAATATTTGAAGGTAGGTGAATGACGATTCATCAATTTCCACCATGAAAAACGAAATAATTTATTAGGTTTTAATTGGATTTGAAAGTCCTAGATCTTTGAGATTCATTGAACTTTTCAATGACATGTTTCAATCTCGAGTGTGCCCTTCAGGTTTTGTGACTGGGATGCCGAGGATCACAAAACAAGGTGTGAAGTAACCATGCAAATATACTTGGTACCCTTAATATTTACCCCTCAATCGATGTGCCGGTTAACCACACGAGCTCCACCGATACTATGATAAATATTAAGTTACCCTTTGCCTACTTTGTTAAATCCAGGTTAGTGTGCCGGTTAACCACACACGCTCCACTAACGGTTTAAACAAAGTGCAAAGTGTAATTTCATGGATTAGCACCTTATTAAAATTTTCTAAGTAACTAAGATTGGGAATTTATAAGTGTTTAGTTACTTAGTATTTATCATTAATACTTTTAATGAAGGAAGAATTATAGTCCTTGTCCTACCCGTTCGGCTAAGGACCCTCCACCAATCAAGGAAGCGGTGGGTGAGACAGGACACCCATTAAACTGCCATTTTATAGGCAGTAACCTTATACCCCCCTTATAGACCGGCTTCGTGAATGAGGCCTACTAACGGCAAGACTGACTTGCTCTTATACATATATTTATTATTAACTTATAATACTATAAAGTATAAGGGTTGAATTTTAACTTTTAAAATTCTAAGGGCTAACTTGGAACTAAAGTATTCATGGGGAAAACATTACAAATTCCAAAACTTGAGGGCAAGTTTTGAAAATATTCAAAACTAATTAATTCCATAACTTATGTGTTTAAAGTAGTTTTAATTAAAAAAAACTCTTCAAGTTCCATAACTTGAGGACAAGTTATGGAAGACTTTAAACTAATAAAAGAATGTAACTTTTCTTTATTTTTGTAACTTATGGAACTAATTAAGGTTACACATTTTATCATTTAATGAAGTGACTCTTGAACCTCCATAACTTGAGGACAAGTTATGGAGTCATAAAACCATTTAATGAGGACAAGACTCTTCATTTTTGTAACCATTGCCAACTTTTTATGAGTTTTATGAAACTTAAATGTGACTTTTCATATAACTTGAGGACAAGTTACAAAAACACACTTTAGAATCAAATCTTAGATTAAAATGGATTGAAAACACATAATCAATTAACTTTTCTATTAATCTAATAAACTCATATGAACAAAGATAATTCACATCAAATTTTTTTCCAAGTAATTAGCATAATTTTTAAACTAATACAAAACATGAATCTATTGACAATTATCTTTGAAATTGGATTAGCATGAACATTACCACATCAAAAACAAGTTTATAAGTCCAAAAACATCTAAGGGTAATGTTCCTAGTCCATTTCTAGCCAAAACAGTCGAATATATGCTGTCAGGGGTTCCAAAATTCGATTTTTCAGCTAATTTTGCAAGTATAACAAGAAAACAAGCCTTGGCTCTGATACCACTGATAGGTTTTGAGCATTCTAACACTCCTAAGTATACATGCAACCCTAAATACCTTGGATCTATGTTTTCTCTATTATACATGCAATTATGAACTTTCCAAGGTATTACCCTATCTAGCATACAATACTTGATACTTGGGTAATCAAATGGATAGAATACATACCTTTGTTTGATGTAGCTTGTCTCCATGAAGCTTGAGCATGTACACCATAGGAGTGTTAGAATGCTCAAAACCCAACACCTTTCTGTGGCAGTTCAGGCACTGCATTTCCTGACATACTGTGGTGTGGTGATAGTTGCACCTTCCACACTTCGGGAGGGTTCCAGCATATCGACCGGTAGGTGCTGGAGTAGCAGGTGTTGTGGCGGCGTACATAGTACTCGTTTGTTCCTCCCGCGGGGTGTCCTGTGTTGTTTGCTTCTTCTTCCTCTTGTTCCCCGACTTCCGTTTATAGTCCTCTTCCCTTAATGGCTCGGGAACAGGGACTTCTACACCATGGCGGACTACGTGGTCGATGAGTCGATGAGCCAGGAGTTTAGCACTGTCGAATGTGGCTGGGTTAGAAGACATCACATCTCCTTGGATCGGGGCAGATAGACCCCAAATGTATCTTTCTATCTTCTTGCTCTCCGGGGTAACCATCCCGGGGCATAGAGCTGCTAGGTCGCTGAACCGGTCAGTGTAGGCTACTATGTCTGAGTTGACCATAGTGAGCTCCCATAGTTCTTGTTCCAGCTTTTGAACTTCGCCCAATGGGCAGTATTCTTCCAGCATCAACTCTTTTAGGTTTTCCCAACCTATTGAGTTAGCCACTGATAGGGTCAGTGACTTTACATGGCTGTTCCACCATGTCAGGGCTCTGTCAGAGAAGGTGCAGGCATCAAACTTCACTTTGCTCCCTTCAGGGCACGAACAGATTTCGAAGACCGAATCTATTTTCTCGAACCATCGCATCAGAGCGATGACTCCACCATTTCCATCAAATTAATTGGGTTTGCAGTTCATGAAGTCCTTATACGAACACTCCCTTGGGTGTTCGTAAGTAACTCCGGGGTTGGTTAAGTGTGTACCGCTACCAGATCCGAGGGTACCACTTTCACCAAAGTGAGCTAGAGCAGTTGCCACTACAGAGGATATCGCTGCTTGAAGAGCAGTAGGATCGAATTGTGGAGGTGGAGTTAGAGTTATCGGAGTGGCACGTCTGTTTGATCTGCGAGGAGGAATCTTTGCTAAAAGAATACAAAGATGAGATGGAATAACTGTAAAGCAATGGGCACAAGCCGAAAGCTGAAAAGACAAGGTTATCCTAGTTCTGGGTGTATCGGGTCCTGACTTCCACAGGGATTTGGAAACAATTCATAAAAGAGTCTATACCTAATAAACTCTATGAATTTGAAATGGCTATCCTCGAATGAATATCTGTTGCCTGAATAACTGTTACCAACTGAATGTAAGAAAATAATCCTAACATACAATGTGAGCAGTGTCTCCACTCGCTCATTAAGTTAAACAATATTATTATTTATTAGTGTGACGCATAAGACGTTTTGGTTACTTCGGTTGATCCTTCTTTGAAAGCTCCTCATGAACTTGCTCGCATTTCCTCCTGACTCTTCTGTTGTCTACTATGAGGAAGTGGTTACATCTACCTGGGTTTGTCTTGCGAGAATGGAAGTGACTAAAGAATCTATGAGATTAAGTGAAACATTATGGGGTGATCCTTACAGAGTCCTCCTATAATTGCACAATGTATACAAGTTGTATATAACTTAAGACTAAATAGACCTTCGAATAAGTGATCCTACTCCAAAACCACAACCAAACAAGGAACAGGTAGTGAAGCGTAGATCACAAATTCTAAGTCTTTAAAATCTCAATTATATATAACCTTGGGAGTATACACTGCAAGATTATAGACCTATCTGTAAGGGTCTTTTAAGTTATCACATAAGTTATTTGTATGGTGCCTAAAATACTCCTATAGTATTTTAATGAAATGAACTTGGTATGTTTTAAACTTGTTATCGCGTTATAGTATCATAGAATACTCCTATAGTACTCTAACTCTATGTACTTGATCTAGTATTCTCTTGTGTCACAACCCGATATTTCGAATCAGTGTAATGTTCGAAAAGTCAAATATTATAAACTATTTTGAATCAATAAAAATTAGCGTAAAAAACGAAGTGTTCTAAAGTCTCATTTGGATTGCATAAAATGCTAGTTATATTGTCAAGGTTTCCAAATATATAAAGAACACCCAAATCCGAGTTATAACGAAGAAGTTATGACCAATTAAAGATTCGTAACAAAACCGGTAAAACGTTGTTAAGCGTGAAAAGTGAAACTTCAATAAAATACTTTTTAGCCTTAGATATTTGAACGAAAGTCGTAGATTATGTTAAACCAGGAGCATACATAAAAAGAACGCCCAAATCTGACTTCGTATGAGAAAGTTATGATTTTTCTAAAGTTTCAGAACAGCAGTAGACAGCTAAAAACTCGAAATAAAGATCGCACAATTTTTAGCCAACGCAACCTAAACGAGAATTGAAGGTCTCAACAATAGTAGTACAACGGTAAAAAGACAGACGAAAACGGACGTCGGATGAAGAAGTTATGGATTTTTAACGGAATTATCCTGTCCCGGCCTATTTAAAATATACTATTAAAAATTAAATTCAAAATTAGCCGACGGAGTCTAAATGAAAGTTGTAGAGTATATTCTGACCTACGCGTGGATATAAAGAACGTCGAAATCGGAGCTCGTATGCGAGAGATATGAATTTCTGAAGTTCGAGGCACGCACACCAACCTTATCCGAAACTCACGACGTGAGCAAGAGACTCACGACGTGAGTCTATGACTGATGTGTGCCAGAACTAGACCACCAGGTGTCGCGTCTACAGACTAGACTCACGACGTGAACTATCCCATGTTCACGACGTGAATCCCGAGAATGCACCCTGTAAATAGCATGCGAGGGTTATGGGCAATGTTGCTCATTTTCTCTCTTTCTCTCATGTTTCTACCTCGTTTTGCGTGCAAGTAATATCCCGAAGTCCCGGTTTCATATCTAAGCCCCGACGAAGTTCCGAAGCTCCGAGATTCCCAAAAAACTCGCCACTTTCCGGTCGAGGTGCCGCCCGAGAAAATCTCGTTTTCTTCAAATCACGCACTTTCCCGGTGAGTTCATACCCCTACATTTTTACGTTTTCTTTAGTTTTCAGGGGGGAATACAAGTTCAAAATACCAAAGTTATCTAATACATGTTTAAGAGTTTTCCTACACCTTGTAACATGCTGAGCAAGGTGTGTATGCGGTTTACACTTATCATTTCAAATGTTGATTTATGGAAATACAATGACTTGCATAAAAAGGTTTCATCCAAACACATACAATACTTTTTGATAAACTATAATAGGTATAGTTTGGACACTTCGTTAGACAAAGAAACAGTAACTCAATCGACTTACAAAACAAAATTTTCATTGCACACTACGTGATCTTCTATTATACTCACGAGACATTCTCCTTCGGGGTACTCCTAAGTACCACAAAAAAGTCCTGTAGTTATAATCAGAATCTCCGGGAGGGAGAACGTGATAGTTGTGTATAGATCTATACTGGGTCTGACAAACCCGCACCTAAGCTGCTTGCAACAGCTAGACCGGCAGGTTTGGGGTGACAAGTGTCATAACTTTCTGACGCCTGAAGAACGTCGTATTTAAGGCCATCTAGTCTTTAGTATGATTATAACATCTCGCATGGAATCTTAACACAGCATACAAATCACGGAAAATTGTCTATTCTACTTTGTACTTGGTCATGCAAGAGATCCCCCCCGAAAACATAAAAAAGTAGAATTCTAAGGTTTTATACAAAGGAGTTTTATTTAAATATAAAACTCACGCATAAGTATGACGACTTACTTACACCTACCAGGCCTTGTTTCAATTCAGTTTACAACAAATCTTTTAGAAAATATTGGATTTTCTGGAAACAAACGTGTAATAAACGTTAAGGAAACAACATTTATTTTTATAAAATACTTACGAACTCACCAGATTTATGCTGATACTCTCTTTTCAAAACAACTTGTATTCTCAGGTAATCAATAATACAGGTAACTGCAAGATTTCTGAAGTCAAGACGCTAAGGCGTAGATTCTTTTGCTACATTTTGTCATCATATGTAATTTAATTGGAAACATGTAATTTTTGGAACATGTATTTTGGAAACAATGTAATCCTTTAAATTATATCTATGATGGTTGTGTTTTACTTTCTTCACTATGGTTATGATACTAAGCATGACGTCATCCGCCTCCGAACGTTTCCGCCGTTCTGGTTTGGGGGTGCGACAGATTGGTATCAGAGCTTTGTTTATAGTGAACTAAGTATATCGAACCGCGGAAGATATACAAACTATAAATACAACGGGACAAAAATTCTCTGACGTAGCTTTTCAAAAATACTTTAAAAATAAGAATTTATGTTTTCATAAAAGTATTCGCACAATCGCACATTCAGTATCATAATGGCAATAACATAAAAGTATCAAGACAAGTTGGACACCATGGTCCAGCTTCGGGGTATGTAGTCAAATCTTGGATGAATATAGCCTGATCAACTATATTCATGGTGAGCAACAAGTCTGCAACTTACCAAAAATTCCAAGAATCAAACTTAAAAATACTATAGGAGTATTTTAACACAAAAAGCCGTAATCACAACTTCTTGTTCCCAAAGTTTCTCGTGACATTCCTCCTTACCCCCATTCTCGTACAGGTACGATGGCAGGATTTCATTTTCCAGGTGATCCCTACTTTCCCAACCAAGGGAATGCCGGTTAGATTGTGGAAGACCCAGAGGAAGATTCCGAAGAGGAACCCATGGAGGATGAAGTGTTGGGTTTTGAGCAAACTAACACTCCTAAGGTGTTCATGCAACCCTAGAAACCTTGGATCTATGTTTATCTAAAATACATGCAAAATAATTTTCCAAGGTTCATAACCTATCTAGCATACATGGGGTACTTTTAAACATAAAAGATACTAGAAGAATTACATACCTTTGTTAGTGAGTTGATTCCTTGGGAGTTTGAGAGCCAAGCACCAATAATGTGAATGCCTCAAATGGAAATCACAAATCACCACAAACTTGGAAAACTTATGAGAGAGTATCCTAATACTCTAGAAATTCGGCCACTCTTATGCACACACACATAGTGTCTTTTCAAGCACCATAAGCCTCTTTATATAGTGTACATGATTAGGGTTATGAACCATGCAAACCCTAATAACCCATGTCTTTTCCTATTCCAAGGAACCATGGATTAAAAGCTCCATGGATCATCCATGGACTCCCATTCAAGCTTAGCCCATTTCCTTATGAGTGTTAGCCCACACTATATAAGTACAATAGCCCATTATTTAATTAGTCACCTTATGACCACTAAATTAATTCATAATTAATTTAAGATCAATACTAATTAAATAATACAATTTCATATTAATATATTATAACTTATAATATATTAGTAGGCCGCAAATATACTCTTCTCATAATGTTATCCATATAAATAGTTCGGGTGAAGTGCAACCCAAATGGACCATGTCGGGTCGGGTCAAGTATATACCAAATAAGTTATGGACTTAGACACCTTATCCAACAGTCTCCCACTTGGATAAGTCTGATAACTGTATTTGCCTATATAGCTTCAGGAACCAACCGGCAATCGTAGCTCTCGAAAACTCTGTTAAACTATGAAGCGCCATTTTAGATAAGTGATCATATAATCCTCTGCTCTCATGATATCAGCCGGACAAATACATGGAACAATGTCTTACTTATTGTCCAGCAATTTGTTTCCCGATTTCCGATTTGTTTGGCAAAGAACTTAATCGAATACATCAATTTAGTTCTGACCGGGCCCGGTATATAGGTCAAAACAAAATTATCGAGGGGCCCAGATATCGCTTCTATTTCTAGAAGGAACAGATAAACTTCGACTCATATGCTTGTTCTACTACTTATTGAATTGCACACAAAGGCACGTTTTATAACATCAAGTTACTGATGCGTTTACGTGCAATCAATGCACAACCAACTCATAGGTAACAACTCATATCTCTAGGTTTGAAGACTTATATGATATTACCGTCTCACGATCACTCGAGATAAATTCCATGAAGTGATACAAGTGAGCGTGGGTTTATTCCAATACTCATAACTTATGAGTACTCATGAATGTTGTAGCAACCATTGCTATGGCTAAACACCTTTAGTCATCTACAATCCCAATTCATGACAGTCTTGATTCATACCTACTTCCGACATATGACCGACTGTGGAGAGTTTGAATAAATTTATTATTCTGGAAGTCAAAACATGCAAAGCTGAAACAATAGTAAATAATTGACAATGATAGCAACACTTTACTCATGAATAAATCACAACTTTATTCATCATCAAACGTCGATTACATTTTACAAGTTTCAGTAATAACTATCTAATCTGTAAAACTAATATCGTCCCTCAGCCCGATGCGTCTCGCATGCTGCAAATGCTTCACCCTCGTCAGTCCTTTCGTAAGGGGATCCGTAGGGTTCTCATCTGACGATACCCTCTTAGCCACGAGGAGTCCCTCTTCTATCTTGTGTCTTATGAAGTGATATTTTCTGTCAATGTGTCGGGATCTGCCATGATCTCTTGGTTCCTTGGCTAAGGCAACCGCACTATTGCTGTCACAGAAAATCTCCATGGGCTCCTTAATAGCTGGTACAACTCCAAGGTCTCCGATGAAGTTCCTCAGACATATCGCCTCCTTTGCCGCTTCACTCGCTGCTATGTACTCTGATTCACAAGTCGAATCAGCTACAGTCTCCTGTTTGGAACTCTTCCAAGTGATTGCCCCTCCATTTAAGGTAAAGACCCAGCCCGACTGAGAGCGGAAGTTATCCCTATCAGTCTGAAAGCTAGCATCACTATACCCTACTACTCTCAAGTCATCACTCCCACCAAGGGTAAGGATCCAATCCTTAGTCCTCCGCAGGTACTTGAGAATATTATTTACCGCAGTCCAATGAGCCTTGCCAGGGTTCCCCTGATATTTGCTGACCATGCTCAAAGCGAAGGCCACATCAGGACGGGTACAAATAATAGCATACATGATCGAGCCAACAGCGGAAGCATAAGGTAATCGACTCATCTCAACTATCTCATCTTCTGTACTCGGGCTCCGAGCCTTGCTCAGTTTGGCATTGCTTTGGATCGGTAATTCTCCTTTCTTGGAATTCTGCATGTTGAACCTTTTCAACACCTTATCCAAATAGATACTCTGACTAAGTCCAATTAGTCTTTTACTCCTTTCTCTTAATATCCTTATCCCTAGGATATAGGCAGCTTCTCCAAGGTCCTTCATAGCAAAGCACTTCCCAAGCCAGGACTTAACCTCCTGCAAGGTTGGGATGTCATTTCCTATGAGTAGTATGTCATCCACATACAGTACCAAAAAGCTAACTATAATCCCACTAGCTCTGACATACACACATGACTCATCTTCACTTCTTGAGAAACCAAACTCTTTGACCTTCTCATCGAAACAAATATTCCAACTTCGAGATGCTTGTTTCAATCCATAAATGGATTTCTCAAGATTGCACACTCTATTGGGGTACTCTGCACTGACAAAACCTTCTGGCTGATTCATGTAAACATCCTCAGCCAACTTTCCGTTAAGGAAAGCGGTTTTGACATCCATTTTCCATATTTCATAATCATGAACTGCAGCAATGGCTAGCATAACCCTAATAGACTTAATCTTTGCTACTGGTGAAAAGGTTTCATCATAATCAATACCCTGAGTCTGAGTAAAACCCTTCGCGACCAGCCGAGCCTTATAAGTGTGCACTTTCCCATCCATGTCGGTCTTCTTCTTGAAGATCCATTTGCACCCGACTGTCTTATGGCCTGGTACATTGTCAACCAAGTTCCAAACTTGATTGTCATACATGGACTGTATCTCACTGTCCATAGCCTCCATCCATTTAGCAGACTCTGGGCCTGCCATGGCTTCCTTAACACTGTTAGGTTCATCCAGATTTACTAGTGTACTGTCACTGATAAATGTATCACCTTCGGTAGTAATATGAAATCCATAATAAAACTCAGGTGTGTTCCTAACCCTTGTGGAACGCCTCGGAAGTATAGACTCGTCAGCTGGATCAACAGGAATTTCCTCCTCAAGTTGATTGCTAGTGTCTGAGGTTCCTTCACCAATTGAATCTTGAATTTCTTCAAGGTCAATTTGCCTCCCACTGTCTCCTTGGTTTATAAATTCTCTTTATCGAAAGACCCCTCTCCTTGCCACAAAGACCACATTCTCACTGGGTCTGTAGAAGAGGTAACCAAAGGATTTTTGTGGGTAGCCGATGAAAATACACCTTTTACTTCGAGGTTCGAGCTTGTCATGAGTCTCGCTCCTCACAAAAGCCTCGCAACCCCAAATCTTGATATGGTCCAAATTGGGAACTTTCCCAGTCCACATTTCATGAGGTGTTTTGGCAACCTTCTTTGTAGGGACTAGATTAAGGATGTGGGCGGAAGTCTCTAAGGCATACCCCCAAAAAGAGATTGGTAGCGAAGCTCGACTCATCATAGAGTGAACCATGTCCAACAAAGTTCGATTACGCCTCTCAGCTACACCATTCAGCTGTGGTGTCATGGGAGGTGTCAATTGTGAGACAATCCCACACTCCTTAAGATAGTCGAGGAACTCAGTACTAAGATACTCACCACCTCGATCGGATCGAAGCATCTTAATGTTCCTGCCCAATTGATTTTCTACTTCCTGTTTAAACTCTTTAAACCTTTCAAAAGTTTCTGACTTATGTTTGATTAAGTAGACATAACCATATCTACTAAAATCATCAATAAAAGTCACATAATACCGATTAGCATATCTTGTGGCGGTTTTGAATGGTCCACATACATCAGTATGTATAAGGTCCAACAAACCCTCACCCCTTGCACAAGTACCAGTGAAGGTTGATTTTGTCATTTTTCCAAGTAGACAAGACTCACAACTATCATCCGACTTGAGGTCGAACGACTCCAAGACTCCAACCTTTTGGACCTGGCCTATGCGTTTCTTGCTTACATGTCCAAGACGACAATGACACAAAGACGCTTTATCCAAGCTAGTAGAAGAATCAATAGATAATACATTATTTCCTAAACTATCTACAATCGATACAGCTTCATACACACCATCACAAGGTAATGCTTTAAAATAAAGAACATTATTAAAGAAAGCATTAATACTACCAACTTCATTATCAAAAGAAAAGTTAAAACCTTGTTTGTACAGAGCATGAAAGGAAATAATATTCCTCGCCATTTCAGACGAGTATACACATTTATTCAAATCTAACTTTAACCCACTATCTAGCAACAAAGTATAAACTTCAATCTTGGCAACAGGTATAACCTTCTTGTTCCCCATGACTAAGTTTATCTTTCCGTGCTCCACATCCTCACTTCTTCTTAGGCCCTGCAAGTCACAACAGATGTGAATACTGTTGGATTAATGTCTAAGTCCATAACTATATTTGGTATGTACTTGACCCGACCCGGCATGGTCCATTTGGGTTGCACTTCACCGGCACAATTTATATGGATAGTCTTTTGAGAATAGTATATTTATGATTTATATTAATATATTATAAGTTCTAATATATTAATATGGAATCATATTATTTAATTAGTATTGATCAAGAATTAATTTAGAATTAATTAAGTGATCAAAAAGAACTAATTAAATATGGACTCTTATATATATGGAATGGGCCAAGTTCATTTAGGTTGGGCTAAGCTTTCATGGATGGTCCATGGAGCTTTTAACCCATGGATCCTATGTAAATGAAAGGTCATGGGTATTAGGGTTTACATGGATGTAACCCTAATCCTCCATAATATATAAAGGGGTCCTTGGCTCATAAAATTGGCACAAGTGTGTGAAAATAAGAGTGCGCCGATTTTAGTGTGCATACTTATTCTCTCAAGTTCTTCCAAGGTGTTTTGGTGATTTGTGATTCCATTTGAGGCTTCCACACTATTGGGGCTAAGCTCTTAAAGCTTGAAGACATCAAGCTACATCAAAAGGTATGTCATCTAACTAGAACTTTGTAGTATAGGTGCTTCATAATATGCTAGTTAGGATGAAACCTTGGAATAGTTCATATTTGCATGTATAATAGAGAAAACATAGATCCAAGGTTTATAGGGTTGCATGTACACTATAGGAGTGTTAGAATGCTCAAAACCCAACAGTGGTATCAGAGCCATGGGTTGTTTTCTGTTATATTGATGCAAATGTTTTATTTTCAAAGTTGAAAAAAAAAAGAAAAAAAAACATGACGTTTGTCAAATTTTAAGATAATTACTTGTTTTTGTGAAAAACTAATTATTTGTAAAATTTGAATCATTTGCGATATGAGTTGAATTAGGTCAAATTTAGTAAAAGATAAAATGATATGATTATTTTATTAGTTTTAAAAGTTTGATCTAAAGAGTTTTTTGAAACCTCCATAAGTTATGGATATGAAAAGGTTTTTAAAAAAATTGATTCAAAGTTTTTTATGGAGTTACAAAACTTGGTCTTAATGTTTTAAAGAATTCTATAACTTGTTCTTAAGTTATGGAACATGAAAAGTTTCATCATAAAACAAGTATTTAACTCCATAAGTTATGGAATCGAAAAGTTTTCAAGAGTTACAAAACTTGCGCTCAAGTTTTGGAATTTGAAAAAAGTTTTTTTAGGATAAGAAAAAAGAATTGAATTCTAAAACTCTTGGGTTCATAACTTAAACAATTAATTAAATGGTTTTAATTTTGAATTTAATAATTGGAATTATGATGTTTTATTGAATAATTCAATTAACTCTTATGGACTTTATTAATAGTTAATTAAAGCGTTTAATTAAAAGAGTATTTTTAAATCCATAAATATATGGTTTGAGTTTAATTAAATTAAAAGTCTAGTTTAATTAATAGATCAAACCACCAAGTATTTTAAATGTCTAAAATACACCCTTATACTATTATAATATTAAAAGTATAATATATTATATGTATAAGAGCAAGTCGTCTTATCATTAGTAGGCCTCATTCACAAAGCTGGTCTATAAGGGGGGTATAAGGTTACTGCCTATAAAATGGCAGTTTAATGGGTGTCCACTCTCACTCACCGCTTCCTTGACCGATGGAGGGTCGTTAGCCGAACAGGTAGGACAAGGACTATAATTCTCCCTTCATTACAAGTATAATGATAAATACTAAGTAACTAAACACTTATAAATTCCCAATCTTAGTTACTTAGGAAAATGTGAATAAGGTGCTAATCCATGAAATTACACTTTGCACTTTGTTTAAGCTGTTAGTGGAGCGTGTGTGGTTAACCGGCACACTAACCTGGACTTAACAAGGTAGGCAAAGGGTAACTTAATGTTTATCATAGTATCGTTGGAGCGTGTGTGGTTAACCGACACATCGATTGAGGGGTAAATATTAAGGGTACCAAGTATATTTGCATGGTTACTTCACACCTTGTTTTGTGATCCTCGACATCCCAGTCACAAAACCTGAAGGGCACACTCGAGATTGAAACATGCCATTGAAAAGTTCAATGAATCTCAAAAGAATCTAGGAGTTTCAAAACCAATTAAAACCTAATAATACATTTCGTTTATCTTGGTGGAAATTGGTGAATCGTCATTCACCTACCTTCAAATATTTTATAACTTGGATTACGGTATCCCTCTTCCAAGTTATAAAATAGTTTGTTGGGTCCTAGCCTTAATATATCATATTGGGTGTTATATTAAGGACTTAAATCAACTTTACGTGAATTTCTCCCATTGTTGATGTCTGGTTTAGACAACAATGATCTTCCCAAACCAAGCTTTCCTAATGAATATGACTTACCGAGTTTGGCTCATGGAAGTCATACTTCTCTTCCTCCACCTCCTCCAATTATTCTCCCTAACCCACAAGTTCAAGGTCACTCAAGCCCTAATGGCAAGCAAGGTCTATGTGTGATCACATATTAGAGATGAAGTCACATATTGACAAGCCGGGAGAGTTGGGTGTCAAAGTCTTGAGAAAGTTGGATGTTCAATCACTTTCTAAGTCACATAGTGAGTTCCTTTGGGACTACTATGAAACAGACTATGACATGAACTTTAATGATCATATCTATTTGCTTGGTGCTGCTGAATCAGCAATGATTTGGAACGATAGTAAAGCAAATTTGATTAGAAGATCAACTTCCCAAAAACTTTATGGACAGTGACAATGGTGACACTGGAAATCCAGAAAAAGCATTCTCTTCCCAATGGAAAGGGATTGGCCATAGTCAACCCGGTTAACCAAATGGTAAAGAGAAAGGCTAAGTTTGAGATAGTCCCATTACCAAAGGGTCCATATGTTTATTTTGCCAAAGGAAGGGGCGTTGATTGCAAAGCTGCCAAATTTACCTAAGGATGTTAAAGTCAATAAGTTTGACTCTACATTAGGTAGAGCCCATTATCTAACTCTGTTAAGTTCTATTCTGAGATCCTCATTACGTGATGTGATTGGGTCACATGTTGATGTTTTAAGAACAAAAGAATAGAGAGAAATCTTAAAGGAAGTATATGCTGATTCTGATCGCGAAGGTGGATTTCGATCGCATCAGAATTTTGAGCAGTTGCTTAAGAAGTTATGATATATTGCTAAGGATTAGATAACAACAATTTTCCATGTGGATTGTAAGGATAAGTTTTTCCGCAAAGTTTTAAAATAAAAGAAAATTGTTTAATTTTATTTATTTGAAGTATCCTTACAATGGCATTTGTGGAAAATTGTTGCTTATATGATTCCACTGACAGCAATATTGGAAAATGGATTTGATTCTTTCATTTGTGGTAGTGTCTAAATTTACCAAATCAGGAAAGTTCCTCATCACCCAAGTTTCAATTGGACCGAAACTTGGAATCATGCAAGTTGAATAGTATGATGAATGAGAACTTTCAAGCATTGGAAAATCAAGACTAATTACTTGTTCACATGGATGTGTGAGTCAAGTGAAGGACTAAAGGGATCGAGTACACATTCTTGTGCACTGGTCATGTCCACCACAAAGCTCGTTAAGACTATTTAATTTACTAAAGTTTAGTAAATATGGTTATACTTACAAGTTTAAGTATAATTCTGAAACATTGGTAAAGTCTCAATGTATGGCAGAACGAATGGGAAGAATCAAATTAGGCAGAAAGATAAAAGTTTCTCAAATCTGAAAAGATGGGAGTGTACTTTAGTATCATGTTTGTGATCATCTTAATGATTTAGAAATCATATCACAATTAGTCCTCTAAAGGTCATCTTAGTGCATTCTTATGACTAAGAAGAGGAGTCATGAATTGTTGAAGTGGTTAGATCAGGAAGATGAGTCATACTTCGTTCCAAAACAATTCTTAGAGTCATACTCCAAGATTGTAACTTGAGTGACATATCTTAAAGAAAGGTTTAAAACACTTGTCAAATGTAAGAGTAAAAGTGTCCTACTCTTGTACATTTGAAATTGGTAAGTTGTGATGTTTTGGATAAAACAAAGACCAACTAAGGCCAATTGTGTGAAGTGTTTGTCTTGATAAAGAATCCACACTATCTCTTGAATATTTGGCAAGATAGTCTTATATGTCAAGAGGATAGTGGGAGTCTTAAAGATCCTAAAAAGAATTTCAAGAACTAATCAAGAATAAAACCTGAGGTTCTTCACTAGCACACGACTTGAGGTTTATAACCTATCGTGTTGACATATTCTGTGCCCATTCTAGTTAAAGTTGGCTTTTCATAGGAGTTCTGAAAGTTCTCAATTGGTTGCATAACAACTTGGAAGCAATGGAAGGCCCTGTACTGCCAGGTGGCAAGAAGTTAAGATTGCATAAGTTCAGTCCATATGAGTTTGGATTTGTCATTATCCTTCTCTTGTGACTATGGTTTTGACGATTCACATGGATAAGAACACATACACCATAAAATCTAAGGGTCATAAGGTTTCTCTCCGATTCATGAAAATGATGGTGAGGAAACACTTCCACCAAGTAGATTTGAAGCAGATGGCAAAAGGTCTAAACAATTGAGACTATGATTACGGCATCCCTTTTCATAGTTCTGAAATTGTTTAGACACACATGCATGCTATCTAAGGAAAGGTGTATGATTTTGATAAAGTTTTATCAAAGCATCTCGTATCAGAAATCTGAACTTTGGTAAGAAAGTCAATAAAATATTGATTTCTAAAAGTCCAGCTGATTTCTGAGTACATGTCAAAGCTAGTGGGAGCATAAGTGTTATGCTAATAATCATCATGTTAGTGGGAGCATGATAATTATTGTTAGTGTTGCAAGTTAGCAATGTTAATTATAGAAAACAAAAGTTTCAATTCGTGAGGCTGCAGGGATTGGAAAAGTTGTTTTGCTATAATTAAGGGAGAGGATATACTTCATTTCAGTTCTAAAGGCTTAGATTGAGACCTTAATCATCTTTAGTCAAGAATATATATATGAATTTCATGTTCGATTGGTTCAACTTAAGGAAATTCTATATATTGCGTCCTCAAAATTCGATTATGATTACGACATCCCTCTTCATAGTCAAATTTTGAAAACATGGCAAATAAAAATATTGTAGCAAAAGACTGGTCTAGAATCATGTCTTTATGTGAGACATCATGAATCGTGTACCATTTGCTTTGGGTACAGGATCGATTGCATGTGCTATAATATTTTTCATTTCTAAATTTTTCCAAATGCCCCGAGGCATTAAGAAGGGAAAAGGTCTAGAATTGGATATGACTAAAATGATTAAGCAATTGTCGAGGACAATATGAGGTTTACCAAAGATTGGTTGCTCAGGGACAGTTGGAAGTATAGTGCTAATTTTGGAAGGACCATATTAACATATTCTGAAAAGAGGCATCTCTTATTCAGAAGTGATAGTCAAAATGAGAATATGGAGTTGTCTCCATAGGTGGAAGTTATCTGTGTAAGATTAGAAAACTTAATGCAAGAAGCATGTCCAAAGCAATGTACTTTGAATATGAGACTTAGTTTCCATGGAGTTGATCTCCATTGGAATACCTTATAATGACTGTTGACAAGCCTTTGTGACTTTGTACATATTCATTACAGGAGGGTCAGTGCATATAAGTTTAAAATCTAAACAAATTTCGATAAATGATAGGAATTTGAAATTCTCACATTTTTCGATAAGGATTTGGGAGTGTGAAATTAGAGTCATTGAAATTATGTTCAATTGGTTTATTTCACAAAGTAAGGATCATAGACAAACATAGAGTGCATACTTGGTGTATGGCAAAGCTATTGTTTAAGAAAAACATAGTGTACATGCTTGGAGCATGGGACAACTAGTGTTTTTAATTCAAGTATAAAGTATATAAAACCGAAACAATGAATAATGAGTAATCAGTATGGTGATAAATAAAAGTGTTTATTTATATTCATAGGGTTTGATACCATATTTGATTCATTTATTCTTGTGTTTCACTTTGCATGTTTTGACTTCCAGAATAACTAAGTCGCTCTTCCTGAATGATTAAGTTATTCAAACCATCCACAGTCGGTCATATGTTGGAAGTAGATATGAATCAAGACTGTCATGGGTTGGTTTGTAGAGGTCCAAGTTGGTGGACAAAGTGGTGCTACAACACTCATGAGTGCTCATAAGTTCTGAGAATTGGATTCAACCCGCGCTCATTTGAATCACTTCATGGATTTTATCACGAGTGATCATGAGACGATAATATCTTATATTCTTCAAACCTAGAGATATGAGTTGTTACTATGAGTTGGTTATACATTGATTGCACGAAAACGCATTTGGTAACTCGATGTTATAAAATGTGCCTTTGTGTATGATTCAACAAGTAGTAGAACAAGCCATATGAGTTGAAGTTTATCCATTCCTTTTACCTTCGGGATAAAAGCGATATCTGTGGGCCCCACGATGATTTAGCGATGACACATGTGAGTGCTTGGCCAAGCCAGGACTGATTTGATTTGTTCAATCAGTCAGTCATCATAAATCGAAAATCGGGAAACAACAAATAGACAGAGAGAATGATTATAATCCATGTCTCAGTCCATATGATATCTACAATGGAGGAATATATGATCCCTTATCTAATGGGCAAGTCATTGACAAGGTCAGAGTTCCACAGCGGCTTTAAGAGCTACAATTGCCAGTTAGGTTTTGAAGTCATACTCAATAATAGTTTTTGACTTATCCAAGTGGGAGACTGTTGGATTAATGTCTAAGTCCATAACTATATTTGGTATGTACTTGACCCGACCCGACATGGTCCATTTGGGTTGCACTTCACCGGCACAATTTATATGGATAGTCTTTTGAGAATAGTATATTTATGATTTATATTAATATATTATAAGTTCTAATATATTAATATGGAATCATATTATTTAATTAGTGTTGATCAAGAATTAATTTAGAATTAATTAAGTGATCAAAAAGAACTAATTAAATATGGACTCTTATATATATGGAATGGGCCAAGTTCATTTAGGTTGGGCTAAGCTTTCATGGATGGTCCATGGAGCTTTTAACCGATGGATCCTATGTAAATGAAAGGGCATGGGTATTAGGCTTTACATGGATGTAACCCTAATCCTCCATAATATATAAAGGGGTCCTTGGCTCACAAAATTGGCACAAGTGTATGAAAATAAGAGTGGGCCGATTTTAGTGTGCATACACATTCTCTCAAGTTCTTCCAAGGTGTTTTGGTGATTTGTGATTCCTTTTGAGGCTTCCACACTATTGGGGCTAAGCTCTTAAAGCTTGAAGACATCAAGCTACATCAAAAGGTATGTCATCTAACTAGAACTTTGTAGTATAGGTGCTTCATAATATGCTAGTTAGGATGAAACCTTGGAATAGTTAATATTTGCATGTATAATAGAGAAAACATAGATCCAAGGTTTATAGGGTTGCATGTACACCATAGGAGTGTTAGAATGCTCAAAACCCAACAAATACCACAACCTATATCAAGAACCCAAGAATTAGAATATGGCGAGTTATTAGACAATATAGTGTAAATACCTGCATGGGATGGTTTCACTTTCCCATCCTTGACATCCTGCAAGTACTTTGGGCAGTTTCGCTTCGAGTGCCCCTTATTTTGTCAGTAGAAGCATTCAGCATCCTTAGGGATGGCAGAAGGAGTGATAGAACCACCTTTGGTTCCAGATGAGGAGCCTTCAAGGGACTTTCCCTTGGTACCCTTCGAAGGGTGCTTCCTCTTCTTCCTTTTGCCTTGCCCGATAGCCAAAACAGGGGTAGTAGTAGGAGTAAGAGTAGTAACCGACTTACTCTTAAGACCACTTTCGGCAGTCTTCAGAAGTCCTTGAAGTTTACTGAGTGTGACTTCCTCCTTGTTCATGTGGTATGTCATACGAAATTGATCATAACACGATGGCAAGGAGTGCAAAATGATATCAATTGCCAACTCCTCAAGGAAGTTCACATTCAGTTTCATTAGACGGTCCACATACCTTTGCATTTTCTGCATGTGGCTCGTGATTTGTTCGCTATCCTTCATACGGGTAGTGATCATGGAGGAGATTATTTCATACCGCTCTTGACGAGCACTCTGATGGTACCTTTCCATCAGATCCTGATGCATCTCAAAAGGGTAATAGTCCTCATAGGACTTTTGGAGTTCAGCTGTCATGGTGGCCATCATGATGTATGTCACCTTGGTGGCATTTCTTTCATGTGCATGATACTCAGCGACCTCCTCAGGAGTAGCAGTGGACTCATCAAGCTCATTTAGCTCCTTATCGAGGACATATTCCTTGTCCTCGTAACGAGTGACCATCCTGATGTTCCGGATCCAATCCATGAAGTTGGAACCATCAAAGATGACCCTCCCACAAAGGTTCATGAGGGAAAAGGAGCCAGTAGAGTTAGAGCCCGAAGCATTGTTGTTGGAAGACATCTAAAAAGAAGAAAACAAGTTTAGATTAGATATATCGAATCCTTAATAATACACCCAAATGTAATATTAAGGTTAGGATCCAACACAATATATTATAACTTAGAAGAGGGATGCCGTAATCTAAGCTATAACATATTTGAAGGTAGGTGAATGACGATTCACCAATTTCCACCATGAAAACGAAATGAATTATTAGGTTTAATTGGTTTTGAAATTCCTAGATTCTTTTGAGATTCATTGAACTTTTCAATGACATGTTTCAATCTCGATTGTGCCCTTCAAGTTTTGTGACTGGGATGCCGAGTATCACAAAACAAGGTGTGAATAACCATGAAAATTCACTTGGTACCCTTAATATTATCACCTAATCAATGTGCCGGTTAACCACACACGCTCCACCGATCTATGATAATCATTAAGTCACCCTTCGTGATCCTTACTAGTCCAAGTTAGTGTGCCGGTTAACCACACACGCTCCACCAACGACTTGGTAAGGTACAAAGTGTGAATTTCATGGGTTAGCACCATATTCACATTTTCCTAAAGTAACTAAGATTGGGAATTTATTAAAGGTTTAGTTACTTTATAATATTCATTATACTTTTAATGAGAATTTAAAGTCATTGTCCTACCCGTTCGGCTAACGACCCTCCACCGATCAAGGAAGCGGTGGGTGAGAATGGACACCCATTAAGTTGCCATTTTATAGGCAACAACCTTATACCCCCCTTATAGACCGGCTTCGTGAATGAGGCCTACTAACGGTAAAACGACTTAATCTTATACATATATATAATAATTAACCATTAATGTTATAAATAGTATAAGGGTTGAATTTTAACTTTTAAAACTCTAAGGGTTTGGAATCAAAGTATATTAAAGTGTGTGTAACTTTACAAATTCCAAAACTTGAGGACAAGTTTTGAAACTATTCAAAACTTTTCATTTCATAACTTATGAATTAAAGGTTCATAAAATGAAGACTCTTCATTTTCATGTAACTTATGTGTTTTAAGTGTGCATAAATGAAAGTGACCTTTGGAAATCCATAACTTGAGGACAAATTATGGACTCCATTAAAACACATAAATGATCAAGAATTATCAATAAACAATTTAGCAAATAATTCCTATGATCTAACAATAATTCATAAGAACATGAACATCATATTAAAATTCCAAGAACATATGAACACATATCATCATGCAATTTTGATATAAGCCATTGTAAATGGATTAGCATAAACATTACACCATCTAAAACAGGTTTTATAACACCAAAACAGTTTAGGGTAATGTTTCTAGTCTATTTCCAGCAGCAAAACTCGAAAATCTGCATTTTGAGGCTTCTACTCGTCGAGTGCACGAACCTACTCGACGAGTAGGATGAATTTACTCATGGACTCGGCGAGCCCCCCCATGGACTCGACAAGTTCATGCTGTAGAATGCAGAAAACTTGAGTTTTTCAACAAGTTTGCAACAAGTATCAAACAAACAAGCCTAGGCTCTGATACCACTGTTGGGTTTTGAGCAAACTAACACTCCTAAGGTGTTCATGCAACCCTAGAAACCTTGGATCTATGTTTGTCTAAAATACATGCAAAATAATTTTCCAAGGTTCATAACCTATCTAGCATACATGGGGTACTTTTAAACATAAAAGATACTAGAAGAATTACATACCTTTGTTAGTGAGTTGATTCCTTGGCAGTTTGAGAGCCAAGCACCAATAATGTGAATGCCTCAAATGGAAATCACAAATCACCACAAACTTGGAAAACTTATGAGAGAGTATCCTAATACTCTAGAAATTCGGCCACTCTTATACACACACACATAGTGTCTTTTCAAGCACCATAAGCCTCTTTATATAGTGTAGATGATTAGGGTTATGAACCATGCAAACCCTAATAACCCATGTCTTTTCCTATTCCAAGGATCCATGGGTTAAAAGCTCCATGGATCATCCATGGACTCCCATTCAAGCTTAGCCCATTTCCTTATGAGTGTTAGCCCACACTATATAAGTACAATAGCCCATTATTTAATTAGTCACCTTATGATCACTAAATTAATTCATAATTAATTTAAGATCAATACTAATTAAATAATACTATTTCATATTAATATATTATAACTTATAATATATTAGTAGGCTGCAAATATACTCTTCTCATAATGTTATCCATATAAATAGTTCAGGTGAAGTGCAACCCAAATGGACCATGTCGGGTCGGGTCAAGTATATACCAAATAAGTTATGGACTTAGACACCTTATCCAACATGAAGAACCCATGGAAGAGGAAGAATTCGTAGACGGTGAAGAGGAAGAAGACTCAGATGGAACCGACTCCGAACCCGAAGTTTACAATCCACATCCTGCCCCTAATCCTCCGCGACACTTCCAGGGCCGGACGCCCCGATGGGCCGAAACAATACATCGATGGAGCCGAGAACAAGGTCAACGACCTCCCTATGGCATGCAACGAGGCTTCTACGATCTCAGCAGAGGAGGGTCAGCCGACCGAGCTCTCCCTGTCATAATTCACCGTGTCGCACGTCACGAAGAGCAAACAAGAGTTAACGCCCAACATCTCATGGAAGTTGGTGCTACCAGCCAAGTCAACTCCGTTCGTATTCGCCGATTAGACGACGACCACGATCGGACTCGAGACCGTACCGAGCTTCTTCGACGGGAAATGGCTGCAACCCGAACTAAAGTGCAAGAACTCCGAGAGCACCGAGCCGCCCTAGAGGGAAGTCTAGCTGAAGCAGAGCGCCAAGCGGCGGAATCCAGGGCCGAGATGAGAAACCTCGTGTCTACACTTCGTGATCCTCAAAACTTCAACCACTACAAGTAGCGCTTGCACTATTCGCCCCAGTTTAATTTAGTTTTGCGGATAAATATTACTTTCTAGTATTTTAAAGTTCAATCTCGCGATTTAAGTGTTTACACTTCCGGGATCAGTTAGGCGGGCAAAATTTTCCGTACATTGATGTAGCATAGACCCCTATTAGGGTCAACTTTTCCCAAGTATTGTATACTAAGTTATATCAATGATATTGGCACGCTATTTACCTTATTAACACTACTCTAATTTCATAACATGGGCTATTTTCAGATAAAAATTTATTGGTGACCAACCTATGATCGCCTGAGGTATAAAATCGAAGTTGTATGTAATTAGGGCCATGTCGACCTAGAAATGATGGTTACGCCTTGGATCCTGTTCCTTGTTTGGTTGTGGGCCCAGGGCAGACCCATCAGATTCAAAAGTTTATTTAATCTTAATTACATGTGAATACTATACATCAAGTGATTGTGGGTTGGGTCCGGTATGGATACTATCACAGACATTGCATAAGACTCAATACTACCGAAATTCATAAAGTCTATATTTCATTGTTTATAGACTTCTAGTATGAATGCATTCTTACAACATTCTTACAAGTCAGAATCATGATGCATACAAAGAACTAATAATGTTTAGTTTAGCACTCGACTTGTATCAAAGACTTATTGTCTTTCCATTCTTGATTTTGGCAGAAAATGCCACCTTGTAGAAACCCTAGGCGCGACGACGTAGCTGAAACTGCACCACCCCCACCACCACCTCCTCAGTTCGACCTAGCCATGTTCCAGGCTGCAGTGGCGGCCGCAGTGGCAGCCGTGATAGCCCAAATCAACCCCAGTAATTCAAGAGGTACAGGCAGTGGTGCCTCAAATTCTAATAATGGGGACGGCCAGGGACGCTCGAGAGAGTGCACCTACAAAGACTTTACTAACGCCAAGCCCAAAACCTTCAACGGAAGCGGAGGTGTCATAGCGTTGCTACAATGGTTCGAGAAAACCGAGACAATTTTCAAAATATGCGCATGCCCTGAAGCAAGCAAGGCACTAACACTCCTGGTGGCTAATGCTATAACATGAGAAGATCTGAAAACCATGTTAATGAATGAGTACTGCCCCAGGGGTGAGATACAGAAGCTGGAAGAAGAATTTTGGGGTCTTAAAATGACAGGCTCTGACATCCTGTCGTACACCTCAAGGTTCAGCGATCTAGCCATGCTGTGTCCCGGGATGGTTCCTACTGAAAGCAAGAAGGTAGAAAGATATGTATGGGGACTATCTCAACAACTCCAAGGACACGTGTTGGCCTCAAAGCCAACCACTTTCGACAGTGCCAAGGAACTGGCACAACAATGTTGGATATAGTGTCTAAATCCATAACTATATTTGGTATGTACTTGACCCGACCCGGATATAGTGTGGGCTAATGCTTATTTGGAATGGGCTAGGCTTGCATGGAAAGTCCATGGATACTCCATGGAGCTTTAACCCATGGATCTCATGGAAATGAAAAGACATGGGTATTAGGGTTTACATGGATGTAACCCTAATCAACCACACTATATAAAGGAGTCTTTGGTTCTTGAAAAATGCACTAGTTTTTGTGTGAGAACAAGTGGGCCGATTTCAAGAAGAGTGAAGCTATTCTCTCAAGGTTTCCAAGTTTGTGGTGATTTGTGATTTCCATTTGAGGCATCCACATTATTGGTGCTAGGCTCTCAAACTCCAAGCAATCAATCACTACTAAAAGGTAAGTAACTCTACTAGCTTTATTTGATTCAAGTATCCCATGCCATGCTAGTTGGGTTAAGAACCTTGGAAAAATAATTATTTGCATGTATCTTAGTCAAACATAGATCCAAGGTTTCTAGGGTTGCATGTACACCATAGGAGTGTTAGAATGCTCAAAACCCATCAGTGGTATCAGAGCCAGGTTTGTTTATTTGGTACTTGATGCAAAAAAAAAAAAAAAAAACTTGAAAATCGAAGTTTTGTTCAAAAGCTCGTATCAAAATTTCAAGTTTTGTATATGTACTTACGATTCTTGAAATTTTGTATATGAACATTCATAAACATAGAAGTTTAGAAGATCATATAAATTATGTGCTAATAATTGATTAGATTAATTCTTGATCTTTTTGTGTTTTAATGGAGTCCATAACTAGTTCTTAAGTTATGGATAACCAAAAGTCACATTTATAAATAACCATTAAAAGAACACATAGGTTACAAAAAATGAAGAGTCTTCATTTTTAATAACCATTAACTCATAAGTTATGAGAAATGAAAAGTTTTGAAAGTTTACAAAACTTGCCCTCAAGTTTTGGAAGATATAAAGTCATATTAAAAACTTTAGTTCCAACCCCTAGAATTTTAAAAGTTAAAATTCAACCCTTATACTTTATAATATTATAAATTTAATAATATTTATATGTGTATAAGATCAAGTCGTCTTACCGCTAGTACACCTCATTCACGAAGCCGATCTATCAGGGGGTATAAGGTTGTTGCCTATAAAATGCCAACTTAATGGGTGTCCACTCTCACCCACCGCTTCCTTGATCGGTGGAGGGTCGTTAGCCGAACGGGTAGGACAAGGACTTATAAATTCTCATTAAAAGTATAATGATAATACTAAAGTAACTAAACTTTATTGAATTCCCAATCTTAGTTATTTTAGGAAAATGTGAATAAGGTGCTAATCCATGAAATTACACGTTACACTTTGTTTAAGTCGTTAGTGGAGCGTGTGTGGTTAACCGGCACACTAACTTGAACTTAACAAGGTAGGTAAAGGGTGACTTAATGTTTATCATAGTATCGATGGAGCGTGTGTGGTTAACCGGCACATCGATTGAGGGGTAATACAGTAAGGGTTCCAAGTAATTTGTATGGTTACTTCACACCTTGTTTTGTGATCCTCGGCATCCCAGTCACAAAACTTGAAGGGCACACTCGAGATTGAAACATGCCATTGAAGAAAGTTCAATGAATCTCAAAGAATCTAGGAGTTTCTAAACCAATTAAAACCAAATTAAATATTTCGTTTTTCATGGTGGAAATTGGTGAATCGTCATTCACCTACCTTCAAATATCTTATAGCTTAGATTACGGCATCCCTCTTCTAAGTTATAAAATATTGTGTTGGGTCCTAGCCTTGATATTACATTTGGGTGTTTTGTTAAGGACTATCTCTATATCTAATCTAATCTATTCCCTCTTCTTTTCAGATGTCTTCCAATAATAATGTTTCTGGCTCAAACCCTACTAGCTCCTTCTCTCTCATGAATCTTTGTGGGAGAGTCATCTTTGATGGGTCCAACTTTACAGATTGGATCAGAAACATCAGGATGGTCACTCGGTATAAGAACAAAGAATATGTTCTCGACAAGGAGCTGAAGGTACCCGAGCCAACTGCTACTCCTGGAGAGCTTGCTGAATATGAGGTACATGAAAGAGATGCTACAAAAGTGGCATGCATCATGATGGCCACCATGACAGCCGAGCTCCAAAAGTCCTATGAGGACTATTATCCTTTTGAGATGCACCAGGACTTGATCGACCGCTACCATCAAAGTGCTCGTCAAGAGCGATATGAAATAATCTCCTCCATGATAACAACTCGAATGAAGGGTGGTGAACCCATCACGGGCCACATGCAGAAAATGCAAAGGTATGTGGACTGTTTACTGAAGCTGAATGTGAACTTCCCTGAGGAGTTAGCAATAGACATCATTTTGCACTCCTTGCCATCGTGTTATGATCAATTCCGCATGACATATCACATGAACAAGGAAGAAGTCACCCTCAGCAAACTTCAAGGACTCTTGAAGACCGTCGAAAGTGGTCTAAAGGGTAAGTCGGTTGTTACTACTCCTACTCCTACTCCAACTGCGGCCAATGTCTTGGCAATCGGGCATGGCAAAGGGAAGAAGAGAAAGAACCCTTCTAAGGGTACCAAGGGTAAGACCCTTGAAGGCTCCTCTTCAAGCAAAACCAAGAAAGGTTTTGTCACTCCTTCTGCTAACCCTAATGAGGCTGAATGCTTCTAATGCCATGAAAAGTCGCACTGGAAGCGAAACTGCCCAAAGTACCAGCAAGATTTGAAGGATGGGAAAGTAAAACCCAACCATGCAGGGACTAAAAAGAAGTGAGAATGTGGAGCAGGGAAAGATAAACTTGATCATGGGAAACAGGAAAGCTTCACCTGTCACCTAGATAGGAGTTTATTCCTTAGTGCTAAATAGTGGGTTTACATTAGATTTGAATAAATGTTATTATTCGCCAGAAATGGGAAGAAATGTTATTTCCTTTGATGCATTGTATAAACAAGGTTTTACCTTTTATTTTGATAATAATAATGGTAGTATTGATGCTTTCTTTAATAATGTTCTTTATTTTAAAGCATTAACTTGTGATGGCGTGTATGAAACTGTATCTGTTGTAGATAATCTAGGAAATAATGTATTGTGTATTAACTCTTCCACTAGCTTAGATAAAGCATCCTTATGGCATTGTCGTCTTGGACATGTAAGCAAGAAACGTATAGGCCAACTCCAAAAGGATGGAGTCTTGGAGTCATTTGACCTAAAGTCAGATGATAGTTGTGAATCTTGTTTGCTTGGTAAAATGACAAAGTCACCTTTTACTGGCACTTGTGCTAGGGGTGAAGGTTTGTTGGACCTCATACACACGGATGTGTGTGGACCCTTCAGAACCGCCACAAGAGATGCTAATCGGTTCAATGTGACTTTTACTGATGATTTTAGTAGATATGGATATGTCTACCTAATCAAGCATAAGTCAGAAACCTTTGAGAAATTCAAAGAGTTTAAGCAAGAAGTGGAGAATCAGTTGGGCAGGAACATTAAGATGCTTCGATCCGATCGTGGTGGTGAGTATCTTAGTATTGAGTTCCTTGACTATCTTAAGGAATGTGGGATTGTCTCACAATTGAGACCTCCTAGGACACCACAGTTGAATGGTGTATCTGAGAGGCGCAATCGGACCTTGTTGGACATGGTTCGTTCCATGATGAGTCGAGCTTCGCTACCAATCTCATTTTGGGGGTATGCCTTAGAGACTGCCGCCCATATCCTTAATCTAGTCCCTACAAAGAAGGTTGCCAAAACACCTCACGAGGTGTGGACTGGAAAAGTTCCCAATCTAGACCACATCAAGATTTGGGATTGCAACGCTTTCATGAGACGCGAGACTCAAGATAAGCTCGAACCCCGAAGCGAAAGGTGTATTTTCATCGGCTACCCACAGAAATCCTTTGGTTACATCTTCTACAGACCCAGTGATAATGTGGTCTTTGTAGCAAGAAAAGGATTCTTTCGAGAGAGAGAATTCATGAGCCAAGGAGACAGTGGGAGGCAAATTGACCTTGAGGAAATTCAAGAGTCAAGTGGTGAAGGAACCTCAAACCCTAGCCCTCAACCTGAGGAGGAAACTCATGTTGAGCCGACTGAAGAATCTATACCTCTAAGGCGTTCCACCAGAGTTAGGAATGCACCTGAGCATTATTATGGTTTTCATATTAGTGCAGAAGGTGAGACACTTATCAGTGATAACACACTGGTAAATCTGGATGAGCCTAACAGCTACACGGAAGCCATGGCAGGCCCTGAGGCTGCTAAATGGAAAGAGGCTATGGATAGCGAGATACAGTCCATGTATGACAATCAAGTTTGGAACTTGGTTGACAATGTACCTGATCGTAAGATAGTTGGGTGCAAATGGATCTTCAAGAAGAAGACCGACATGGATGGTAATGTACACACTTATAAGGCACGACTGGTTGCAAAGGGTTATTCTCAAACTCCGGGAGTTGATTATGATGAGACCTTTTCACCAGTGGCCAAGATTAAGTCTATTAGGGTTCTGTTAGCCATCGCTGCATTTCATGATTATGAAATATGGCAAATGGATGTCAAAACCGCTTTCGTTAATGGAAAGTTGGCTGAAGTTGTTTACATGGTTCAGCCAGAGGGTTTTGTCAGTACAGAGTACCCCAGTAGAGTGTGTAAGCTCGAGAAATCCATTTGTGGATTAAAACAGGCACCTCGCAGATGGAATCTTTGCTTTGATGAGAAAGTCAAAGAATTTAGCTTTTCAAGGAGTGAAGATGAATCTTGTGTCTATATCAAGGCTAGTGGGAGTATAGTCAGCTTTTTGGTACTGTATGTGGATGACATACTACTCATAGGAAATGACATCCCAACCCTACAGGAAGTAAAGTCCTGGCTTGGGAAGTGTTTCGCTATGAAGGACCTTGGAGAAGCTGCCTATATCCTAGGGATAAGGATTTTGAGAAACAGGAGTAAAAGACTAATTGGACTTAGTCAAAGCACCTATGTGGACAAAGTGTTGAAAAGGTTCAACATGCATAACTCCAAGAAAGGAGAGTTACCCATCCAGAGTAACACCAGATTGAGTAAGACACAAAGCCCTAGTACTGAGGCTGAGATAGCAGAAATGAGTCGAATACCTTATGCTTCAGCTGTAGGATCGATCATGTATGCTATGACGTATACTCGACCTGATGTAGCCTTTGCTTTGAGCATGGTTAGCAGGTATCAGGGGAACCCTGGCAAGGCACACTAGACTGCGGTAAAGAATATCCTCAAGTACCTACGGAGGACTAAGGACTGGGTCCTTACCCTCGGTGGCAGTGAGGACTTGAGAGTTGTAGGGTACAGTGATGCTAGCTTTCAGACTGACAGGGATAATTTCCGCTCTCAGTCGGGCTGGGTCTTTACTCTAAACGGAGGGGCAATTACTTGGAAAAGTTCCAAGCAGGAGACAGTGGCTGATTCCACTTGTGAATCAGAGTATATAGCAGCAAGCGAGGCAGCAAAGGAGGCTATATGGCTAAAGAACTTCATCGGAGACCTTGGAGTTGTACCAGCTATAAAGGAGCCAATGGAGATTTTCTGTGACAGCAATAGTGCGATTGCCTTAGCCAAGGAACCAAGAGATCATGGGAGATCCAAACACATTGACAGAAAATATCACTTCATCAGACATCGAATAGAAGAAGGAATCCTCGTGGCAAAGAGGGTATCATCGGATGAGAACCCAGCAGATCCCCTCACGAAGGGACTGACTCGGGCTAAGCATCTCCAGCATGCTCGGAGCATAGGGCTGAAGGATGATATTAGTTTTAGTAGTTAGATAATCTTGAAATTTGTAAAATGTAATTGACATTTGATGATAAATAAAAGCTGTTATTTATGAGTAAAGTGTTGCTATCTCTTGTCAATCGTTTACTATTATTTCTTTTTGCATGTTTTGACTTCCAGAATAATTATGTTATGGTTTATATCATATTATTCAAACTCTCCACAGTCGGTCATATGTTGGAAGTAGATATGAATCAAGACTGTCATGGGTTGGCTTGTAGAGGTTTAAGATGTTAGACAAAGCGGGGCTACAACACTCATGAGTGCTCATAAGTTCTGAGTATTGGATTCAACCCACGCTCACTTGTATCACTTCATGGAATTTATCTCGAGTGATCGTGAGACGGTAATATCATATAAGTCTTCAAACCTAGAGATATGATATGTTGCCTATGAGTTGGTTATGCATTGATTGCACGAAAACGCATTGGTAACTCGATGTTATAAACCGTGCCGTTGTGTGTAGTTCAACAAGTAGTAGAGCAAACCTATGAGTCGAAGTTTATCTGTTCCTTCTAGGATTAGAAGCGATATCTGGGCCCCTCGATGATTTTGTTTGACCTATGTACCGGGCCCGGTCAGAACTAAATTGATGTGTTCAGTTAAGTTCTATGTCAAACAAATCAGAAATCGGGAAACAATGCTGGACAATAAGCAAGACCATGTTCCATGTACTTGTTCGGCTGATATCTAGAACATAGGATTATATGATCACTTATCTAAAATGGCGCTTCATAGTTCAACAGAGTTTAAAGAGCTACGATTGCTGATCGGTTCCTGACGTCATACTTGCAACTATAGTTATTAGCTTATCCAAGTGGGAGACTGTTAGATATAGTGTCTAAGTCCATCATTATATTTGGTATGTACTTGACCCGACCCGGCATGGTCCATTTGGGTTTCACTTCACCCGAACAATTTATGGATAATCGTTTGAGAATGGGCTAGGCTTGGCTTGCATGGAAAGTCCTAATATATTAATATAAAATCATATTATTTAATTAGTATTGATCTATAATTAATCTAGAATTAATTTAGAGATCAAAAGTATGACTAATTAAATATGGGCTCTTGTATTTATATAGCGTGGGCTAATGCTTATTTGGAATGGGCTAGGCTTGGCTTGCATGGAAAGTCCATGGATACTCCATGGAGCTTTAACCCATGGATCTCATGAAAATGAAAAGACATGGGTATTAGGGTTTACATGGATGTAACCCTAATCCACCACACTATATAAAGGAGTCTTTGGTTCTTGAAAAATGCACTAGTTTTTGTGTGAGAACAAGTGGGCCGATTTCAAGAAGAGTGAAGCTATTCTCTCAAGGTTTCCAAGTTTGTGGTGATTTGTGATTTCCATTTGAGGCATCCACATTATTGGTGCTAGGCTCTCAAACTCCAAGCAATCAATCACTACTAAAAGGTAAGTAACTCTACTAGCTTTATTTGATTCAAGTATCCCATGCCATGCTAGTTGGGTTAAGAACCTTGGAAAAATAATTATTTGCATGTATCTTAGTCAAACATAGATCCAAGGTTTCTAGGGTTGCATTTACACCATAGGAGTGTTAGAATGCTCAAAACTCAGCCAAGAAGCAACAAGTGGTTGCTGTGCACGCTGCCACGACCCCTACCAAACCTACTCCAATAAGGCAATACGCTGGAAACTTACCCAAGTGCAACAAATGCAACTACCACAACAACGGTGCATGCCATGAAATGCATTGCACCAACTGTAACAAGAAGGGGCACACCGCCCGATTCTGTAGAACTCCAGCCCAACCAAACGCACAAGCTGCCAACGCCGGAGCAAGCCGAACCTGCTATGGATGTGGAGAAGCAGGACACCTCAAACGTAACTGCCCGAAGGCAAGAAACCCCAACCCCGGCGAAATGGGTAGAGTTCTGGCGATAGGTCATGAGGAAGCCATCGCAGATCCAACTGTGGTTACCGGTACGTTCCTCCTCAACAATACATACGCATGCATTCTTTTCGATAGTGGCGCGGAGAAAAGCTTCGTGAGCCACCAATTTAAACGCTTGCTTAATCAAACACCACAAACACTAAAAGACACATTCACCGTAGAAATGGCTAACGGAAAAACAGAGAACACTAACGACATTTACATCGGGTGTACCCTCACCTTAAACAATCATTCCTTCCAAATAGACCTTATACCGGTCACCATAAAAAGTTTTGATGTTATCATTGGCATGGATTGGTTATGCCCTCACCATGCTGAAATCCTATGTCACAAAAAGGCCGTTCGCCTTAATCTGCCAATTGGCGAAACTCTAATCGTCTATGGCGACAAACCTAGCTCAAACTTTCAAATCATCTCCTGTCTCAAGGCTCGAAAGTATCTCCGCAAGGAGTGCCACGCCTTCCTAGCCCACGTCGTAAATAAGAGTCAAGGAATGAAAGACATCAAGGACATTCCGGAGGTCTGCAATTTCCCCGATGTATTCCCGGAAGACCTTCTAGGAGTGCCCCCTCCTCGACAAGTCGAATTCCGAATCGACTTAATTCCCAGAGCTAACCCCGTAGCCAAATCGCCATACCGTCTAGCCCTAGCCGAAATGCAGGAATTGTCCAGTCAACTGAACGAACTACTGAGCAAGGGCTTCATTAGACCAAGCTTCTCGCCTTGGGGAGCACCGGTTTTGTTCGTCAAGAAGAAGGACGGATCGTTCCGCATGTGCATTGACTATCGCGAATTAAACAAACTCACCATCAAAAACCGATACCCTTTGCCTCGAATCGATGACCTCTTCGACCAACTACAAGGAGCGAGTGTCTTCTCGAATATTGACCTTAGATCTGGGTACCATCAGCTACGAGTTCAAGAGGAGGATATTCCCAAGACAACTTTCAGAACGCACTATGGTCACTACAAATTTGTAGTGATGCCTTTCGGCTTAACCAATGCACCTGCAACATTTATGGATCTGATGAACCGAGTGTGTCGACCTCACTTAGACAAGTTCGTGATTGTTTTCATCGATGATATACTAGTCTACTCCCAAAGTAAGGAAGAACACAGCCAACATTTACGTCAAGTCCTAGAGACACTGAGGGCGGAAAGACTGTACGCAAAGTTCTCAAAGTGTGAGTTCTGGATTCGAGAGGTGAATTTCCTCGGACATGTAGTCAGCAAGGAAGGAATCCATGTGGACCCTTCAAAGATCAAGGCGATTGAAAGTTGGGCAGCTCCAAGAACACCCACAAAGATCCGACAATTTTTAGGACTCGTCGGTTACTATCGAAGGTTCATTCAAAACTTCTCCAAAATGGCGAAACCACTCACCACCCTGACCAAAAAGGAGTGACATTCGTCTGGGGAGATAATCAAGAGGCTGCATTGCAAACACTAAAACGAACTCTATGCAGTGCTCCGATCTTGTCCCTACCAAATGGAACCGAAGACTTTGTGGTTTACTACGATGCTTCAAACCAAGGTCTAGGGTGTGTGTTAATGCAACGAGGAAAGGTCATTGCCTACGCCTCAAGAAAACTAAAGACGCATGAGGTAAACTACACGACGCACGACCTTGAATTAGGAGCAGTAGTTTTCGCCCTAAAAATATGGAGGCATTACCTTTACGGCACTAAGTGCACCATCTTCACCGATCACTAAAGCCTCCAGCATATCCTCAATCAGAAGGAACTCAACACGAGACAAAGGCGATGGGTGGAATTACTAAACGATTACGAATGCGAGATTCGTTATCACCCCGGAAAGGCCAACGTGGTTGCAGAAGATTTAAGCAGAAAGAAGTACTCGGGCCGCCGAGTAAAGGCATTAACCATGACCATCCACTCACACCTGTCCGCACAAATCAAGGAAGCTCAGGAAGAAGCCTTGAAGCCAGTAAACGTGACGGGTGAAGCATTGAGAGGAATGGACAAAAATCTTGAAGTCAGGGAGGACGGAGTTCGTTGTCTCATGAACCGGATCTGGACACCAAAATTTGGTGGATTCATGGTCGTTGTCATGAATGAAGCTCATAAAACTCGCTACTCCGTGCACCCCGGCTCAGACAAGATGTACTTAGACCTCAAGAAGTTATATTGGTGGCCGAACATGAAAGCCGAAATAGCCACCTTTGTGGGCAAGTGCCTGACTTGCGCCAAGGTTAAGGTAGAATATCAAAAGCCCTCAGGACTACTACAATAGCCAGAGATACTCGAGTGGAAGTAGGAACGGATTACGATGGATTTCATTACCAAGTTACCTAAGACCACGGGTGGACTTGACACCATCTGGGTAATCGTCGACAAATTGACCAAATCCGCACACTTCCTACCAATAAAGGAAACAGACAAAATGGAGAAGCTGACAAGGATCTACATTAGAGAAATAGTGCGCCTTCACGGAGTACCGATATCCATTATCTCCGACAGAGATAGTAGGTTCACGTCACGATTCTGGCAGTCACTACAGAAAGCTATGGGAACTAGACTGGACATGAGTACAGCTTACCACCCACAGACTGACGGTCAGAGTGAAAGAACCATTCAGACGTTAGAGGACATGCTAAGAGCTTGCGTGATAGACTTTGGAAAAGCTTGGGATACTCATCTGCCTCTTATTGACTTTTCCTACAATAATAGCTATCATACTAGCATCAAAGTTGCTCCGTTCGAAGCCCTCTATGGTCGTAAGTGCAGGTCACCCCTGTGCTGGGCTGAGGTGGGAGATACGCAGCTAGCCAAAGGACAAGTCCCTAACAGCGCACTCACTGGCGCAGAGATCATCAGGGAAACAACCGAAAAGATCGTCCAGATTCGAGAACGAATGAAGGCTTCGCAAGACCGACAAAAGAGCTACGCGGACAAGAGACGGAAACCTTTGGAGTTTCAAGTTGGGGATGGTGTACTTATGAAGGTATCACCTTGAAAGAGGCTCATACGTTTCGGAAAACGTGGGAAACTAAATCCAAGGTACATCGGACCATTCAAAATCCTCGCCAGGATTGGTCCGGTGGCATACAAACTACGATTACCACAGGAACTCAATCACGTTCATCCTACCTTTCATGTGTCGAACCTGAAGAAATGTTTGCCTGATGAGACCCTTGTCATTCCCTTGGAAGAAATTGAGATCAACGAGAACCTCCACTTCGTAGAGGAACCTGTTGAAATCATGGACCGAGAAGTGAAGTCGACGAAACAAAGCCGCATCCCCATCGTAAAGGTCAGGTGGAACGCCAAGCGAGGACCTGAATACACCTGGGAACGCGAGGATCAAATGAAACACAAGTACCCGCATCTTTTTCCTAGTCCATAAGCTCTGTCTTAGATTAAAATTTTGGGACGAAATTCCCTCTAACGGGGGGATGATGTGACAACCCGATATTTCGAATCAGTGTAATGTTCGAAAAGTCAAATATTATAAACTATTTTGAATCATTAAAAATTAGCGTAAGAAACGAAGTGTTCTAAAGTCTCATTTGGATTGAATAAAATGCTAGTTATATTGTCAAGGTTTCCAAATATATAAAGAACACCCAAATCCGAGTTATAACGAAGAAGTTATGACCAATCAAAGATTCGTAACAAAACCGGTAAAACGCTGTTAAGCGTGAAAAGTGAAACTTCAATAAAATACTTTTTAGCCTTAGATATCTGAACAAAAGTCATAGATTATGTTAAACCAGGAGCATACATAAAAAGAACGCCCAAATCTGACTTCGTATGAGGAAGTTATGATTTTTCTAAAGTTTCAGAACAGCAGTAGACAGCTAAAAACTCGAAATAAAGATCAAGCAATTTTTAGCCGACGCAACCTAAACGAGAATTGAAGGTCTCAACAATAGTAGTACAACGATAAAAAGACAGACGAAAACGGACGTCGGATGAAGAAGTTATGGATTTTTAACGGAATTATCCTGTCCCGGCCTATTTAAAATATAATATTAAAAATTAAAATCAAAATTAGCCGACGGAGTCTAAATGAAAGTTGTAGAGTATATTCTCACCTACGCGTGGATATAAAGAACGTCGAAATCGGAGCTCGTATGCGAGAGATATGAATTTTTGAAGTTCGAGGCACGCACACCAACCTTATCCGAAACTCACGACGTGAGCAAGAGACTCACGACGTGAGTCTATGACTGATGTGTGCCAGAACTAGACCACCAGGCGTCGCGTCTACAGACTAGACTCATGACGTGAACTATCCCATGTTCACGACGTGAATCCCGATAATGCACCCTATAAATAGCATGTGACGGTTCCGGGCAAAGTTGCTCATTTTCTCTCTATCTCTCACGTTTCTACCTCGTTTTGCGTGAAAGTAATATCCCGAAGTCCCGGTTTCATATCTAAGCCCCGACGAAGTTCCGAAGCTTTGAGATTCCCGAAAAACTCGCCACTTTCCGGTCGAGGTGCCGCCCGAGAAAATCTCGTTTTCTTCAAATCACGCACTTTCCCGGTGAGTTCATACCCCTACATGTTTACGTTTTCTTTAGTTTTCAGGGGGGAAATACAAGTTCAAAATACCAAAGTTATCTAATACATGTTTAAGAGTTTTCCTACACCTTGTAACATGCTGAGCAAGGTGTGTATACGGTTTACACTTATCATTTCAAATGTTGATTTATGGAAATACAATGACTTGCATAAAAAGGTTTCATCCAAACACATACAATACTTTTTGATAAACTATAATAGGTATAGTTTGGGCACTTCGTTAGACAAAGAAACAGTAGCTCAATCGACTTACAAAAAAAAATTCATTGCACACTACGTGATCTTGTATTATACTCGCGAGACATTCTCCTTCGGGGTACTCCTAAGTACCACAGAAAAGTCCTGTAGTTATAATCAGAATCTCCGGGAGGGAGAACGTGATAGCTGTGTATAGATCTATACTGGTTCTGACAAACCCGCACCTAAGCTGCTTGTAACAGCTAGACCGGCAGGTCTGGGGTGACAAGTGTCATAACTTTCCGACGCCTGAAGAACGTCGTATTTAAGGCCATCTAGTCTTTAGTATGATTATAACATCTCGCATGGAATCTTAACAAATCATACAAATCACGGAAAATTCTAAGGTTTTATACAAAGGAGTTTTATTTAAATATAAAACTCACGCATAAGTATGACGACTTACTTACACCTACCAGGCCTTGTTTCAATTTAGTTTACAACAAATCTTTTAGAAAATATTGGATTTTCTGGAAACAAATGTGTAACAAACGTTAAGGAAACAACATTTATTTTTATAAAATACTTACGAACTCACCAGCTTTATGCTGATACTCTCTTTTCAAAACAACTTGTATTCTCAGGTAATCAGTAATACAGGTAACTACAAGATTTCTGAAGTCAAGACGCTAAGGCGTAGATTCTTTTGCTACATTTTGTCATCATATGTAATTTAATTGGAAACATGTAATTTTTGGAACATGTATTTTGGAAACAATGTAATCCTTTAAATTATATCTATGATGGTTGTGTTTTACTTTCTTCACTATGGTTATGATACTGAGCATGACGTCATCCGCCCCGAATGTTTCTTGCCGTTCTGGTTTGGGGGTGCGACATCTTGACTAGTATTAGGTAAGTTTTAAGACCGTTACAACACCACATCACTCCCAAACACATGTCGGTCACATCTCAAATAAATATATTTGATCAGGCTATATTGATTCTAGCTATGATTACATAACTGTCCAGGTTTGACCATAGTGTTCAACCTTTAACTTCTTCTGTTCTGTTCTTCTCGTGATACTTGTTTTAGTATGTATATATGTATAAACAAGTATGTATACTTTTATAAGGTATCATTGTATATTTAAAATATATTCTTATCCAGAGCACTTCGGCCCCATTGTATTTATAGTTGTATATCTTTTATCGGTTGATATACTTAGTTCACTATAAACAATGCTCTGATACCAATCTGTCACACCCCAAAACCGGAACGGCGGAAACGTTCTGGGGCGGAGGACGTCATATTTAGTATCACAAGACATGCATCATAGTAAGCAAAGTAATAAACAACCATTTCATTACAAAGAAAGTGTTTACAAAGTATGTGATTCACATAATATAGAATACATAGCAAATAACAAAAAGACATGAAGCTATACTGCTCTATCTTCTGAATCCCAATGCGCGAACCTGTCTACGGGTCTCCTGAGAATACAAGTTATTTTGAAAGCGTAGATCAGCATTTAAGCTGGAGAGTTCATAAGATTTTAGAGATGTAGTAAGTAGTAAGAAAGTTTGTAGAAAGTTGTAGTAAGTTGTAGTAAGTTCTTGTTTAGAAAAGTTTGCCTGTTCCTCCAGAAAATCCTATATTTCCTGCTTTTGATAAAATATAAGTAAAAATGACTCTACAGTCCTTTCTATGAGTCTTAAATGGATACAAGTTATATAAAACCCAAAGTAAACAAACAATCGGTTCTGTGTATCTGCCCTAAGCCCACAACCAAACAAGGAACAAGAAATGAGGTGGAAGACACACATCCCATTGTTTGTTAGATCATCGTTGTATATAACCCCTGCGTATTCACTCAGTATTCACAGAGTTAACTATAATAGTTCCTTTATATTTGATGAAAAGATCCTTTAAGAAAACCCTTATTTCTTATAATAAAATGATAACCACAGTAGTTCCTTCTATAATCACTTAGTTTATACTAGTTATATATAATCTAATATCGAACAGATAGTTAGTTGTGTGAATCTGCCCTAAACCCACAACCAAACAAGGATCAGGGAATAAGGCGGAAGGCACACATCCAACTACCTATCGGATATTAATTATATATAACCCTGGTGTATAAACAAAGGTATTATAGAATTAACCACCTAAGGTCCTTTAAGTTTTACTGGTTTAATAAAATGGATTAAACCCTTTACTGGTTAAGTTTCTAGTTTTGTATTCCAAAAGTTCTTCATTTGAAAAGTATGTTTTGTACTAGAAAACGGTGCATTGAATTAGTGTCCTATGACCTGACCCATACATGGTACCCCTTATGATTACTTGGTGTATACGAAACATATATATAGCTAAGCTCGGATAAATAGTAGGCTGGGTCTATCTGCTCTAAGCCCACAACCAACAAGGAACAGGAAATGAAGCGGAAAGCGCACATCCTACTACCTGTCGGACCCGATTAATATATATTCCTGAATGCATACACTAAGGAATCATAAAGTTAGCATTATAGATCCCTTTCTACTGAATGTACTAGACTCGACTGTTCTGTGTGTCGTTTGTAAAATGTAAGTTTTCCCTAGTTTATAACTATCTTGACTCGAAAATAGTTTGTATTAGCTTTCAAGTGGAACTGTCACTTACTGAAAGTAATGGGAATTTATAAGTATGCAGTTGTCTTTTGAATTGACATCCTGTAGTACTAATTACCTTAAAACATGTTTATTTTAGTAAGGTCATAATGTGAAGGCTAGTACCCATACTATACGCTCTCCCTGTCAAGAGATTCTGGGAACCAAACACGACTGCAGCAAACAATTTCTAGCCGTGTAATTCACATTAAAGTTATATGATCATGTATACCCAATTTAACTATCACCTTTTGTTAAGAACAACGAGTTAGTGATTCATTGGTATAATTAGATCTTGTAGTTGTTCTATGCTATTGCATCTTAGTATGTTCGTTCTGTTATAGTATCTTAGTATGTTCTATTTGAAGTATTGTATTTATCTCCCTGTTTCTCTTTATGTTATCGTGTATTGTATCTACCTCCCTGTTTCTCTTTATGTTATCGTGTATTGTATCTACCTCCCTGTTTCTCTTTATGTTATCGTGTATTGTATCTACCTCCCTGTTTCTCTTTATAGTATCGTGTATTGTATCTACCTCCCTGTTTCTCTTTATAGTATGTTCTAGCATCTAGTATGAACTGAACCTCTAAACTATACCCCTTATAGTTTACTAGTATTTTACTCGAACTGTTATTGAAAAGACTCATTTTACTACTAAGTTATGCCTGTACTTTAAAAATGGAGTTTTGTTAAACTATAAAGTAACATAACTTTAAAAGAGTTTTTGAAATGTTTTACTACTTATAAATGACATAAGTAATCTTTTGAAAATGTTTATAACAAAAAATTACACAGTTATCATTGTGTTAAACTTGTATTTGTCACACCCCAAAACCGGAACGGCGGAATCGTTCGGGGGTGGAGGACGTCATGTTCAGTATCACAACAATGCATAGTAGTAAACAAGCAACAACATCATCCATTTCATTAATAATATAATTTAATACAAGTGTGTTCTGTGAAGTGTAATAAACACCAAAAATATAAATCAAAATAAAAGATGAGTCTTGAACGAGGTCCATCTTCTCAAAACCTGGCATCGGTACCTGTCTACTGGCGACCTGAGAATAGAAGTTATTTTGAAAGAGTTGATCAGCTTTAAAGCTGGTGAGATCATAAGTGTTTTAGTGTCATTGTTTGTAAGAAAGTGTTTGTGAGTATGCGATGTGTAAGTTTGTAAAAGTTTGTGAATGTTTGTAAAATGTTTGAATCTCCTAGAAAACCCTATATTTTCTACTAAAAGTAGCCTTCTACCAAGACATCAAGTGTTTGTATGTGTGTCTCTTGTAAGAGTATGTATTTTCCCAAATCTGACTATCATTAACCAAAAATATAGTTTTTACATTACTGTTCATTGTGTGAAGATCACAAAGTGAATGCAATGGGAAATAAAATAGTACTGTAGTGTTGTATTAAGTAACTACTGCTGTACTAACTACCTTAAACCAATTGTTATTTAAAGTACCATGTGATCGGCCTGTACCATACTACCGACTAGAAACACGACGATGTAAGGCGTCGGAAGGAATGACATTTGGCACCCGTAGACTTGCAAGTCCCACTGTAGCTAGCAGCAAGGTGTAGGATAGTCAATCCAACATAGATCTATACACAAACTCAACGCTCTCCACTTAAGGAGATTCTGGATACAAAACGAGCCATGACAAGTGATGCCATTCCCCGTTACGTGGCTCACATAACTGTAGTAGTGTTCTTGTATATGTAGTGTGTGTACTAGCTGTATTGTATGTTCTCTCTCTGTCTAGTATGTATGTATGTTCTCTCTGTTTCTCATAATAGTATGTTCTGACTCATGTATGAACTGACTCATTGTATGTTTCATTGTTCTAGTAATAGTATTAGTAACTTCCTAAACTACACCTATTATAGTTTACTAGTAATATTGTTTTATGTATGAACATGTTTGTATACCTTTGCTACCCAAAGGTATTGAATAGAAAGAAGGAACTTTTATATCTATATACATATACATAATATATAACTAGGATTCAAACGACCTTCGGACAAACAACCGATACCCTAAGTCCACAACCAAACAAGGAACATGAGGTAAGGTGAGCTATCAGTCCTAAGTCCTTTCAATCCTACTTATATAACTATATCTATATAGATACACATTTAACAGAATATAAGTTTAAAAGAGTTTAATATAAGTATTTGACATGTAAAAGAGTTTGTAAAACAGTTTGAAGTAGTTTGTTTGATAACACAGTTTGAAAAGTAAGAAATCCACTTGTGTGGTAGTTATTAATCACATGTGATTGATATAATAACTATAATAGTTCAACTTGTATTCCCCCCCATAAAAGCATTTAAAATCATTTAAAAGGTTGACTAAGGGGTATGAACTCACCTGTAGTGAGTGGTTTGGATGAACGGATGGTATAGGATGCTAAGTGTCAAGTGAAGACTTGAGCACACACAAGGATCCTAGTTAACATATAATAACAGATATATGTATCCAATTAGTCATTTAACAACTAATTAATCAAGTTAAGACACCCTAGAACATGGAAAACACTTTGATTCAAGTGTTATAAGTACCATGGATTGCATCTAAGGGTTGTAGGGCCTTGCTTTTGAGTTTATGGTCCAAGGGTAAACTCTTTATGAGTTTACGGTTTTGGGTTTACGGTCCCAATGGGTTTACGGCCGTAAAACCATGGTAACTTCTACCATTTTGAGTTTTGAGACCTTATAAGCCATAAAGAAGTATCCTTACTTCAAGTCTAAGCCTAAGGAAGTGATTGTGGCACCATTTTACCACTTTATAGAGTTTACGACCCATGGACCATTTCTCCATGAGTTTACGACCGTAAACTCTAATGGTTCTTGATCTTTTTGATGATTAAGGTCCTAAACACTTCAAGGATGTGATCTAGACTAGTATCCAAGGCTTGGTAAGGGACTAGGGCTCACAATGGCCCTTTCATTAGGGTTTACGGTTCAAGAACATGTCTTGACCGTAAACACCTTTGATCTTGAGTTTCTTTGTTGTTTTCTAGTTGTTTAACAAGTGTAACAAGCCTATAACAAGATAAGGTAAGAGTACGTACAATATAGAAGCTTGTAAGGGTGTTTAAAGTCCAAGAACACTAGTGTGTGTTCTTGGTGTTCTTGGTGAAACTAAGAACAGTTGAAGATCTACACAAATGGAATGATTTCATGGATGAAATCATGTAAGATCACTAGATTAAGTAAGAGATCAACTAATTAAGGCAAGAAACACTTACAAAGTTGAAGATCAAGAAGGAAAATCGGATGATACTTGAGAGGATTTCGAGTTCTAGTCTTGAAAATGTGAAAAAGTGATAAAAATGACTAAGTGTCATATTTATACTCCTTAGAGTTTATGTGACAACCCGAAATTTTCATTTGTATAATCTCTACAGTTAAACACTTCAAATAATAGTCAAATACATTTCAGTACATTTTTGGTCGGATTTAAGTTCGTTGGGTGTTTTTATTTTAAATTCGACAAACGAATAAATAAAAGGAAGTGTTGTGATCCAATAATTTTTTTTGGTTGATCAAGGTTCGATCCAATCTAATATCCATTCGTTCGATTTGATTTTCAAATTGCAATCATTCTTCTAAATCAAAATTTGACCCAAAATCAAATCAAAATCTTGTGTTTGTTTACTGTTCATATAACTGAGTTTTTTTTTTTTTTAAAAAAAGCCCAAATTTCCGATGCTACACTGTTCGTTTAATCCTTTCTAAGCCGAGATCTAAATCTTGATGTTACTATTCATTGACCAATTTTAAGCCCAATTTAGTTGATCCGTGTTACGATATACTTTTTGGTTCGCATCAGATTTATTTTTCATCCATAAAAGTCTTGAAATCGACACTTTAATTGTGGTTCGTGTTGATTCTATTTTCCAATTCTTTGGTTAATTAACTGAAAATCGTCATTGATTTCTTGTTCTTAAGCATCGATCGTTGTTCTTATATTGTTTGATTCTTTATCACAAGTCAATTTATGAATCGAATTTATTACCTGTTAAACCCAATCGATTTTCTCATTCATGATTCATCGGATCGATTTCTTGACTTTATGTGTTCTTGAATTTGTTTTCATGTTCGCTGTTTGATTTCCGATTTTTGACCGGTGGTTTTTGGATCGATTGAAAACGAAAGTATTTGTTTTGGATCAAAATCGACTTTAAAATAATGTTCTTGTTCGATTTCACTTTTGATGATGTCGATTTTAAAGTCATTGAAATCGAAATCAAAGTTGGGATACTACTAGCGTATTTGGTTTGATTTGAAAAATGGAGGATGAACAACTTAAGAATTTGTTCGAATGGTTCTGTGTATGTAAAAAGACGAAGGATGAAGTGAGGATTTTGTTCGAAGGGTTAACAACGAATCATACGAAGGGTATAGTTGTTTGTGTATGAAGAGAAGAAGAACTGGAAATTTTGCTGTTGATATCGATGCTTGGAGAATCGAATGGTGTGAAATTGTTTGAAGAAATCGTTGATGTACGAATGGTTATTGTATGATCGATAATTTTGATTTGGAAAGAATTTGGGGTGAATGTACGAAGGGTCCCTGTGTTTGGATTTTGAAGATACGATGGTATGTTGGTTGTACAGTCGATTAAGAGGATGAATGGTTAAGAGGTTACTGTTCATAAGTGAGGCTTCGTATGCTTCGTATGCTGAGAATTGAGAAAATAGGCAGTTGGATTTCATACGAAGGGTGTTTGGGAAAGAAACTGATAATGTACGAAGGGTGTGTTTGGGTTTTTATTAACCAAGGGGTAACAAAATTTCATACGAAGGGCAAGAATTTTTTTTCGTATGATTTGAAGATGAAGTTTTATTTATGGTCCCTGAAGTTTCGATAGTTTGATAAAACTTCAATCCTTCGTATGAATTGGCACAATTCTTCGTATGAATTGAAGAAGAAAAGCAAAATTTTGAATACAGCCTCTGAACCTTCGAACATTTGGCAATTTGAAAATTAACTGAAGTTTCGAATGTTTGACACTTTTCACCCAACTTTGAAAATTGTCTGAAGCTTCGTATGTTTGGACCACAAATGACAGAATTTTCGAAAATAGTCCCTGAGGCTTCGAATGTTTGGCGGTTCATACACAAATTTGAAAAAGGACTGTTTTTGCTGAAAATTGAAGAAAATGCATTTCAAGCCCCTGCAGTTTGTGCAAATTGACGCTTTCTACCCAACTTTGAAAAAGGGGGAGAGTTTTGCATATTTTGTTGTTTTGGGCGCACCGGGTCACTACAGAATTTTGAAATTGACAATTTTTACCCATTTTTGAGAAATTTTGTCAAAGGCGATCCGTGAACGAAGCTAAAAATTCAATATTTTTTGGATTTTCCGGATTGAAGCACATAGTTTATTCCAAATAGAGCACGTTCTTTTTCCTTAGGAGTTTTATAATCAATTTTAGATTATAAAAAGGGGGAGAAGTTTTGTATGGAAATTCGAACTTGAATTTTTCGTATTACGCGGATTTGAAGACCGGAGTGATCTTGATTTTTGAAGCTTACGAGATGATGCAATTGGAAGTTCTAAATGATTTAATTTTGAAATGGGTTTGGTATTATTGAAGATTTTTTAGGATGTGTTTTTAGCGCAACTTTTGGATGATTATTTGGAGTTAATCATTCGTTGCTGCTCAGTTTGTATGGTTTCACATCCTAGAGCCCAAATTGAAGAATCATGGAAGAATTGAAGATTGAAGTTCGTTTCGACATGTGTCACGCTTGAGGCTCGAACCGCGTAGTTGCTCGACTTTGGAAGATTTGAAGTGGGTCATCCATTCCTAACTTTGAGGGGGAGAATGTTGGGGTGCAAAGTTCTTCATGTATGAATTTGTAATGGTTTGACTCATGTAGACCCACTTGCATGTTGTGCCTTAGCCTTTAGACTTATGAGTTAGTGAGAGTGAGAGAGAGACATGTAAACACCTCTATATAAGGTGGGTTTGTCCACTTGTAGAGGTGTGCTTGAGAGATGTAAAAGTGAGTGTGTGAGTGTGTGTTATTTATGTAGATGTAGATCTATGTCCCTTTTTGTAACACAATACATATTCAATACATCTTTTGAACACCCAAATCACCATGTTCATTGTGCAAACTTTAATTCCGCATGTCAAACCATGTTCTTTGTCACTACAAACACCTTAGCTAGGTGTTTACGGCCAAACAAGAGGAGTTTGGGCCGTAAACACCATTTTTCCAAGAACTCATGCATATAGCTGTTGGATATAGTGTCTAAGTCCATAACTTTATTTGGTATGTACTTGACCCGACCCGGCATGGTCCATTTGGGTTGCATGGCATTGCAATACTTGGATAGACTAAATGAGAGAATAAGGCACTTATGATTATTAATATATTATAAGTTCTAATATATTAATAATAGTATTATTTAATTAGTATCGATCAAGTATTAATCTAGTATTAATTTGGTGATCAAAGTGAGACTAATTAAATATATAGGGTTGATTATGACAATCATCAATTCTTTTATGGTGGATTAATGATCCATGGTTTATGGGTTATGGATGTAACCATATGGAGCTCCATGGATAGTCCATGGGAGTTACAAATCCATGGGTCATGGGAAATCAAGAGTCATGACAATTAAGGGCATTCATGTGTAAACCCTAATTGTGACAACACTATAAAAGGAACCCTATGGCTAGCAAAATCATGAGCTAGTGGACCTAGTGTTACTAGAGAGGGCATAACCGATTTTGAGTGCTAGAAGTATTCTCTCAAGTTATTCCAAGTCTTGTGGTGTTGTGTGAAGCATTTGAGGCACAACATTTGGGGTGCTAGGCTCACAAAGTCTTGAAGGAATCCAAGCAACAACAAGGTATGTATTTCTACTAGTTTTTATGTTTCATATATTCCCCATGCCATGCTAGTTAGGAAATAACCTTGGAAATGAAATTTGCATGTATATAGAGAAAACATAGATTCAAGGTTATTAGGGTTGCATGTACACTTAGGAAGTGTTAGAATGCTCAAAACCCATCAGTGGTGTCAGAGCCTAGGATTGTTTTCTGTATACTTGATGCAAAACTGCTTAAAAATCGAAAATTCTGCACTCTGACGACTGGACTCGCCGAGTCCACGGGGAGGACTCGCCGAGTCCATGAACAAATTCATCCTACTCGACGAGTAGAATAATGCACTCGGCGAGTAGGAGCGTGCTGGGCAGTTTTTTCGAGTTTTGTTGCTGGAAATGGATTAAGATCATTATCCCAATCTGTTTTGGACTTGTAAAATCTGTTTTTCAAAATGATAATGATTATGTTAACCCATTTTACATGACTTTTATCAATTTTCAAGTATTGTATATGTTTATATGATTTTCTTGAAATTGCTTGACATGAATTTGTGTTCATATGAGTTTAGAAGATCATAGGAATTATGTGTAACCTCCATGTATGTTTAAGTCATGATCTTAATGGCTATGATGGTGTCCATAACTTGTCCTCAAGTTATGGATAACCAAAAGTCACTTCTTTTAATTATGATTAAATAACTAAAGAGGTTTCATAAAATGAAGAGTCTTCATTTTTATGAACCATTAAAACTCATAAGTTACAAATTGAAGAGACTTGGAATAGTTTCAAATCTTGCCCTCAAGTTTTGGAATTTGAAAAGTCTTACACTTTAATACTTTAATTCCAAATTAAACCTTCGATTTTTAAAAAGTTTAAAAATCAACACTTATACTATTATTATAATTTTATTATATAGATATGTATAAGAATATGTCATTCTTACCGTTAGTAGGCCTCATTCACGAAGCCGGTCTATAAGGGGGGTATAAGGTTGTTGCCTATAAAATGGTGACTTAATGGGTGTCCACTCTCACCCACCGCTTCCTTGATCGGTGGAGGGTCGTTAGCCGAACGGGTAGGATACGACTTTAAATACTCGTTAAAAGTATAATGAACTATAAAGTAACTATACATTATAAATTCCCAATCTTAGTTACTTTAGGAAAATGTGAAATTGGTGCTAGCCCATAAAATTACACTTTGTACCTTAACAAGTCGTTAGTGAAGCGTGTGTGGTTAACCGGCACACAAACATGGACTAGTAAGAGTGGCAAAGGGTAACTTGACTTTATTATAGATCGGTGGAGCGTGTGTGGTTAACCGGCACATCGATTAGGTAATATTGTTGAGGGTACCAAGTCAATTTGTATGGTTATTCACACCTTGTTTGTGATCCTCGGCATCCCAGTCACAAACTTGAGAGGGCACAATCGAGATTCAAACATGCCATTGAAAGTTCAATGTATCTCAAAAGATCTAGGAGTTTCAAATCCAATTAAAACTTAATTATATTTCGTTTTTCATGGTGGAAATTGGTAAATCGTCGTTTACCTACCTTTAACTATTTTATAATTTGGATTACGGCATCCCTCTTCCAGTTATAAATAGGTTATTGGGTCCTAGCCTTGATATTTCATATTGGGTGTTATATTAAGGACTTTAAATCAACTAACTTGAATTTCTCCCATTATAGATGTCTACTTTAGACAGCTATGGTCTTCCCAAATCTTTAGGAAGAAGTTTTCTAATGACGATGATATCCCGAATGGCAATCAAGGTGAAAGATCAATCCCTTTGTTATGTATTAGTGGGACTGGAAATCATACTTCACTTCCTCCACCTCCTCCAATAAATCTCCTTATCCCACAAGTTTCAAGATATGATAAGTTCTAAGTCACTCAATCCCTATTGGCAAACAAAGTCTATATGTGATTAAGTCACATATTGACAAGCCGGGAGAGTAGGGTGTCGAAGTCTCAAGGTAGCTGGCTGTTGACTTGGTCACTCCCTGATAACAGATCACGACATGACCCTTAATGATCTTACCTATTTGCTTGATGATGCTGAATCAGCAATGATTTGGAGCATTGGTAAAGCAAAATTTGATTGGAAGATCAACTTCCCAAACTTCCATGGACATTGACAATGGTAACATTGGAAGTCCAGAAAAACTTTCTCTTCCCAATTGAAAGGGATTGGCCATAGTCAACTCGGTTGACCAAATGGTAAAGAGAAAGGCTAAGTTTGTGATAGTCCCGTGTACCGTTTCCTCCATATGTTTCTGTTGCCAAAGGAAGGGCATTGGTTGCGAAGCTGCCAAATTTACCTAAAAGTCCATAAGGATAGTAAAGTCAAATGTTTGACTCTACTTCAGGTAAAGTCCATTGGCTAACTCTATTAAGTTTCTATTCTGAGATTTTTATTGCATGATGTGACTGGGTCACATGTTGATGTTTTAAGAATCAAAGAAAAGTAAAGAAACTTAAAGGAAGTATATGCTGATTCTGATCGCGAAGAGGGATTTTGATCGCATGGTTCGGTGATCAGAATTTTGAGCTATTACTTAAGAGTTGAGACATATTGCTTAGGAATAGATAACAACAAGGTTTTCATATGGGTTGTAAGGATAAGTTTTCCGCAAAGTTTTAAAATAAAGAAAAGTTTTGATTTTATTTATTTTAAGTATCCTTACAATGGCATTTGTGAAAAATTGTTGATTATATGTTTCCATTAATAGCAATATTTGAAAATGGATTTGATTCTTTCATTTGTAGTAGTATCATAATTTACCAAATAAGGAAAGATTCTCATCGCCCAAGTTTCAGTTAGATAGAAACTTGGAATCATGCAACTTGTATTGTATGATGAATAAGAAGTTTTCGTCTTTGGGAAATTAAGACTAATTCCTTGTTCACATGTACATGTGAGTCAAGTGAAGGACTAAAAGATTGGGTACACTTGGTTGTGTGCTGGTCAGGTCCACCACAAAGATAGATAAGATTATTCGTTATGATTTACTAAAGTTTAGTAAATATGGTTATGCTTACGAGTTTAAGTGTAATTCTGAAACATTGGAAAAGTTTCAATGTATGGTAGAATGAATAAGAAGAATCAAATAAGGCAGAAAGATAAAATTTTCCCCAATCTGAAGAGATGGGAGAGTACTTGTGTATTTTTTTTATGATTATCTTAGTGATTATGGAACCATATCACAATTGATCCTCTAAGGACACCTTAGTGTGTTTGTTGCCTGAGGAGAGGAATCGTGAATTGTTGAAATGGTTAAATCAAAAGATAATTCATACTTCGTGCCAAAAACAAATCCTGGAGTTATACTCCAAGATTGTAACTTGAGTGACATAGTCTTTAGAAAGTTCATAACACTTGTCAAATGTAGAGTAAGATGTTTCCTATTCTTGTACATTTGAGATTGGTAAGTTGTGATGTTTTGGATAAAACAAAGACCAGCTAAGACCAATAGTGAGAAGTGTTTAACTTGATAAGAATCCGCACTAGATCTTGAATATTTGTTTTGTCAAGGAATGGTTCTTGACAAAGAGAAGTCTTATATGTCAAGAGGATAGTGGGAGTCTAAATGATTCTGAAATAGTTTCAAGAACTAAATCAAGAGTTTTGTTAATCACTAGCCCACAACTTGAGGTTTGTAACCTATCGTGTTGACATATTCTTGTTTCTGTGTCTGTTCCAGTTGAAAGTTGATTATGCTTGTGAGTTCTATGAGTTCTCAATTGTTTGCATAACAACCCGGAAGCAATGGTGGGCATTGTGCTACCAGGTGGCAAGAAATTAAGATTGCACAAGTTCAGTCCCTATGAATTTGGAAGTGTCACTAACCTAGTCCTGTGATTATGGTTATGACAAATTCACATGGATAGGAACACATACACCATAAAATCTAAGTGTCATAAGGTTTCTCTTCGATTCATGAAAATGATGGTGAGGAAACGCTTCCACTAAGAAGATTTTAAGTAGATAGCGGTTGTGATATTTGCATTCTCATATAGTCAGTGGAGCGTGTGTGGTTAACCGGCACACTAACTAGTGAGAATTGCAAAAGGTCTAGACAAACATGTGAGCTATCTAAGGAAAGGTGTATGTTTTTGATAAAGTCTTATCAAAGCAATCTAGTATCAGAAATATGAACTTTGGTAAGAAAGTCAATAAAGTATTGATTTCTAGAAGTCCAGTAGATTTCTGAGTACATGTCAAAGCTAGTGGGAGCATAAAGTGTTATGCTGGTAATCATTATGCTAGTGGGAGCATGACGATTATGTTAAATATTGCAGGTTAGCAATGTTAATTATAGAAAACAAAAGTTTCAATTCGCCTTGAAAAAGTTGTTTTGCTATAATTAAGGGAAAGGATTTTATACTTCACTCCAATTCTACAAGCTTAGATTGAGAATTTAATCTACTTTAGTCAAGAATATATATGAATGTTATGTTGGAATGGTTTAACATAAGGAAATTCTATATATGTTGCGTTCTCAAAATTCGATTATGATTACGGCATCCCTCTTCATAGTTCGAATTATGAAAACATGGCAAATAAAAATTTTTATAGCATAAATCATGTCCCATATGCTTTGGGTATAGGTTTGATTACATGTGCTATAATATTCATCCATTCTAAATTTTCCAAATGCCTAGGGCATTAAGATGGAAAAAGGAATAGAACTGGAAATGACTAAAATGATTAAGCAAAGTTGTCGAGGACAATCTGAGGTTTACCAAAGATTGGTTGCTCATGGACAATTAGAAGTATAGAGTAAGGACCATATTGACATATTTTGAAAAGAGGCAACTCTTGTTCAGAAGTGATGGTCAAAATGGTAATATGGAATTGTCTCCATATGTGGAAGTTATTCTTTGAATCTGTGTAAGATTAAAGAACTTAATGCTAAGAAGGATGTTCAAAGGAATGTACTTTGAATTTGAGACTTCGTTTCCATGGAATTGTTTTCCATTGGAATACTTTGTAATTTCTGTTGCCAAGTCTTTGTGACTTCTGTGCATAGTCATTACAAGGGGATCATTGCATATAAGTTTAGAATCTAACAGATTACAGTAGATGGCAAGAGTTTGGTATTCTTTCATTTACAACGAGGATTGGAATTGTGAAATTAGCATCATTGGAATATTGTCAATTGATCTATTTCACAAAGAGAGGACCATATGTAAACATAGTATGCATACTTGGAGTATGGCATAATTGTTGTTTGGAAAAACATAGTGTACATGCTTGGAGCATGGGACAACTAATGTTTTAATTCAAGCATAAAGTTGATTAATCGAAACATAAATAATGAGTAATCAATATGGTGCTTAAATAAAAGGTGTTTTTATTTACACTCAAAGTGTTGGGGCCATATAAGATTAGTATTATTCTTATGTTTCACTTTGCATGTTTTGACTTCCAGAATAATTATGTTATGGTATATATCATATTATTCAAACCATCCACAGTCAGTCATATGTTGGAAGTAGATATGAATCAAGACTGTCATGAATTTGGCTTGTATGATTTGTCTAAATTGCTTTGGACAATGCAATGGTTGCTACAACATTCATGGGTACTCATAAGGGCTGAGTATTGGATTCAACCCACGCTCACTTGCATCACTTCATGGAATTTATCTCGAGTGATCGTGAGACGGTAATATCATATAAATCTTCAAACCTAGAGATATGAGTTGTTGACTATGAGTTGGTTATTCATTGATTGTACGAAAACGCATTGGTAACTCGATGTTATAAAACGTGCCTTTGTGAATAATTCAACAACTAGTTAGTACAAGCATATCAGTCGAAGTTTATCTGTTCCTTCTAGAAATAGAAGCGATATCTGGGCCCCTCGATGATTTGGTTTTGACTTATGTACCGGGCCCGGTCAGAATCTAATTGATGTGTTCAATTTAGTTCTATATCGAAACAAATCAGAGATCGAGAAACAAATGCTGGATAATAAGTAAGACCATGTTCCATGTGTTTGTCCGGCTGATATCATGAGAACAGAGGATTGTATGATCACTTATCTTAAATAGCGTATCATCATCATCTCAGTTCCGAGAGACTTTGAAAGAGCTACGATTGCTAGTCGGATTTTGAAGTCATATTTGCAAATATAGTTATTAGACTTATCCAAGTGGGAGACTGTTGGATATAGTGTCTAAGTCCATAACTTTATTTGGTATGTACTTGACCCGACCCGGCATGGTCCATTTGGGTTGCATGGCATTGCAATACTTGGATAGACTAAATGAGAGAATAAGGCACTTATGATTATTAATATATTATAAGTTCTAATATATTAATAATAGTATTATTTAATTAGTATTGATCAAGTATTAATCTAGTATTAATTTGGTGATCAAAGTGAGACTAATTAAATATATAGGGTTGATTGTGACAATCATCAATTCTTTTATGGTGGATTAATGATCCATGGTTTATGGGTTATGGATGTAACCATATGGAGCTCCATGGATAGTCCATGGGAGTTACAAATCCATGGGTCATGGGAAATCAAGAGTCATGACAATTAAGGGCATTCATGTGTAAACCCTAATTGTGACAACACTATAAAAGGAACCCTATGGCTAGCAAAATGATGAGCTAGTGGACCTAGTGTTACTAGAGAGGGCATAACCGATTTTGAGTGCTAGAAGTATTCTCTCAAGTTATTCCAAGTCTTGTGGTGTTGTGTGAAGCATTTGAGGCACAACATTTGGGGTGCTAGGCTCACAAAGTCTTGAAGGAATCCAAGCAACAACAAGGTATGTATTTCTACTAGTTTTTATGTTTCATATATTCCCCATGCCATGCTAGTTAGGAAATAACCTTGGAAATGAAATTTGCATGTATATAGAGAAAACATAGATTCAAGGTTATTAGGGTTGCATGTACACTTAGGAAGTGTTAGAATGCTCAAAACCCATCAATAGCATGAGTTTACCCACTATTCCCTCACTTTACACCTTCCACCTCAAGAACCCCCACCACTTTTCTCTCAAGTATCATCACACACTTTCTTCAAATCCGCCAAAATGTAAGTATTTCCTTCCTAGATTCGTTCATACAACACTTAATCTAGTGTTTATACATCATTTCATCCATGGATTCTTCATTGTTACTTAGATCTTCAAGTGTTCTTCAAAACACGAAGAACACACACTAGTGTTTTTGGGTCCTAAACACTCTTACAAGCTTCATATAAGTAAGTATACTCCTCCTAGCTAGTTATTTGCTGAGTATACTTGTTAATCCATGGAAAGAATATCAAAATCCTCAAGAACATATGTGTTTATGGTCAAGGGAGATCCTTGAACCGTAAACACCACCAAGTGGTGTTTATGTGCCCCTAACACCTTCTATAGCTTGGATAAAATACTAGAACCTTGCATGCATGAACTAGAAACACCAAAACACGAAATGGTTGAGGAACCATGAGTTTACGGCCGTAAACTCATGAGTTTACGACCGTAAACTCAAGCGTTTACGACCGTAAACTCTCAAAGGTGGTCCAAGGATCGTAAACTCCAAAGAAGGTCCATTTCGAGCCCTAACCACTTCCTAAGCCTTTGATTCAAACTTAGAACACTTTCTTGTGAAGTATAAGACCTTAAAACACACAAATGCACCAAGTACCATGAGTTTACGGCCGTAAACTCATGGGGGAAATGGTCCAGAAACCGTAAACACATGTAAGGGTTACCAAATGAGGAGTAAACTCCAATGTGAGGCATACTCTCCTTAGATGCAACCCTTTAGCACTCCTAGCACTTAAAGCAAAGTGTTTCTATGTCTTAGGAAGTATTTACTTGATTAATTAGTTATTAAATAACTAATTAGATACATTTATGTATCACTTCATGTTACATAGGATCCGTATGTATGTTCAAGTCCTCCCTTGACACCTAGCATCCTACCTGGCACTTCCATCCACTCCACTCACTGCAGGTGAGTTCATACCCCTAAATCAACCTTTTGAACGATTTTGAATACTTTTATCGGGGGGGGGGGGGGGAATACAAGTTGAACTGTTATAGCTATGATATCAATCACCTGTGATTAATAACTAGAACAAACTACATGATTTGTTGTCACTTTCAGATTTCCATCAAACTTTGGGTTTTCAAGTGTTTCAAACTTTTTATCAAATTCTTTAAATGCTAAAACTGTTTTCGAACTCTTTTAAACTTGTTTTATCTTCAAAACCATATCTATACTAATATATTTATATAAGTAAGACTTGAAGGACTTAGGACTGATAGCTCACATTATTTCCTGTTCCTTGTTTGGTTGTGGACCTAGGGTATTCTGTTATTTATCCGACTGTCATTGATTTCTTAGTTATATATCATATATATTTGTGTTGGATATAAAAGTCTTCACTTCAGTTCAGTACCTTTGTGTAACAAAGGCATGCAACCAAGATTACTATTTAACTATAATAGGTATAGTTAGGGATTACTACTCATTACTATTATTACAATGGTACCTACCAGAGTCAGTACATTTATGAGTCAATACATGCTAAATTCTATACAAAGAGAATACTATATACTACAAGAGAACACTCTATACATTATACCAGTAGATACATTATACAATATACAAGAGAATATACTATAACTAGAATGTGACGTACTACTTCTCGATACGACACTTCATTGTGCTATCACTGTGTAACCAGAGTCTCCTGGAGCGAGACCGTGTCACACCCCGTTAAAGCGGAAACAGGAAGGGTGACATGCTAAGGTCTCATCACAAAGGTAAATAGAAGTTCCAACCATAAACATTAAGTGTTTTAAGTTTACATCGCATACAAAACAAATACATTCAGTTTTCACAATACATAATTTAATACATAGCAAACGTAACACCTTAAATCATGCTAACGTATTGTTGATTCACTGACCGTTCCCTGAAAAGCATGCAAAAACGAGGGTCAACTATAAAATAGTTGGTGAGTTCACAGGTTTATAATAATACATTATTTCAAAAATGTAGTTTATTCTATAAATGTTCCAATTTAGAAAACGATGAATGCCATTGCATTCCGTTCACAACCAAGCCTAACGACCGTTCCTGCCCCATTCCATCATGTCCATGGTTCCCATGATGTCAGTTCATGGAAATATGCACTCGCGGTTCCGGGCGAGTGGCGGCTGTCGACCCCAAATAGCGCTATCCATAAGACCATCGGCTCAAATATGAGTTAATAGGTTGTATCGGTTCTCCGGGGACTTAACATACAATTTCATAACACCATATTCATAGTACAAGTTCATAATAAAAGGTTCATACAATAAAGTTCACATCACTAAGTTCATAACACAAGCTCGTAAAATAATGTTCATAGAAATTGTAGCATGCTTTTCACCCCAAAACATTAAAACGTAAAATAGGGGCTGTGAAAACTCACAATAGAAAGTTTGTAGCTCGGGCTTCGCGGTTTGATGTTGACGAGGGCGATTCCTACTAGCGTCCTATGGAACAAATAGTTGTAGTGAGATATAATTCACTAAGCTATATCCAACTAGTGATGTCGTAAAAGTGCCCAAAGTGTGTACGATTCATTATCGGTAACATTAGTTCATATTACATTGTGTTCAAAATTTTACAAAGGCATGGAAATAAATTCCGAAAATTAGAAAAATTAGTTTTATGGTTCTAACAAAGGGCATTAGTGTCCAGAAATTTTGTGAACATTTTGAAGGTTATTTTATATATATATATATATATATATATATATATATATATATATATATATATATATATATATATATATATATATATATATATATATCAAATAACATTCAAAATGTTTACAAAATTTCTTGACACTAATGCCTAAATATATATATATATATATATATATATATATATATATATATATATATATATATATATATATATATATATTTAAATTAAAGCCCAAATAATGGATAAAATTCAAAATAATTAGTAAATGGTTTCTAAAATTCTCAATTTAATTTTTACAGGCTCCTAAAATGTTCCTAAGGTTGAGAAAAATATTGTTTAGGGTCTTTGAGTTCAATGACCCAAATTTGTAAGTTCATGCTCAAATTTAATGAAAAATATGGATAAAATATCAAACAGTGTCGAAATCATCTGAAAATTTACATGGATTTCTTATTCAATGAATACATTACTACTACAAAGTTTCAGATTTTTATCTCTTATGAAAACGATTATTTTGAATTTATAGCCATTAAATTATTATTTTTATAGAAAAATAAGGGATTGGTTTTAGCCATTGGGGTTTTACAGATCATCACTTGTATATATGAACTTTCATAAACTAATTTGCTTGAAATATATTTAGAAGCAAAACAGGGGTATTCAACCCCAACAAGTTAGGCAATGTAGCACAATATAGTGCATGAGTTCTAGATGTAGCTGAAGGTTTACGAATTTGTATAGAAAATTATGTGGGGTTTTAACCCACAAAATTTTAGACACCATTTGTTGGATATGTTAAGTTTCTAAAATATTTTTCCCCAGATTTAAGGTGGGGATTAAGACCCTTGATCATGTAAAGCAAAACTAATGATCACAGAAAATATTCTGTTTGCGCAACTGTTTTATAAAAACTGTCTAAAATCATATTTTTAATGTTTTACAGTAAGACCAATTGGATTCGAAAGCTAACTCAAGGGACTAGCCCTCAGAAAAAGAATATCGTGATTTGGTTTAGTAATGAGTGAGTTGTGCCCATTCAAATCGGAACAAAATATTCTGACAGATTGCATGTCATCCTTGGTTGCTTTTAGTGCTCCCTAAAGGTCACTTTTACAAAGACACCATGTATATTTCTTTTATGGTCGAAAATAAATAACAATAAACTAGATTTTACAGAGGAATATGAAACTTTTAGGTTCATACATCCAAGTCATAGATTTAGGGTTATTCCAAGGACCCCAAAGTGGGTGTTTCATTCATGTGATAGAGAACTCCTTGAAACCACCGAATCTTACACTAGGATTGCACCACAAATCTAATTTCTAGCACATGCATGGAGTGAATGAGCATCCAAGATGTTCTAGAAATGGTTTAAATACTTTTTGTCATGTAAGAACACAAAATAAGTGAAGAAGAAGATGTAAAACACGATTTTTGAAATCATATGAACATATGTGCATCTTTTCACTCTTTGCATGGGTTTGATCCTGGATTTTCACCTTCTCAAACACATGTATTGTGTTATGGTGAGAATCTACAAACACCAAGAGGAAAAACAAGGATTTCTAGCCATATAAGGGCATAGAATCCGAAAAGTAAAGAAGAACTATGAAGAAGAGGAAGTAAAATCATAAAACTATAATAAAGGATTGTGGTGTTTACCTTGGTTTTGATCTTGAGAGAAGCAAGAACACTTCTTGACCTTCAAAAATCCGAAATTAGGACAGAGAATTGAGGATTTTCTGATGTGTAGGAGTGGTCTTGGAAGTGGGAGAGTTTTCTTGGAGAAGGAGTGTGAGATGGAGTGTGTAGGTGGTTCAAATGAGGTGTAATGATAGGTTTTAAGGCATGGGGGAGAGGGAAAAGCCTAATGGACGAAAATTTAAGAGGGATATGGTATTTTTATTGATATTAGATCAAATAATAAAAGTCTCCCTTGAATTCTTATAAATCTAGATTTTATATTTTATAAAAACTCAAACATTATCATAATCTCCTAAGGTTTTAATTATTGGGTTTTGTTGAAATATTTACACTAGGTAATAACTTGTAAATTTATATTTGTTGAATTAATTTACAAAATGATAACCTATTATTTAATTTTTTATAAAAATCAATTTCTCATATTTCAACAATTATAACAAGGATTCATAATATGTGGTTGTAAGATTTTGATATCCTTGGATTTTTCTTTTGTTTCACATTTCGAATCATGAATTATATGAATTTCTCATCAACTTTATAGTTGGTTCATATTATGGTTTAATTTTGTTCATATTAGCTTAAAATACTTAACCTTGTTAAGCATTAGATTTTTTTTTTCCAATATGGAAATTTTAGGGTTGCTAACTTACCTTGGGTTATGGTCTACCGAACATAGTGTTGTGTTTGGACTTAAGGTTCAAATTTGGCACTTTATCACTCAGTTGGTTCATACAAATATCAATGTGATTGTTCAATACAAGCTAAGATACACTAATTGTTCCGAGGAATATATTAAGTCGTGAACCTAGTTCAACTTGTAACTCTAGAGCCAAGTTAAGTGCACACAAGAAAATGACGAAGTTCTAGATGAGTACTGACCTGAGTTTTGGTGGATGTCACAGTCTCCCTCAGTTGTGGGAATTTCGTCCCGAAATTCAACTGGCGGTAACACTGGTTCAAACATAACGAATAGTTGAGGATATTTGTTCTTCATGAAATCCTCCCGTTCCCATGTAAACTCGGGCCCATGCTTAGAGTTCCAACGAACTTTCACGATCGGTATTTTACTTCGTTTTAGTTGCTTAACCTCTCGATCGAGGATTTCTATAGGTTCCTCCAGGAATTTTAGTCGATCATTAATTTGGAGGTCCCCGAGGGGTATGTGTAGGGATTCCTCCGCCAAGCACTTTTTGAGGTTCGACACATGGAATGTGTCGTGTATCGCACTCAGTTCATCCGGTAGCTTAAGCTTATATGCTACTGGACCAACCCTTTCGATAATCTCGAAGGGTCCTACATAACGGGGACTCAGTTTTCCTCGTTTACAAAAACGCACGACTCCCTTCCATGGGGATACTTTTAAGAGTACTCTGTCTCCCTTTTGAAATTCCAAGGGTTTCCTACGCTTGTCAGCATAGCTCTTCTGGTGATCACGAGCTGCTTTCAGTCTATCACGTATTATCGAGATCTTCTCAGTGGTTTCTTGAATTAAATCCAGTCTCGTTAACTGCCTATCGCCAATTTCCAGCCAACATAGCGGGGAGCGACATTTACGCCCATACAAGACCTCATAGGGGGCACACTGAATGCTAGTATGGTAGCTATTATTATAGGAGAACTCGACTAATGGCAAATGGTTATCCCAACTTCCTCCAAAGTCGATCACGCAAGACCGGAGCATGTCTTCTAACGTCTAGATGGTTCGTCCGCTCTGACCATCTGTTTGGGGATGATAGGCGGTACTTAAGTCTAAACGGGTCCCCAAGGCTTTTTGAAGTGACTGCCAAAATCTAGATGTAAAACGGCTATCTCTATCTGAAATGATGGAAATAGGTACCCCGTGGCGTGCTACAATCTCGTTTATGTAAATTCGAGCAAGCCTTTCCATTCGATAATCTTCTCGAATGGGGAGAAAGTGTGCGGATTTCGTCAATCTGTCTGCCACCACCCAAATAGAATCGTGTCCCTTTGTGGTCCTTGGCAACTTGGTAACAAAATCCATGGATATTTGCTCCCATTTCCATTGAGGTATTTCTGGTTGTTGAAGCAAACCGGAGGGCTTTTGATATTCGGCCTTCACTTTGGAACAAGTTAAACATTTCTCAATATACAAGGCAATATCTTTCTTCATTCCAGGCCACCAATAGTATTCCTTTAGATCCAAGTACATTTTGTCGGCTCCAGGGTGGATCGAGTATCGGGAATTATGGGCTTCCTTTAAAATTACCTTACGTAATTCGTCGATCTTTGGTACCCATACCCTATTTTTGAAGTACTTCACTCCATCTGAACGTGTTTTAAATTGTTGTTCCAGGCCGTGCAATGTTTCACGTTTCAAGTTCTCAGTTTTTAACGCTTCGCCTTGAGCAGCAAGGATTTCGCTCTTCCAACTGGTTTGAACAAGGGCTCCGAAGGCATGTGCTCGTGAGGGTTACACCCTTTCCTTCCTACTCAACGCATCGGCTACAACGTTGGCCTTTCCTGGATGGTTTTTAATTTCGCAATCATAGTCGTTGAGTAATTCTACCCACCGCCTCTGTCTCATGTTAAGCATCTTTTGATCCAAGATGTGTTGTAGGCTTTTGTGATCAGTATAAATAGTGCACTTAGTTCCGTACAAGTAATGTCTCCAGATCTTAAGGGCGAATACCACCGCTCCTAATTCTAGGTCGTGGGTTGTGTAGTTTTTCTCATGAACCTTCAACTGCCTTGACGCATATGCAATAACCTTGCCTTTCTGCATCAGTACGCAACCCAGACCTTGGTGTGACGCATCACAATACACTGTGAAGTTCTCCACACCATCTGGCAATGCCAAGACTGACACATTACACAACTTATGTTTCAACAATTGGAAGGCATCTTCTTGTGGTTCTCCCCATTCAAATTTCCTATCCTTTTGGGTCAAAATAGTCAATGGTTGGGCAATTTTGGAGAAGTTCTCAATAAAGCGCCTATAATAGCCCGCCAATCCCAGAAATTGCCGAATTTCCGTCGGGGATCTTGGGGTTTCCCATTTCTTGATTGCTTCAACTTTGGTGGGATCCACGTGTATTCCTTTTTCTACAACCACATGACCAAGGAATCGTACTTCCCTAATCCAAAATTCACACTTAGAGAACTTTGCAAATAGTTTTTGGTCTTTCAACAGTTCCAAAACTAACCTAAGATGTCGTTCATGCTCTTCATTGTTTGGGGAAAAGACTAGTATGTCGTTAATGAACACGATCACAAACTTGTCAAGGTACGGCCTACAAATCCTATTCATAAGATCCATGAAGGCAGCTGGTGCGTTAGTTAGCCCAAAAGGCATAACTAGGAATTCATAGTGTCCGTAACGAGTCCTGAAGGCGGTTTTAGGAACATCTTCATCGCGTACCCTTAATTGGTGGTATCCCGATCGTAGACCAATCTTTGAAAAGTACATGGCACCCTGGAGTTGATCGAACAAATCGTCTATTCGAGGAAGGGGGTATCTATTTTTGATAGTCAATTTATTTAGTTCTCTATAATCGATGCACATTCGCATCGATCCATCTTTCTTTTTCACAAATAAGACCGGTGCACCCCATGGTGAGGAACTTGGACGAATGAATCCTTTTTCCAAAAGTTCCTGAAGTTGGCCCGAAGGTTCTTGAATTTCAAAAGGTGCCAAGCGGTAAGGTGCTTTAGCTACAGGTGCCGATCCAGGAATTAGATCAATTCTGAATTCGACTTATCTTGCTGGGGGGAGTCCAGGCAACTCTTCTGGGAATACTTCGGGGTATTCTCGCACTATTGGAATATCCTGAATATGTTTTTCTTCTGATTTCTTTTCCACTACATGAGCCAAGAATGCAAGGTATTTCTTCCTCATATATTTGTGAATTTTCATGCATGAGACTATCTTCAAGTTCTTGCCTGGTTTCTCTCCGTACACTATAAGGGTTTCGTTGTTTTGGAGGGGTATTTTGACAACTTTCTCAAAGCATCCTATGTCTGCTCGATTCTTGGACAACCAGTCCATTCCAATCACTACGTCAAAGCTTCCAAGTTCAATGGGTATAAGGTCAATACTAAAAATTTTATCAGCTAAGTTCAAGGTACAATTAGGAACTATCTCCCTAGCCTTAATTTCATGACCGTTAGCAACTTCAACTACGTAGGCATGTTCCAATATTTTTGATTTCAAGTCGATTAGGGGTCTAAATTCATGTGACACAAAACTTCTATCTGCCCCCGAGTCAAATAATACTGATGCATAGTGGTTGTTTAGGAGGAATGTACCTGTTACCACCTCCGGGTTCTGGCGAGCCTCTTCCGCCTTAATCACAAATGCTCGCCCACGAGCCTGGCCTCCTGGATTTCCACGGTTTATATGTCCCGCCTGGTTCCTGGTATTGTTGTTATTGGGGCCCTTATTCAGATTCGGGCAGGCATTCCTAAAGTGGTCCACACTTCCACACTCATAGCATGCCTGTTTACCATCCTTGCGATCTTTATCTATCCTGCAATACTTTGCGAAATGTCCAGTTCGATTGTACTTGTGGCAGATAGGGCAGGCACCCTCATGATGATAACTGCATTTCTCACACTTTGGTTTAGGCCCTCGGTATTGCACAGGTTCCTCTGTTTTAACCGCAAAGTTTGTTGCCCTTTTCTTGTTCTTTTCTGAGTTGTCATTCTTCTTCCTTCCCAGCTGGTTCTCCGATTTTCTTTTGTTACTTGCGTTGCTTATGGTCAATATCTCGGCCCTCACTTTATCATTCGTAAGGCGGTGCGCCAGGTCTATAGCGCTATGGATTGAGGTAGGATTTGCTGAAGTAACCATGCCTCGGATTTCTGGTGCTAAACCCCATATGTATCGGTCAATCCTCTTGCTCTCAGGGGTGACCATGTGCGGCACTAGTTCAGCGAGTTTATGGAAACGCACAGTATAGCCTTCCACATCGGCTCCTACCATGGCATGGTTCCAGAAGTCAGATTCCATTTTCTGGATCTCATCCTTACGACAGTATTCCTTCTTGATTAACTCTTTGAATTCCTCCCAAGCTAATTGGTTCGCTGCCTCCCTTCTACGGTTCCGGACTTGCGCATTCCACCACGTTAAGGCTCTGTCTTGGAGAAGGCATGCAACATAGGGAACCTTGCAGTCATTTGAGCACTTGCTGATGTGGAGTACAGCCTCAATTCCTTCTATCCATTTCAACAATCCCACTGCACCCTCCGTTCCATGAAACTCCTTGGGTTTGCAAGACATGAAGTATTTATAGGTGCATCCCCTTGTTTCCTCATTACGAACTCCGCTTCCTTCGGTGTTCTCAGTAGGTGTAGGGCCTCCATTGTTTGTCTGACTAACATTGATTCCCGCAGTGACTTGAGCCACAATGTTAGGGATAGCAGCCATTAGTTGTTGCGAGACCAGTTGAGCAATATCGGGAGTGGCATTTTCAGGCTGTGTTGGGCGTGAGCGGGTGTTTCTTCTTTAGGGCATGGTTCTATAACACACAAACAAAATTAAGGACGTTATTATCATTATTAATTAGTTTTTTTTTTCAAAAAAATAATAATATTAATAATAATAAAATATATTTTCAAGAACGATTTCAAATCATCAAAACAATTTACAGTTCATGAAAAATATAAGTGTGAAATAACATGGTGATTGAAAATCATTAAAATAGATTTCATTCGTAGTTCGTACATAAAAGGTTTAACAAAGCATATTGCTTGATACTTCAAGCTATAAAAGACACTTCAACCATAGTTCTCAAAAGCCATAAACCAAAGGCATTACATCAAAATACATAGACGAAAAACGACAAAACATAAACCATGACGTTTAGATTCAACCCCAAAACACAATCACCCAGACAAGTGCCACTGCCAGAATCAATGCTAGCCCTCCAGCGATAGCGCTAGTGATCATTGCTCTGATTGCTGTCCTCTGGGCGGCGTATGCATAACGACACACCGCATCCACCACGTCTGACATGTCGGCTATGCTGTGATGATGATAAGCAATCCTACTACGGGCATCATGCAGGTCTCGGGCCATGGCCTCCATGCTGCGTCGCTCCTGACAAGTCATCCCGGGTGCTCGCATATAAGGCGTCCCTATGACTGGGGGTCAAGGCTGGCTAGGCTCGAGACGCTCACTCCTTGGTGCGGGAGGTGCTGGCACGGGTTCTGGACGCTCGAACCTCAACACTTCTCTCGGCATTGGTGCGCTCTTTCTCGCTGTCCTCCTGTGGTATAGTCCATAAAGGGGTGGCTGAGGCGTCAGCTTTTGCGAAGGCTCGGGTATCGGCGGGGCTGAAGTTTCCTCAGTCGGTGCCTGGCTGCTCACTTCCTCTCCAGTCTCTGATCCTCGAGACGCGGTTGACTTTCGGGCACGTAGTGACGTAACCAGACTCATCTGCTGATCCAAGTGCTTGAGAGCTAGTGTTTGACATGGCTATGCTGTACACGAGAAATTCTAATGTTTAGATGAATTTTTAGCCTTTTAGAAAATTTCTATTATGTTTGATGTTTATGTTTATCCTAGGGTGTTGATACCATTCACTATAATCAATTCCGGTCTTGCACTAACTCTTCCTTAATTATACATAGGTGATCAGGCTATGTATAATTAAGGTCCAGTAGCGCATTACCGGAATTACTTATACTAAATGGCATGTTTTATTAACTCAATGGTTATAGTTTAGGCGTCCCTAAGGGAAAGCGGAAGCCGATATTCTCTATAACCTTAGGCTCTGATACCAAATCTGTCACACCTCGTTAAAGCGGAAACACGAAGAGTGACAGGCTAAGGTCTCATCACAAAGGTAAATAGAAGTACCAACCATAAACATTAAGCGTTTTAAGTTTACATCGCGTACAAAACAAATACATTCAGTTTTCACAATACATAATTTAATACATAGCAAACGTAACAACTTAAATCATGCTAACGTCTTGTTGATTCACTGACCGTTCCCTGAAAAGCATGCAAAAACGAGGGTCAACTATAAAATAGTTGGTGAGTTCACAGGTTTATAATAATACATTATTTCAAAAATGTAGTTTATTCTATAAATGTTCGAATTTAGAAAACGATGAATGTCATTGCATTCCGTTCACAACCAAGCCTAACGACCGTTCCTGCCCCATTCCATCATGTCCATGGTTCCCATGATGTCAGTTCATGGAAATATACACTTGCGGTTCCGGGCGAGTGGGGGTTGTCGACCCCAAATAGCGCTATCCATAAGACCATCGGCTCAAATATGAGTTAATAGGTTGTATCGGTTCTCCGGGGACTTAACATACAATTTCATAACACCATATTCATAGTACAAGTTCATAATAAAAGGTTCATACAACAAAGTTCACATCACTAAGTTCATAACACAAGCTCGTAAAATAATGTTCATAGAAATTGTAGCATGCTTTTCACCCCAAAACATTAAAACGTAAAATAGGGGCTGTGAAAACTCACAATAGAAAGTTTGTGGCTCGGGCTTCGCGGTTTGATGTTGACGAGGGCGATTCCTACTAGCGTCCTATGGAACAAATAGTTTTAGTGAGATATAATTCACTAAGCTATATCCAACTAGTGATGTCGTAAAAGTGCCCAAAGTGTGTACGATTCATTATCGGTAACATTAGTTCATATTACATTGTGTTCAAAATTTTACAAAGGCATGGAAATAAATTCCGAAAATTACAAAAATTAGTTTTATGGTTCTAACAAAGGGCATTAGTGTCCAGAAATTTTGTAAACATTTTGAAGGTTATTTGATATATATATATATATTTATATATATATATATATATATATATATATATATATATATATATATAGGCATTAGTGTCCAGAAATTTTGTAAACATTTTGAAGGTTATTTGATATATATATATATATATATATATATATTTAAATTAAAGCCCAAATAATGGATAAAATTCAAAATAAATAGTAAATGGTTTCTAAAATTCTCAATTTAATTTTTACAGGCTCCTAAAATGTTCCTAAGGTTGAGAAAAATATTGTTTAGGGTCTTTGAGTTCAATGACCCAAATTTGTAAGTTCATGCTCAAATTTAATGAAAAATATGGATAAAATATCAAACAGTGTCGAAATCATCTGAAAATTTAGATGGATTTCTTATTCAATGAGTACATTACTACTACAATTTTTTAGATTTTTACCTCTTATGAAAACGATTATTTTTAATTTATAGCCATTAAATTATTATTTTTATAGAAAAATAAGGGATTGGTTTTAGCCATTGGGGTTTTACAGATCATCACTTGTATATATGAACTTTCATAAAATAATTTGCTTGAAATATATTTAGAAGCAAAACAGGGGTTGAACAAGTTAGGCAATGTAGCACAATATAGTGCATGAGTTCTAGATGTAGCTGAAGGTTTACGAATTTGTATAGAAAATTATGTGGGGTTTTAACCCACAACATTTTAGACACCATTTGTTGGATATGTTAAGTTTCTAAAATATTTTTCCCCAGATTTAATGTGGGGTTTAAGACCCTTGGATCATGTAAAGCAAAACTAATGATCATAGAAAACATTCTGTTTGCGCAACTATTTTATAAAAACTGTCTAAAATCATATTTTTAATGTTTTACAGAATACCAATTGGATTCGAAAGCTAACTCAAGGGACTAGCCCTCAGAAAAAGAATATCGTGATTTGGTTTAGTAATGAGTGAGTTGTGCCCATTCAAAGCTGAACAAAATATTCTGACAGATTGCATGTCACCCTTGGTTGCTTTTAGTGCTCCCTAAAGGTCACTTTTACAAAGACAACATGTATATTTCTTTTATGGTCGAAAATAAATAACAATAAACTAGATTTTACAGAGGAATATGAAACTTTTAGGTTCATACATCCAAGTCATAGATTTAGGGTTATTCCAAGGACCCCAAAGTGGGTGTTTCATTCATGTGATAGAGAACTCCTTGAAACCACCGAATCATACACTAGGATTGCACCACAAATCCAATTTCTAGCACATGCATGGAGTGAATGAGCATCCAAGATGTACTAGAAATGGTTTAAATACTTTTTGTCATGTAAGAACACAAAATAAGTGAAGAAGAAGATGTAAAACTCGATTTTTGAAATCATATGAACATATGTGCATCTTTTCACTCTTTGCATGGGTTTGATCCCGGATTTTCACCATCTCAAACACATGTATTGTGTTATGGTGAGAATCTACAAACACCAAGAGGAAAAACAAGGATTTCTAGCCATATAAGGGCATAGAATCCGAAAAGTAAAGAAGAACTATGAAGAAGAGGAAGTAAAATCATAAAACTATAATAAAGGATTGTGTTGTTTACCTTGGTTTTGATCTTGAGAGAAGCAACAACACTTCTTGACCTTCAAAAATCCGAAATTAGGACAGAGAATGGAGGATTTTCTGATGTGTAGGAGTGGTCTTGGAAGTGGGAGAGTTTTCTTGGAGAAGGAGTGTGAGATGGAGTGTGTAGGTGGTTCAAATGAGGTGTAATGAAGGGTTTTAAGGCATGGGGGAGATGGAAAAGCCTAATGGACAAAAATTTAAGAGGGATATGGTATTTTTATTGATATTAGATCAAATAATAAAAGCCTCCCTTGAATTCTTATAAATCTAGATTTTATATTTTATAAAAACTCAAACATTATCATAATCTCCTAAGGTTTTAATTATTGGGTTTTGTTGAAATATTTACACTAGGTAATAACTTGTAAATTTATATTTGTTGAATTAATTTAGAAAATGATAACCTATTATTTAATTTTTTTATAAAAATCAATTTCTCATATTTCAACAATTATAACAAGGATTCATAATATGTGGTTGTAAGATTTTGATATCCTTGGATTTTTCTTTTGTTTCACATTTCGAATCATGAATTATATGAATTTCTCATCAACTTTATAGTTGGTTCATATTATGGTTTAATTTTGTTCATATTAGCTTAAAATACTTAACCTTGTTAAGCATTAGATTTTTTTTTCCAATATGGAAATTTTAGGGTTGCTAACTTACCTTGGGTTATGGTCTACCGAACATAGTGTTGTGTTTGGACTTAAGGTTCAAATTTGGCACTTTATCACTCAGTTGGTTCATACAAATATCAATGTGATTGTTCAATACAAGCTAAGATACACTAATTGTTCCGAGGAATCTATTAAGTCGTGAACCTAGTTCAACTTGTAACTCTAGAGCCAATTTAAGAACACACAAGAAAATGACGAAGTTCTAGATGAGTACTGACTTGAGTTTTGGTGGATGTCACAGAGCGGGCATTATGTCTATAGATCTATACGGGACAGACACTCCCACATCCCGACTGCTAGCTACAGTCCGAGCGGAATAGGCCCAGGGGTGACAAAATGTCACCATACTACGTGTGACCCGGAGGGTCATCAGTTATTCGATCGTCAATCAGCATGGTTACATACGAGTTCACATTCAGACCTTTAATTGGCACTTTACGAATTAAAGGCAAAACAGATTCCCCGAGGTGTATTGTACATTTAATACTACCTGGAGTCTGCATTTTCATTACATTAAACCGGCAGTGACACTGCTGGGGTAAAACATTATTTTCCCATTACTTTATAGGAAATGAAGTCCAAACTATATTTTCATACTAATAGTTTCACTGGGAAAACTTTTACATTTTCAAAGGATCAAACATGCAACCAACCGAGTCTTGGTAGAAGACTACTGTTACTGGAAAATATAGGATTTTCTAGGGAGCATACTATTTTTAAACATTGATATCAACTAATATACTACATAGTTGTAAACATTTTTATACAAGCAATGACACTAAATACTTATGAACTCACCAGCTTTATGCTGACACTCGCTTTCAAAATAACTTGTATTCTCAGGTCATCAGTAGACAGGTACAAATGAAGCTTTTGAGAAGATGGAGCACATACAAGACTCATCTTTTATTTTGATTATACTTTTGGTGTCTTACAACTATACAGAACACGCTTGTATTGCAATTATTATATTAATGCAATGGATGTTGTTGCTTGTCTTTACTATTATGCATTGTTATGATACTGTACATGACGTCCTCCACCCCAGAACGTTTACGCCGTACTCGGTTTTGGGGTGTGACAGATTGGTATCAGAGCACTGTTTATAGTGAATCAAGTATATCAACCCATAAAAGATGTACGAACTATAAACACATCGGGATTAAAACACTCGAGACCAAGAATATATACTTTTAAATAAGAAGACACTTAACTAAGTATGTATATATATATATATATATATATATATATATACATCTATTCATACAAAGGTCAGTATCATACTAGAACAGAACAAAAGTATTAAGATTGTTGAACAGCACAATTAGGCTTAGAGACATATAGTCAAATCTGGGAGGATGTAGCCTGATCAACTACATTTTCCGAGGAATGACTAGCATGTGCCTAAGAATGGTTGTAGTGTTGCAACAAGTCTAAAAACTTACCCACACTACTACAAGAGCATTAGAACAAGAATACTATAGGAGTATTCTACATTACTATGAATTACATATGTGAGAACTAAAAAGGTCGTTACTAGTAGGACAATAGTTGCTAAGTGGGTACACCAAGGTTACATGTGACTAAGGCGCTATAGACTTAGAATCTGTGATCTTTGCTTTACTTCCTGTTCCTTGTTTGGCTGTGGATTTAGTGTTATGGTCACTTATTCGAATGTCTATCCTGTTTCGGTTGCATGTAATTGGTATGCACTATGCAAGTATTGAATCAACTAATAATGATCATCTTATAAGTATCTTAAATTAGTACGTCTATTAACTATTCTTTCCCCATTCTCGCGTAGATAGCATGGCTGGCTTTCATCTCCCTGGCGATCCGTACTATCCAAACCAACGCATTGGAGGATGGCTTGATGATGAGCCGGAAGATGATCACCCAATCCCTTTGGATGACCACCTCGTAGAAGGCTTTTCGGATAGCTTCGACTCTGAACCAGAAGTCAACAACCTACCCCCAGTGGCTCCAAACCCTAACCCCCGTCCGACATTTCAAGGTCCCACTCCCATGTGGGCAACAACCTTGAATCGATTGAGTGATGAGCAGGGTCAGCCTTTACCTTTCAATAGAGACCGAAGCTTTTACAATATAAGCGAGGGAGGATCAGCTGATCGAGTCCTGCCCGTCATGGTCCAAAGGATTGCTAGGAATGTCGAGCAAGGCCATGCAGCCATCGAGCGAGTAGTGGAAATTGACGCCAACTCTAACCTTAACACAATCCGTATTTGCCAACTCGAACAGACGGTAGATAGGACCAGGAGGACCAATGAGACTCTGCAGCAACAACTAATTGCATCCCGAGCCGAAGTCATGGAACTCCGTATACGTCAGAGAGCGCATGAACGACATCTTCAGGAAGTTGTACGTCAGCTGGCAGACCTGAGAGTTCGCCCAAGGGATACCCGTCGCCGGTAGAAGATGTCTATTCATCTTTACTTTTGAATTAAGGAATAGCCTTTTCTTTCTATGCTCTGTGGAGCACTTATCTGTAAACATTCCTAACCTTGAAAGCACTCTAACTAGACTTCTAAGCTGTCAACATTTTCCTTTACGGTTTGATGTAAGACCTACTGTTAGGTCACTTTTCCTGAACTCATGTTACATCATTAATACCAGTAATATTGGCAGTTGTCTAATCTATGGGAAAACCTGAACTTTTATATTTCCCTACTCTATTGTTATGATTCTATCTGGTATTTGGACTATGGAGATTTAGTCCATGGGACACTCTCATCATACTTACAATCGATTCTTACCATTATCGTCATCTTTATGAATTTTCAGTAAAAGATGTCGCCTCGCAAGCGTCCAACCAGAAACACGCCTGCAAATCAAACTCCACCACCACCCCCACCTCAGTTCGATCCGGTGATGTTTCAAGCAGCGGTAACCGCAGTTGTGACTGCCGCCATGGCTCAAGTAAACTCTGGTAGTGTTAGTGGAACGGGGACTGGCACAAACTCCAGCCAAGGTGAAATCCATCCACGTGCACGGGAGTGCACCTATAAAGATTTCATCAGCTGCAAACCTACATACTTCATTGGGACTGGAGGGATCCTTGCACTATCCCAATGGATCGAAAGGACAGAAGCCATCTTCGAGATGTGCTTATGTCCTGAAGGAAGCAAGATAAAATTTGCTGCTTGCACCTTCACCCAAAGAGCCTTGACATGGTGGAATGGCCATGTCAAATTACTCTCCCTGGTAACTGCTAACGCCATGGGCTGGGACACACCGAAGGACCTTATGACAAGGGAGTACTGCCCAAGGGGTGAAATTCAGAAGCTTGAGGAAGAACTCTAGAACCTTAAAATGCAAGGTTCCAACATAGTGGCTTATACAACCAGGTTCTGCTACATGGTGGCCCTATGTCCTAACATGGTTCCCACCGAAAGCAAGAAAATCGAACGATACATCTGGGGTCTGGTACCCCCATACCGAGGGAACGTTCTAGCCTCACACCCTACGACCTTTGATAGTGCCAACGAATTGGCCCAAAGGTTAATTGATCATGAAGTTCCTTACACTCCATCAGCAACCACAATGGTTGCCACTGCACCGACCAAGACATCCGACAACAAAAGGAAGCGGTGGGACCGAAAGAAGGGTAAATCAGCCCAATCCTCTTCAAAGAACCAACAAACGGTGGCTGTCCATGCTGCCACTACTCCTGCTACCCCTGTACCAGCCAAAACATATGCAGGGAGTCTACCGAAGTGCACCAAGTGCTCTTTCCATCACAACGGCCCCTGCTGGGAAATGCACTGCACTAACTGTGACCGGAAGGGCCATACCGCCCGGTTTTGCCAAACACCACCCAAACCCATTTCCCAGGTCCCCAGTTCGGGAGTAAGCCAGGCCTGCTACGGCTGTGGCGATATAGGGCATTTCAAAAGAAACTGTCCAAAGGCTGGGAATGCGGGAGGAACAGGGAGACTACTTGCTATTAGCCACAATGAAGCAGTAGCAGACCCCACAGTAGTCATGGGTACGTTCCTTCTCGATAACTCTTATGCTTGTATCCTATTTGATAGTGGGGCAGAGAGGAGTTTCGTAAACCAAAACTTTAAACACTTACTTAAACAATCACCGCAAACACTAAAAGAAACCTTCGTCGTAGAAATGGCTAACGGTAAGACAGAGTGTTCTAAAGAGATCTTCGTAGGTTGTACCCTCACACTAGATAATCACTCATTTCCCATCAACATCATATCAGTGGCAATCAAGAGCTTCGATGTCATCATAGGCATGGACTGGTTGAGTCTCCACCGTACCGATATTCTGTGTTTCGACAAAGCCATCCGTTTAAACCTACCAAATAACGAAACCTTGTTGATCTACGGAGACAAACCCAGTACGAGTCTTCGTATCATCTCAAGTATTCAAGCCCAGAAGTACTTGCGTAAGGAATATCGTGCGTTCCTTGCACACGTCGTCGATATGATCCAGAAAACGAAAGACCTGAAAGACCTCCCCGTAATACGCGATTTTCCCGACGTTTTTCCGGAAGAACTCCCAGGATTACCCCCGCAACGTCAAGTCGAGTTCCGAATAGACCTAATCCCAGGGGCGACCCCCGTAGCCAAATCGCCCTATCGTCTAGCGCCTGCTGAGATGCAAGAACTGTTCGGTCAACTTAAGGAACTGCTCAGCAAGGGCTTTATAAGACCAAGCTTCTCACCCTGGGGAGCACCGGTTTTGTTCGTAAAGAAGAAAAACGGATCATTCCGTATATGCATCAATTATAGAGAACTCAACAAGCTGACGGTCAAGAATCGTTACCCTCTTCCTCGCATAGACGATTTATTTGACCAACTACAAGGGGCGAGCTACTTTTCCAAGATTGATCTAAGATCCGGGTATCACCAGTTACGAGTGCTTGAGGAGGATGTCCCGAAGACAGCCTTCCGAACTCGTTACGGACACTACGAGTTCGTAGTGATGCCATTCGGACTGACCAATGCGCCCGCAGTATTCATGGACTTGATGAATAGAATATTCCGTCCTTACTTGGATCAGTTCGTCATCGTCTTCATTGATGATATACTTATCTACTCTCGAAGTGAGGAAGAACATAACGATCATCTGTGACAAGTCCTGGAAACTTTACGATCGGAGAGGCTTTATGCGAAGTTCTCTAAATGCGAATTTTGGATCCGAAGAGTCGAATTCTTAGGACACGTGGTTAGAAAAGAGGGAATCCACGTGGACCCATCCAAAATTAAGGCTATTGAGAAGTGGTCAGCACCAAAGATGCCTACGGAAATTCGCCAATTTCTAAGTGTCGCTGGCTACTACCGCAGATTCATTCAAAACTTCTCTCGAATCGCGAAACCCCTGACTACATTGACTCAGAAAGGCATGGCCTTTGACTAGAAAGAGAAGCAAGAGAAGGCATTCCAAACCCTGAAGCGAGCCTTATGCACCGCACCGATACTGTCCCTCCCCGAAGGGTAGAAGACTTCGTGGTATACTGCGATGCATCCAATCAGGGGCTCGGCTGTGTTCTGATGCAACGAGGTAAGGTCATCGCTTACGCCTCAAGACAGCTGAAGACACACGAGGTCAACTACACCACACACGACCTCGAATTAGGAGCGGTTGTGAATGCCCTAAAAATCTGGAGACACTATCTGTATGGTACGAAGAGCACCATCTATACCGACCACAAAAGCCTCCAACACATCTTCAACCAGAAAGAACTCAACATGAGACAACGACGGTGGGTCGAGCTACTCAATGACTATGAATGCGAAATTCGTTATCATCCGGGTAAAGCCAACGTAGTAGTAGACGCCCTAAGTCGGAAGGAATATTCTGGCCAAAGAGTCAACTCACTAACAATGACTATCCATTCGCACCTATCCGCACAAATTAAGGAGGCTCAGCTCGAAGCTTTGAAACCTGAAAATGTAGCGGGAGAATCCCTGCGAGGAATGGATAAGAACCTGGAATCCAAGGGTGACGGAGCCTTATATCTCATGGACCGGATCTGGACACCGAAGCACGGTGGCTTCAGAGACTTAGTCATGAAGGAAGCGCACAATACTCTATATTCCGTCCACCCAGGTTCAGATAAGATGTATCTGGATCTCAAGAAGTCATACTAGTGGCCTAGCATGAAAGCAGAGATTGCTACCTTCGTAAGTAAATGCCTTACTTGCACGAAGGTCAAGGTCGAATACCAGAAACCGTCAAGTCTACTCCAACAACCGGAGATACCTGAGTGGAAGTGGGAGCGGATCACTATGGACTTCATAACCAAGTTACCCAAGACAGCGGGTGGACTTGATACCATATGAGTCATCGTCGACAGATTGACCAAGTCCGCACACTTCCTACCCATCAAAGAAACCAACAAGATGGAGAAGCTCACAAGAACATACATTAGGGAGATCGTACGGCTGCATGGTGTTCCTATATCTATTATCTCAGATAGAGATAGTAGATTCACTTCGAGGCTATGGCAGTCATTACAAAGCTCCTTAGGAACGAGGCTGGACATGAGTACAGCCTACCATCCACAGACTGACGGACAAAGTGAGAGGACTATCCAAACTTTGGAAGATATGCTGCAAGCCTATGTGATCGACTTTGGTAAGGCGTGGGATACCCACTTACCCCTTGTCGAATTCTCTTACAACAACAGTTATCACACGAGCATCAAGGCTGCTCCATTCGAAGCCCTCTACGGCCGAAAGTGCAGATCCCCACTGTGCTGGGCTGAGGTGGGTGACACTCAATTAGCTAAAGGACGAGTTCCTGACAGCACGCTCACGGGTCCGGAAATCATTCGGGAAACGACATAGAAGATCATTCAGATTCGTGAACGATTGAAAGCCTCTAGAGACCGAGAGAAAAGCTACGCGGACAAACGGAGGAAACCTTTGGAGTTTCAGGTGGGAGACCGAGTCCTTTTGAAGGTCTCACCCTGGAAAGGCTTGATATGCTTCAGAAAGCGTGGAAAGCTGCATCCGAGATACGTAGGGCCTTTTAAGATCCTCGCTAGAATCGGCCCCGTAGCTTACAAACTAAATCTACCCCGCGAGCTCAGTAACGTACATCCTACCTTCCACGTCTCTAACCTGAAAAAGTGCCTATCCGACGAGACTCTTGTAATCCCACTCGACGAGATCGAGATCAACGAGAGCCTCAACTTCGTAAAAGAACCTGTAGAGATCATGGACCGCGAAGTCAAACGAACGAAACAAAGCCGCATCCCAATCGTGAAGGTTCGCTGGAACACCAAGCGAGGACCTGATTTCACTTGGGAGCGCGAGGATCAAATGAAACTTAAATATCCTCATCTTTTTACTTAGTTATTTTGTAATAACTTAGTTGGTTGAACTCTAATTTCGGGACGAAATTCCCTCTAACGGGTGGATGATGTGACAACCCGAAATTTTCATTTGTATAATCTCTACAGTCAAACACTTCAAATAATAGTCAAATACATTTCAGTACATTTTTGGCCGGATTTATGTCCGTTGGGTGTTTTTATTTTAAATTCGTCAAACGAATAAATAAAAGGAAGTGTCGTTATGAGTGATGTGTAGCAAACAAAACAAACAACACCTTAGCTAGGTGTTTACGGCCAAACAAGAGGAGTTTGGGCCGTAAACACCATTTTTCCAAGAACTCATGCATATAGCATGAGTTTACCCACTATTCCCTCACTTTACACCTTCCACCTCAAGAACCCCCACCACTTTTCTCTCAAGTATGATCACACACTTTCTTCAAATCCGCCAAAATGTAAGTATTTCCTTCCTAGATTCGTTCATACAACACTTAATCTAGTTTTTATATATCATTTCATCCATGGATTCTTCATTTTTACTTAGATCTTCAAGTGTACTTCAAAACACCAAGAACACCAAAAACACACACTAGTGTTTTTGGGTCCTAAACACTCTTACAAGCTTCATATAAGTAAGTATACTCCTCCTAGCTACTTATTTGCTTAGTATACATGTTAATCCATGGAAAGAACATCAAAATCCTCAAGAACATATGTGTTTACGGTCAAGGGAGATCCTTGAACCGTAAACACCACCAAGTGGTGTTTATGTGCCCCTAACACCTTCTATAGCTTGGATAAAAGACTAGAACCTTGCATGCATGAACTAGAAACACCAAAACACGAAATGGTTGAGGAACCATGAGTTTACGGCCGTAAACTCATGGGTTTACGACCGTAAACTCAAGCGTTTACGACTGTAAACTCTCAAAGGTGGTCCAAGGACCGTAAACTCCAAAGAAGGTCCATTTCGAGCCCTAACCACTTCCTAAGCCTTTGATTCAAACTTAGAATGCTTTCTTGTGAAGTATAAGACCTTAAAACACACAAATGCACCAAGTACCATGAGTTTGCGGCCGTAAACTCATGGGGGAAATGGTCCAGAAACCGTAAACACATGTAAGGGTTACCAAATGAGGAGTAAACTCCAATGTGAGGCATACTCTCCTTAGATGCAACCCTTTAGCACTCCTAGCACTTAAAGCAAAGTGTTTCTATGTCTTAGGAAGTCTTTACTTGATTAATTAGTTATTAAATAACTAATTAGATACATTTATGTATCACTTCATGTTACATAGGATCCGTGTGTGTGTTCAAGTCCTCCCTTGACACCTAGCATCCTACCCGACACTTCCATCCACTCCACTCACTGCATGTGAGTTCATACCCCTAAATCAACCTTTTGAACGATTTTGAATACTTTTATGGGGGGGGGGGGGAATACAAGTTGAACTGTTATAGCTATGATATCAATCACCTGTGATTAATAACTAGAACAAACTACATGATTTGTTGTTACTTTCAGATTTCCATCAAACTTTGGGTTTTCAAGTGTTTCAAACTTTTTATCAAATTCTTTAAATGCTAAAACTGTTTTCAAACTCTTTTAAACTTGTTTTATCTTCAAAACCATATCTATACTAATATATTTATATAAGTAAGACTTGAAGGACTTAGGACTGATAGCTCACATTATTTCCTGTTCCTTGTTTGGTTGTGGACCTAGGGTATTCTGTTATTTGTCCGACTGTCATTGAATTCTGAGTTATATATCATATATATTTGTGTTGGATATAAAATTCTTCACTTCAGTTCACTACCTTTGTGTAACAAAGGCATGCAACCAAGATTACTATTTAACTATAATAGGTATAGTTAGGGATTACTACTCATTACTACTATTACAATGGTACCTACCAGAGTCAGTACAGTTATGAGTCAATACATGCTAAATTCTATACAAAGAGAATACTATATACTACAAGAGAACACTCTATACATTATACCAGTAGATACATTATACAATATACAAGAGAATATACTATAACTAGAATGTGACGTACTACTTCTCGATACGACACTTCATTGTGCTATCACTATGTAACCAGAGTCTCCTGGAGGGAGAGTGGGCATTATGTGTATAGATCTATATGGGACAGACACTCCCACATCCCGACTGCTAGCTACAGTCCGAGCCGACTAGGCCTAGGGGTGACAAAATGTCACCATACTACGTGTGACCCGGAGGGTCATCAGTTATTCGATCGTCAATCAGCATGGTTACATACGAGTTCACATTCAGACCTTTAATTGACACTTTAAGAATTAAAGTCAAAACGGATTCCCCGAGGTGTATTGTACATTTAATACTACCTGGAGTCTGCATTTTCATTACATTAAACCGGCAGTGACACTGCTGGGGTAAAACTTTATTTTCCCAATTACTTTACAGGAAATGAAGTCTAAACTATATTTTCATACTAATAGTTTCACTGGGAAAACTTTTACATTTTCAAAGGATCAAACATGCAACCAACCGAGTCTTGGTAGAAGACTACTGTTACTGGAAAATATAGGATTTTCTAGGGAGCATACTATTTTTAAACATTGATATCAACTAATATACTACATAGTTGTAAACATTTTTATACAAGCAATGACACTAAATACTTATGAACTCAGCAGCTTTATGCTGACACTCGCTTTCAAAATAACTTGTATTCTCAGGTCATCAGTAGACAGGTTCAAATGAAGCTTTTGAGAAGATGGAGCACATACAAGACTCATCTTTTATTTTGATTATACTTTTGGTGTCTTACAACTGTACAGAACACGCTTGTATTACAATTATTATATTAATGCAATGGATGTTGTTTCTTGTGTTTACTATTATGCATTGTTATGATACTGTACATGACGTCCTCCACCCCAGAACGTTTCCGCCGTTCTCGGTTTTGGGGTGTGACAGTTTACGGCCGTAAACACCATGTTTGGGCCGTAAACTCCAAACTCTTGGAGCTTTGAGACTTTATTGATGCACAATAAACCCTAGAGTATCCTCTCTCCAGTTATCTCTTGAAGTACTAACTTTAAAACACTCAAACTGACTCCAAAATGCTTAAAAGTTAGCAGAAACAGTTCTGACTTCTATTGAAGTGAAAGGGTTGTACATAATAGAAATTTCGGGTTGTCACAGTATTCCCCCCTTAAAAGCATTTAAAATAGTTTAAAAGATTGATTACGGGGTATGAACTCACCTTATGTGGGTGATTCAAACGAATATGCGCGTAAGGATGAGAAGTTCCACGAATGAAGTCCCGAGAGACAACCGAGTCCTAATTGACATATATGGCATGTATTGGCATGAATATAGTGTTTATAAGCAACTAACATGCAAGGAAACACCTTTAGGGACTAGGAAACACTTGGACCAAGTGTTAGAATCACATGTGATTCATCAAAGGGATGTTTAAGGCCATCATTAGGTGTTTACGGCCATGGGTTTACGGCCATGGAGTTTAGGGCCGTAAACTTATGGTAAAAGGTGTATAAGAGGGTGTTTGAACGCTTGGGAAGCTTTAGGGACTATTGCTCTACAAGAAGATGAGAAAAACCAACTTTCTAGAAGGTGTTGAGGTGTTTACGGCCACACTAAAAAGTGTAGGGCCGTATACTCTCCAAATGGTGTCTTATTGGGTCTTAAAGGCAATGAGTTTCAAAGGTTCAAGTGTCCCAAAGGTTAGCTAGTGTCTAGAAGTGTTTAAGGTTCAAGACTTGGCTATAACTAGGGTTTACGGCCAAGGAAGATTCTCTTTGGACGTAAACTCTCATTTATGTGCAGTTTGGTGATGTTTCAAAGCTAGGATCTAGTGTCTAACATGGTTAACTAAAAGATAGGTGGAATACTCACACTTTTGAGGCCCTTTGAGGAGTTTTCGGCCACCAAGAACAAGTGTGTGTTCTTGGTGAAAGATGAAGATCTACCCAAAAGATGTTTTCCATGGATGAAATCAAAGAGTGATTCATGAGTAGGAAGGATAACAACAACTAGAGGGAAGAACACTTACGTTTTTGGAGGATTTGGATGAAGAACTTGATGATACTTGAGAGAGGTTGAGGAGATTTCGGCCAAAGAAAGGAAAGGAATGAAGAAATGGCTAAGTGTTACTTATATAGGGGTGAGTTTACGGCCACTTTGAGTTTACGGCCGTAAACTCTTGGTGTCTTGGCCGTAAACTCCTCTTGAATGAGTTTATGGCTTGATCTTTGTACAATGGCTCTAGCAGATACTTCCTAACACTCACTCCTTGAATGTATTGGGCTTAGAACACTCAAACAGACTCTAAACAGTGCTAAAAGGTAGTAGGAGTGAGTCTGACTTGAGGTTGATTGTACTGGCTTAACTTACAAGGCAAAAATTTTCGGGTTGTCACAAATTGTGATATGGTTATTCATAAGGATTAAGATGATCATAAAACATGATACTGGAGTACTCTCCCATCTTTTCGGATTGGAGAAACTTTTATCTTTCTGCCTAATTTGATTCTTCTCATTCGTCCTACCATACATTGAAACTTTTCCAATGTTTCATAATTACACTTAAACTTGTAAGCATAACCATTTTTACTAAACTTTAGTAAATCATGACGAATATTCTTATCGATCTTTGTGGTGGACTTGACGAGTGCACAACCAAGTGTACCCGATCCCTTAGTCCTTCACTTGACTCACATAAACATGTGAACAAGGAATTAGTCTTAATTTCCCAACGATGAAAATTCTCATTCATCATACAATACAAGTTGCATGATTCCAAGTTTCTATCCAACTGAAACTTGGGTGATGAAAATCTTTCCTTATTTGGTAAATTATGACACTACCACAAACGAAAGAATCAAATACATTTTCCAATATTGCTATCAATGGAATCATATAAACAACAATTTTTCACAAATGCCATTGTAAGGATACTTAAAATAAATAAAATCAAAAAAATTTCCTTTAAATTTAAAATTGCGGAAAAACTTATCCTTACAATGCAAGTACATATGAAAACTATGGTGTTATCTATTCCTAAGCAATCTATCCTAACTCTTAAGCAACAACACAAAAATATGATCTTCGAATCATGCGATCGAAATCCAACTTCGCGATCAGATTCAACATAATCTTCTTCTAAGCTTCCTCTCCTTTTTCTATTCTACAAAACATCAAAATGCGACCTAGTCACTGTTGGGTTATTAGCAAAACATCAATCCTATGGTATTCATGTTGGATATAGTGTCTAAGTCCATAACTATATTTGGTATGTACTTGACCCGACCCGGCATGGTCCATTTGGGTTGCACTTCACCCGAACAATTTATGGATAATCGTTTGAGAATAGTATAAGTTATGATTTATTAATATATTATAAGTCGTAATATATTAATATAAAATCATATTATTTAATTAGTATTGATCTATAATTAATCTAGATTTAATTTAGAGATCAAAAGTATGACTAATTAAATATGGTCTCTTGTATTTATATAGTGTGGGCTAATGCTTATTTGGAATGGGCTAGGCTTGCATGGAATGTCCATGGATACTCCATGGAGCTTTAACCCATGGATCTCATGGAAATGAAAAGACATGGGTATTAGGGTTTACATGGATGTAACCCTAATCCACCACACTATATAAAGGAGGCTTTGGTTCTTGAAATTGCACTAGTTGATGTGTGTAAACTAAGAGGGCCGATTTCAAGAAGTTTGTGACTATTCTCTCAAGTTTCCATGTTTGTGGTGATTTGTGACTTCCATTTGAGGCATCCACATTATTGGTGCTAGGCTCTCAAACTCGAAGCAATCAACTACTACTACAAGGTAAGTAATTCTACTAGTTTTATTTGATTCAAGTACCCCATGCCATGCTGGTTAGGATAAGAACCTTGGAAAAATAAATATTTGCATGTATCTTAGTCAAACATAGATCCAAGGTTTCTAGGGTTGCATGTACACCATAGGAGTGTTAGAATGCTGAAAACCCATCAGTGGTATTAGAGCCTGGTTTGTTTATTTCATACTTGATGCAAAAAAAAAAAAAACTTGAAAATCGAAGTTTTGTTCAAAAGCTCGTATCAAAATTTCAAGTTTTGTATATGTACTTACGATTCTTGAAATTTTTGATATGAACATTCATAAACATATGAGTTTAGAAAATCATAGAAATTATGTGCTAATAATTGATTAGATTAATTCTTGATCTTTATGTGTTTTAATGGAGTCCATAAGTAGTTCTTAAGTTATGGATAACCAAAAGTCACATTTATAAATAACCATTAAAAGAACACATAGGTTACAAAAAATGAAGCGTCTTCATTTTTAATAACCATTAACTCATAAGTTATGAGAAATGAAAAATTTTGAAAGTTAAAATTCAACCCTTATACTTTATAATTCAACCCCTAGAATTTTAAAAGTTAAAATCCAACCCTTATACTTTATAATATTATAAGATTAATAATATTTATATATGTATAAGATCAAGTCGTCTTACCGCTAGTACGCCTCATTCACGAAGCCGGTCTATAAGGGGGGTATAAGGTTTTTGCCTATAAAATGGCAACTTAATGGGTGTCCACTCTCACCCACCGCTTCCTTGATCGGTGGAGGGTCGTTAGCCGAACGGGTAGGACAAGGACTTATAAATTCTCATTAAAAGTATAATGATAATACTAAAGTAACTAAACTTTATTGAATTCCCAATCTTAGTTATTTTAGGAAAATGTGAATAAGGTGCTAATCCATGAAATTACACTTTACACTTTGTTTAAGTCGTTAGTGGAGCGTGTGTGGTTAACCGATACACTAACTTGAACTTAACAAGGTACTTAAAGGGTGACTTAATGTTTATCATAGTATCGATGGAGCGTGTGTGGTTAACCGGCAGATCGATTGAGGGGTAATACATTAAGGGTACCAAGTAATTTGCATGGTTACTTCACACCTTGTTTTGTGATCCTCGGCATCCCAGTCACAAAACTTGAAGGGCACACTCGAGATTGAAACATGCCATTGAAGAAAGTTCAATGAATCTCAAAGAATCTAGGAGTTTCTAAACCAATTAAAACCTAATTAAATATTTTGTTTTTCATGGTGGAAATTGGTGTTGGGTCCTAGCCTTAATATTACATTTGGGTGTTTTGTTAAGGACTATCTCTATATCTAATCTAATCTATTCCCTATTCTTTTTAGATGTCTTCCTATAACAATGCTTCTGGCTCAAACCCTACTAGCTCCTTCTCTCTCATGAATCTTTGTGGGAGAGTCATCTTTGATGGGTCCAACTTTACAGATTGGATCAGAAACATCAGGATGGTCACTCGGTATGAGAACAAAGAATATGTTCTCGACAAGGAGCTGAAGGTACCCGAGCCAACTGCTACTCCTGAAGAGCTTGCTGAATATGAGGTACATGAAAGAGATGCTACAAAAGTGGCATGCATCATGATGGCCACCATGACAGCCGAGCTCCAAAAGTCCTATGAGGACTATTATCCTTTTGAGATGCACCAAGACTTGATGGACCGCTACCATCAAAGTGCTCGTCAAGAGCGATATGAAATAATCTCCTCCATGATAACAACCCGAATGAAGGATGGTGAACCCATCACGGGCCACATGCAGAAAATGCAAAGGTATGTGGACCGTTTACTGAAGCTGAATGTGAACTTCCCTGAGGAGTTAGCAATAGACATCATTTTGCACTCCTTGCCATCGTGTTATGATCAATTCCGCATGACATATCACATGAACAAGGAAGAAGTCACCCTCAGCAAACTTCAAGGACTCTTGAAGACCGTCGGAAGTGGTCTAAAGGGTAAGTCGGTTGTTACTACTCCTACTCCTACTCCAACTGCGGCCAATGTCTTGGGAATCGGGCATGTCAAAGGGAAGAAGAGAAAGAACCCTTCTAAGGGTACCAAGGGTAAGACCCTTGAAGGCTCCTCTTCAAGCAAAACCAAGAAAGGTTTTGTCACTCCTTCTGCTAACCCTAATGAGGCTGAAGGCTTCTATTTCCATGAAAAGTCGCACTGGAAGCGAAACTGCCCAAAGTACCAGCAAGATTTGAAGGATGGGAAAGTAAAACCCAACCATGCAGGGACTAAAAAGAAGTGAGAATGTGGAGCAGGGAAAGATAAACTTGATCATGGGAAACAGGAAAGCTTCACCTGTCACCAAGATAGGAGTTTATTCCTTAGTGCTAAATAGTGGGTTTACATTAGATTTGAATAAATGTTATTATTCGCCAGAAATGGCAAGAAATGTTATTTCCTTTGATGCATTGTATAAACAAGGTTTTACCTTTTATTTTGATAATAATAATGGTAGTATTGATGCTTTCTTTAATAATGTTCTTTATTTTAAAGCATTACCTTGTGATGGCGTGTATGAAACTGTATCTGTTGTAGATAATCTAGGAAATAATGTATTGTGTATTAACTCTTCCACTAGCTTAGATAAAGCATCCTTATGGCATTGTCGTCTTGGACATGTAAGCAAGAAACGCATAGGCCAACTCCAAAAGGATGAAGTCTTGGAGTCATTTGACCTAAAGTCAGATGATAGTTGTGAATCTTGTTTGCTTGGTAAAATGACAAAGTCACCTTTTACTGGCACTTGTGCTAGGGGTGAAGGTTTGTTGGACCTCATACACACGGATGTGTGTGGACCCTTCAGAACCGCCACAAGAGATGCTAATCGGTTCTATGTGACTTTTACTGATGATTTTAGTAGATATGGATATGTCTACCTAATCAAGCATAAGTCAGAAACCTTTGAGAAATTCAAAGAGTTTAAGCAAGAAGTGGAGAATCAGTTGGGCAGGAACATTAAGATGCTTCGATCCGATCGTGGTGGTGAGTATCTTAGTACTGAGTTCCTTGACTATCTTAAGGAATTTGGGATTGTCTCACAATTGACACCTCCTAGGACACCACAGTTGAATGGTGTAGCTGAGAGGCGCAATCGGACCTTGTTGGACATGGTTCGTTCCATGATGAGTCGAGCTTCGCTACCAATCTCATTTTGGGGGTATGCCTTAGAGACTGCCGCCCATATCCTTAATCTAGTCCCTACAAAGAAGGTTGCCATAACACCTCACGAGGTGTGGACTGGAAAAGTTCCCAATCTAGACCACATCAAGATTTGGGGTTGCGAGGCTTTCGTGAGACGGGAGACTCAGGATAAGCTCGAACCCCGAAGCGAAAGGTGTATTTTCATCGGCTACCCACAGAAATCCTTTGGTTACATCTTCTACATACCCAATGATAATGTGGTCTTTGTAGCAAGAAAAGGATTCTTTCGAGAGAGAGAATTCATGAGCCAAGGTGACAGTGGGAGGCAAATTGACCTTGAGGAAATTCAAGAGTCAAGTGGTGAAGGAACCTCAAACCCTAGCCCTCAACCTGAGGAGGAAACTCATGTTGAGCCGACTGAAGAATCTATACCTCTGAGGCGTTCCACCAGAGTTAGGAATGCACCTGAGCATTATTATGGTTTTCATATTACTACAGAAGGTGAGACACTTATCAGTGATAACACACTGGTAAATCTGGATGAGCCTAACAGCTACACGGAAGCCATGGCAGGCCTTGAGGCTGCTAAATGGAAAGAGGCTATGGATAGCGAGATACAGTCCATGTATGACAATCAAGTTTGGAACTTGGTTGACAATGTACCTGATCGTAAGATAGTTGGGTGCAAATGGATCTTCAAGAAGAAGACCGACATGGATGGTAATGTACACACTTATAAGGCACGACTGGTTGCAAAGGGTTATTCTCAAACTCCGGGAGTTGATTATGATGAGACCTTTTCACCAGTGGCCAAGATTAAGTCTATTAGGGTTCTGTTAGCCATTGCTGCATTTCTTGATTATGAAATATGGCAAATGGATGTCAAAACCGCTTTCCTTAATGGAAAGTTGGCTGAAGATGTTTACATGGTTCAGCCAGAGGGTTTTGTCAGTACAGAGTACCCCAGTAGAGTGTGTAAGCTCGAGAAATCCATTTATGGATTAAAACAGGCACCTCGCAGATGGAATCTTTGCTTTGATGAGAAAGTCAAAGAATTTGGCTTTTCAAGGAGTGAAGATGAATCTTGTGTCTATATCAAGGCTAGTGGGAGTATAGTCAGCTTTTTGGTACTGTATGTGGATGGCATACTACTCATAGGAAATGACATCCCAACCCTGCAGGAAGTAAAGTCCTGGCTTGGGAAGTGTTTCGCTGTGAAGGACCTTGGAAAAGCTGCCTATATCCTAGGGATAAGGATTTTGAGAAACAGGAGTAAAAGACTAATTGGACTTAGTCAAAGCACCTATGTGGACAAAGTGTTGAAAAGGTTCAACATGCATAACTCCAAGAAAAGAGAGTTACCCATCCAGAGTAACGCCAGATTGAGTAAGACACAAAGCCCTAGTACTGAGGCTGAGATAGCAGAAATGAGTCGAATACCTTATGCTTTAGCTGTAGGATCGATCATGTATGCTATGACGTGTACTCGACCTGATGTAGCCTTTGCTTTGAGCATGGTTAGCAGGTATCAGGGGAACCCTGGCAAGGCACACTGGACTGCGGTAAAGAATATCCTCAAGTACCTACGGAGGACTAAGGACTAGGTCCTTACCCTCGGTGGCAGTGAGGACTTGAGAGTTGTAGGGTACAGTGATGCTAGCTTTCAGACTGACAGGGATAATTTCCGCTCTCAGTCGGGCTGGATCTTTACTCTAAACGGAGGGGCAATTACTTGGAAAAGTTCCAAGCAGGAGACAGTGGCTGATTCCACTTGTGATTCAGAGTATATAGCAGCAAGCGAGGCAGAAAAGGAGGCTATATGGCTAAAGAACTGTTGGGTTTTAAGCATTCTAACACTCCTAAGTGTACATGCAACCCTAAATACCTTGGATCTATGTTTTCTATTATACATGCAAATATGAATATTCCAAGGTATTACCCTATCTAGCATACAATCCTTGATACTTGGGTAATATAACAAGTTAGAATCCATACCTTTTAATGAAGCTTGAAGTCTTGAACTTTAAGTGCTTAGCCCCAACAGTGTGGAAGCCTCAAGTGGAATCACAAATCACCAAAACACCTTGGAAGACTTTAGAGAGTATGGATACTTGGCTCACACTTATGAAATCGGTTATTGCCCTCTTTAGTGTATCCACACTAGCCACTAGCCTAATTTCATGAACCATAAGACCCTTTATATAGTGTGGAGGATTAGGGTTAAACCCTAATACCCATGACCTTTCATTTCCTAGGATCCATGGGTTAAAGCTCCATGGACTATCCATGAAGACTTAGCCCAACATAAATGAACTTGGCCCACTACACATATATATCTAAGAGTCCATATTTAATTAGTTCATTTTGATCACTTAATTAATTATAAATTAATTCTTGATCAATACTAATTAAATAATATGATTATATATTAATATATATTAGAACTTATAATATATTAATATAAATCATAAATATACTATTCTCAAAAGACTATCCATATAAATTGTGCCGGTGAAGTGCAACCCAAATGGACCATGACGGGTCGGGTCAAGTACATACCAAATATAGTTATGGACTTAGACATTAATCCAACAAGAACTTCATCGGAGACCTTGGAGTTGTACCAGCTATAAAGGAGGCAATGGAGATTTTCTGTGACAGCAATAGTGCGGTTGCCTTAGCCAAGGAACCAAGAGATCATGGGAGATCCAGACACATTGACAGAAAATATCACTTCATCAGACATCGAATAAAAGAAGGAATCCTCGTGGCAAAGAGGGTATCATCGGATGAGAACCCAACAGATCCCCTCACGAAGGGACTGACTCGGGCTAAGCATCTCCAGCATGCTCGGAGCATAGGGCTGAAGGATGATATTAGTTTTAGTAGTTAGATAATCTTGAAATTTGTAAAATGTAATTGACATTTGATGATAAATAAAAGCTGTTATTTATGAGTAAAGTGTTGCTATCTCTTGTCAATCGTTTACTATTATTTCTTTTTGCATGTTTTGACTTCCAGAATAATTATGTTATGGTTATATCATATTATTCAAACTCTCCATAGTCGGTCATATGTTGGAAGTAAATATGAATCAAGACTGTCATGGGTTGGCTTGTAGAGGTCTAAGATGTTAGACAAAGCGGGGCTACAGCACTCATGAGTGCTCATAAGTTCTGAGTATTGGATTCAACCCACGCTCACTTGTATCACTTCATGGAATTTATCTCGAGTGATCGTGAGACGGTAATATCATATAAGTCTTCAAACCTAGAGATATGATTTGTTGCCTATGAGTTGGTTATGCATTGATTGCACGAAAATGCATTGGTAACTCGATGTTATAAACCGTGCCTTTGTGTGTAGTTCAACAAGTAGTAGAGCAAACATATGAGTCGAAGTTTATTTGTTCCTTCTAGGATTAGAAGCGATATCTGGGCCCCTCGATGATTTTGTTTTGAGCTTTGTACCGGGCCCGGTCAGAACTAAATTGATGTGTTCAGTTAAGTTCTATGTCAAACAAATCAGAAATCGGGAAACAAATGCTGGACAATAAGCAAGACCATGTTCCATGTATTTGTCCGGCTGATATCTAGAACAGAGGATTATATGATCACTTATCTAAAATGACGCTTCATAGTTCAACAGAGTTTAAAGAGCTACGATTGATGATCGGTTCCTGAAGTCATACTTGCAACTATAGTTAATAGACTTATCCAAGTGGGAGACTGTTGGATATAGTGTCTAAGTCCATAACTATATTTGGTATGTACTTGACCCGACCCGGCATGGTCCATTTGGGTTGCACTTCACCCGAACAATTTATGGATAATCGTTTGAGAATAATATAAGTTATGATTTATTAATATATTATAAGTCGTAATATATTAATATAAAATCATATTATTTAATTAGTATTGATCTATAATTAATCTAGAATTAATTTAGAGATCAAAAGTATGACTAATTAAATATGGTCTCTTGTATTTATATAGTGTGGGCTAATGCTTATTTGGAATGGGCTAGGCTTGCATGGAAAGTCCATGGATACACCATGGAGCTTTAACCCATGGATCTCATGGAAATGAAAAGACATGGGTATTAGGGTTTACATGGATGTAACCCTAATCCACCACACTATATAAAGGAGGCTTTGGTTCTTGAAATTGCACTAGTTGATGTGTGTAAACTAAGAGGGCCGATTTCAAGAAGTTTGTGACTATTCTCTCAAGTTTCCAAGTTTGTGGTGATTTGTGACTTCCATTTGAGGCATCCACATTATTGGTGCTAGGCTCTCAAACTCCAAGCAATCAACTACTACTACAAGGTAAGTAATTCTACTAGTTTTATTTGATTCAAGTACCCCATGCCATGCTAGTTAGGATAAGAACCTTGGAAAAATAATTATTTACATGTATCTTAGTCAAACATAGATCCAAGGTTTCTAGGGTTGCATGTACACCATAGGAGTGTTAGAATTCTGAAAACCCATCAATTCATGCAACCCTAATTGCTTTGATCTAGGTTTTTCTAAGTAAACATACAACATTGAATACCAAAGAAATAAACCTTAATTGACTAGCATACAAATCTGAAAATCACATATGATTAGGGTTAGAAAGTTTACCTTGATTGTTATGTAGCAATAATAATCACAATCCTTCTTGCTCTTGACTCTTGAAAGCTTAGCGCCCCAAATGTTGCACCTCTAATGGAGTCACAAACACTCTATGGTTTGTTAAGCCTTGGACGAAATCTCCCTTGTAACGGGGTCTATTTATAGTTGTTTGGGCTGCTAGGGTTTCAGGAAGCCCTTGGACGAAACCTTCTTGGACTCTCCATAGATTTCGTCCAATCCCTCTCTATTAGGAATCCATGGCCCAACTAGCAACTATCAGATAATTACATTATCAGTCCTCTTTATTTAATCAGTCTCTTTTGATCACCAAATTAATATTCTGATTAATGCTAATTAAATAATATGATTTCCAAATAATATATTAAACTTGTAATATATTAATAAAAGCATTTTCGAGTACCAAATTATTATTCGTATAATAAATTCTACTCTCTCTCCTTTTGTCCTGTCACACCCCAAAACCGGAACGCCAGAAACGTTTGGGGGTGGAGGACGTCATGTTTAGTATCACAAGATATGCATTATAGTAAGAAAAGTAATGACCAACCATTTCATTAGAAAGAAAGTTTTTACAAGGTGTGTGGTCACAAAACATAGAATACATAAGCAAATAACAAACAAGACTTGAAGCTATACTACTCCATCTTCTGAATCCCAGCATGAGTACCTGTCTACTAGGCTCCTGAGAATACAAGTTATTTGAAAGAGTTGATCAGCAATTAAGCTGGTGAGTTCATAAGATTTTAGTGATGTAAGTATGTTGTAGAAAGTTGTTGTAAAATGTTGTTGAAAATGTAGTTGAAAAATGTAGTAAGTTGTAAGTTCTGTTTAGAAAAGTTCGTCTGTTCCTCTTAGGAAATCCTATATTTCCTACTTTGTTGAAAGATACGTAAAAATGATCCTAAAATCCTTTCTATGAGTAGTAAACGGATACAAGTGATATAAAACTCAGAGTAAACAAACAATCGACTGTGTGCATCTGCCCTAAGATCACAACCAAACAAGGAACATGAGGTAAGGCGGATAGTACGCATCCCATTGTTTGTTAGATCATTGTTGTATATAACTCTGGCGTATTCACTTGTTACTCATGGAGTTAATTGTAAAGGTTCCTTTATATTTAATGAAAAGATTCTTTAAGAAAACCCTTGTTTCTTATAATAAAATGGTGACCACAGTGATTACTTCTATAATCACTTAGTTTATACTGGCTATGTATGATCTAATTGTTGGATTAATGTCTAAGTCCATAACTATATTTGGTATGTACTTGACCCGACCCGGCATGGTCCATTTGGGTTGCACTTCACCGGCACAATTTATATGGATAGTCTTTTGAGAATAGTATATTTATGATTTATATTAATATATTATAAGTTCTAATATATTAATATGGAATCATATTATTTAATTAGTATTGATCAAGAATTAATTTAGAATTAATTAAGTGATCAAAAAGAACTAATTAAATATGGACTCTTATATATATGGAATGGGCCAAGTTCATTTAGGTTGGGCTAAGCTTTCATGGATGGTCCATGGAGCTTTTAACCCATGGATCCTATGTAAATGAAAGGTCATGGGTATTAGGGTTTACATGGATGTAACCCTAATCCTCCATAATATATAAAGGGGTCCTTGGCTCACAAAATTGGTACAAGTGTGTGAAAATAAGAGTGGGGCGATTTTAGTGTGCATACATATTCTCTCAAGTTCTTCCAAGGTGTTTTGGTGATTTGTGATTCCATTTGAGGCTTCCACACTATTGGGGCTAAGCTCTTAAAGCTTGAAGACATCAAACTACATCAAAAGGTATGTCATCTAACTAGAACTTTGTAGTATAGGTGCTTCATAATATGCTAGTTAGGATGAAACCTTGGAAGAGTTAATATTTGCATGTATAATAGAGAAAACATAGATCCAAGGTTTATAGGGTTGCATGTACACCATAGGAGTGTTAGAATGCTCAAAACCCAACACTAATATCGGATAGAGAGTTAATTGGGTGAATCTGCCCTAAGCCCACAACCAAATAAGGAACAGGAAGTAAGGCGGAAAGCACACATCCAACTGCCTATTGGGTATTAATGATATATAACCATGATGTATAAACTAATGTATTATAGATTTAATCACCTAAGGTCCTTTAAGTTTATACTGCTTTAATAAAATGGATTAAACCCTTAGCTGGTAAGTTTCTAGTTTTGTATACCAAAAGTTCTGAGTTGGAAAGTATGTTCTGTATTAGAAAATTGTGCATTGACTCTGTGTCCTATGACTTGATCCATACCCGGTACCCTTATGATGACTCAATGTATACTGGACATATATATCTAGAATCGAATAGATAATAGACTGGGTGAATCTGTTCCAAGCCCACAACTGTGACAACCCGAAATTTTTATCTTGAACAGTCAACCAATTCAACCAAAGTCAGACTTGTTCCTGCTATCATTTAGCACTGTTTAGAGTCTATTCGAGTATTCTGAGCCTAGTATATTCAAGTATCGGGTGTTAAGAAGTATCTGCTTGAATCCATTGTACCTAAATCAAACTTAAACCCCATTATGAGGTGTTTACGGCCAAACTTTATGAGTTTGGGCCGTAAACTCATCCATGGCCGTGAACTCATGCCTTAAGCATGAGTTTACATCATTTTCATCATTTTCCTTCATTTCAAGTCAAAGAACTCCCATTCTCTCTCAACTATCATCAAGATCTTCATCTTAGTCTTCCAAAAATGTAAGAATTTCTTCCCTTGATTTGTTGTTACAACACTTTATCTAGTACAACCCTTTGATTTCATCCATGAAATCATTCCATTTTGGTAGATCTTCAAGTGTTCTTCATTTCACCAAGAGCCTTAAACACCCATTCAAGCTTCTATATTGTAAGTACACTTGCCTTAGATTGTTATATGCTTGAATCAGTTAGTTTACATCTAGAAAACATCAAGAACACATGATCATAAGGTGTTTACGGCCAAGGCAATCACCTTGGGCCGTAAACCCTAATTAAGGGGGCAAATGAGCCCTAATCCCTTCCAAAGCCTTAGGACCAAGTCTAGAACACTTCCAACTTGAACTAAGGACCTTAAACTTCAAAATGGTGTAAAATACCATGAGTTTACGGCCGTAAACTCATGGAGAAATGGTCCTTGGGCCGTAAACCCTAGTTAGTGGTGCAATGGTGCCTCCATTCCTTCCTAAGGCTTAGACTTGATCATAGAACACTTCTTTATGACTTGTAAGACCTTGTAACACAACTTGGTACTTAATACCATGAGTTTAAGGCCGTAAACTCATGGGGGAAATTACCCCTTGGCCGTAAACTCATGTGGTAATTACCATGGGCCATAAACTCAAATGTAAAGCCATACAACCCTTAGATGCAACCCTTTGGTACTCCTAACACTTGAATTAAAGTGTTTTCCATGTCCTACGGGTGTCTTTACTTGCTTAATTAGTTGTTAATTGACTAATTAGATACATATATGTGTCATTATATGTTAAATAGGATCAATGTGTGTGCTCAAGTCTTCACTTGACACTTAGCATCCTATACCATCCGTTCATCCAAACCACTCACTACAGGTGAGTTCATACCCCTTAATCAACCTTTTAAATGATTTTAAATGCTTTTATGGGGGGGGGGGGAATACAAGTTGAATTATTATAGTTATTATATCAATCACATGTGATTAATGACTACCAAACAAATGGATTTTCTTACTTTTCAAACTGTTTTATCAAACAAACTACTTCAAATCGTTTTACAAACTCTTTTACATGATTAAATACTTTTATTAAACTCTTTTAAACTTATATTTTGTCAAATGTGTATCTATATAGATATAGTTATATAAGTAAGATTGAAAGGACTTAGGACTGATAGCTCACCTTATATCCTGTTCCTCGTTTGGTTGTGGACTTAGGGCATCGGTTGTTTGTCCGAAGGTCGTTTGAATCTTAGTTATATATTATATATATGTATATAGATATAAAAGTTCCTTCATTAAGTTCAATACCTTTGGGTAGCAAGGGTATAAAATCATGTTCATTCATACAAACAACATTGCTAGTAAACTATAATAGGTATAGTTAGGAAGTTACTAATACTAATACAAGAACAATGAAACATACAAAGAGTCAGTTCAATACCTTTGGGTAGCAAGGGTATACAATCATGTTCATTCATACAAACAACATTGCTAGTAAACTATAATAGGTATAGTTTAGGACGTTACTAATACTAATACAAGAACAACGAAACATACAAAGAGTCAGTTCATACATAAGTCAATAACATACAGATAGAGAATACTATGATAACATACAGATAGAACATACATACTAGACAGAGAGAACATACAATACAGCTAGTACATACATTACATATACAAATATACAATAACATAAATGTGGACCATCGTTCGAGGCATGGCATCACCTGTCATGGCCCGATTTGTAGCCAGAATCTCCTAGAAGGAGAGCGTGAATTTGCGTATAGATCTATACTGGATTAACTATCCTACACCTAGCTGTTAGCTATAGTGGGACTTGCAAGTCTACGGGTGCCAAATGTCATTTCTTCCGACGTCTTTCATCGTCGTGTTATTAGTCGATAGTATGGTACAACCAGGTCACATCATACCTTAAATTTCAATTGGTTTAAGGTAGAAAGTACAGCAGTAGTTACTATAATACAACACTACATGTCACACCCCTTTAAAGCGGAAACACGAAGAGTGACAGGCTAAGGTCTCATCACAAAGGTAAATAGAAGTACCAACCATAAACATTAAGCGTTTTAAGTTTACATCGCGTACAAAACAAATACATTCAGTTTTCACAACAAATAATTTAATACATAGCAAAGGTAACAACTTAAATCATGCTAACGTCTTGTTGATTCACTGACCGTTCCGTGAAAAGCATGCAAAAACGAGGGTCAACTATAAAATAGTTGGTGAGTTCACAGGTTTATAAGAATACATTATTTCAAAAATATAGTTTATTCTATATATGTTCCAATTTAGAAGACGATGAATGTCATTGCATTCCGTTCACAACCAAGCCTAACGACCGTTCCTGCCTCATTCCATCATGTCCATGGTTTCTATGATGTCAGTTCATGGAAATATGCACTCGCGGTTCTGGGCGAGTGGGGGCTGTCGACCCCAAATAGCGCTATCCATAAGACCATCGGCTCAAATATGAGTTAATAGGTTGTATCGGTTCTCCGGGGACTTAATCATACAAGTTCATAACACCAAATTCATAATACAAGTTCATACAACAAAGTTCATATCACAAATTCATAGCACAAGTTCATAAAATAATGTTCATAGATATTGTGGCATGCTTTCCACCCCAAAACATTAAAAACCGAAAATAGGGGAGTGCGTGAATACTCACCCTGGAAAGTTTGCGGCTCGAGCTTTGCTGGTTGATGTTGGTGAGTGCGAATCCTAATAGCGTCCTATGGAACAAATAGTCTCTAGTGAGATATAATTCACTAAACCATTATCTAAGTCTACTTATTCTACTAGTGGTGTCATTAAGTGCCCAAAGTTTGTTTGGTTCATTATTAGTATTAGTGAATTCATGGTGTCTTATATTCAAAAAAAAAATTCATAAAGGCATGAAAATGAACTCCAAAAATTGTAAAACTTTATATTGTGTTTCTACAGGAGGGTATTAGTGTCCAGAAATTTTATAGACATTTTTTATCATCGTTTTATATTTATTTGTAATTTAGGATCAAATAATATAGAAAATCCAAATAAATTGGTAAACAGTTTCTAAAATTCCCTATTTAATTTTTACAGGTTCTTATAATGTTCCTAAGGTTGAGAAAAATATTGGTTAGGAACTTTGAGTCTAATAACCCGAGATTATAATTTCATGCTCCAATTTAATGAAAAATATGGAATAAATATCAAACAGTGTCCAAAATGTCTGAAAATTTACATGGCTTTCTTATTCTGTGATTATATTCATAATAAAAAATTTCAGATTTTTATACCTTCCGAAAATGATTATTTGGAATTTAAAGCCATTAAATAACTATTTTTATAAATAAATAAGGAATTGGTTCTAGCCCTTGGTATTTTACAGATTATCACATGCATGTGAGGACTTTCAAAAGGAAAAATGTTAAAAATTTATTCAGAAGGGAAATAGGGGTATTGAACCCAAACAAGTTAAGAAATGTTGCACATTATAGTGCATGAGATGTAAATGTGGCTGAAGTTCATGAATTTGAGTAGCACATTCTGTGGGGTTTTAAGCCACGAAATTTCAGCCATCATTCACTGGATGTGTTAGGTTTCTAAACTATTTTTCCCCAGATTTATGGTTGGGTTTAAGGCCACTGATCACGTAAAGTAAAAATGGTGATCACAGAAAAAGAGCTGTTCGCGCAACCATTTTGTAAAAATCGCCAAAACTCCGATATTTAATCTTTTACAGTGAGACCAGTTGGGTTTGAAAGCTAACTCGTGGAACTATCCAATACAAAAAGAATATCAGGATTTGGTTAAGTAATGACCGAGTTATGGCCGTTCAAATCTGAACAAAATAGTCTGGCAGATTGCATGTCTCCCCTGGTTGCTTTGAGTGCATTCTTAGGGCACTTTTGATGGGTTTTTGAGCATTCTAACACTTCCTAAGTGTACATGCAACCCTAATAACCTTGAATCTATGTTTTCTCTATATACATGCAAATTTCTTTTTCAAGTTTATTTCTCAACTAACATGGCATGGGGATTACATAAAAGATAAAAACTAGTAGAAATACATACCTTGATGTTGCTTGGATTCCTTCAAGACTTTGTGAGCCTACCACCCCAAATGTTGTGCCTCAAATGCTTCACACAACACCACAAGACTTGGAATAACTTGAGAGAATGTCACTTAGCCTCAAAATCGGTTATGCCCTCTCTAGTAACACTAGGTCAACTAGCTCCACTTTTTGCTAGCCATAGGGTTCCTTTTATAGTGTTGTCACAATTAGGGTTTACACATGAATGCCCTTAATTGTCATGACTCTTGATTTCCCATGACCCATGGATTTGTAACTCCCATGGACTATCCATGGAGCTCCATATGGTTACATCCATAACCCATAAACCATGGATCATTAATCCACCATAAAAGAATTGATGATTGTCATAATCAACCCTATATATTTAATTAGTCTCACTTTGATCACCAAATTAATACTAGATTAATACTTGATCAATACTAATTAAATAATACTATTATTAATAAATTAAAACTTATAATATATTAATAATGATAAGTGCCTTATTCTCTCATTTAGTCTATCCAAGTATTGCAATGCCATGCAACCCAAATGGACCATTCCGGGTCGGGTCAAGTACATACCAAATAAAGTTATGGACTTAGACACTATATCCAACAGTCTCCCACTTGGATAAGTCTAATAACTATATTTGCAAATATGACTTCAAAATCCGACTAGCAATCGTAGCTCTTTCAAAGTCTCTCGGAACTGAGATGATGATGATACGCCATTTAAGATAAGTGATCATATAATCCTCTGTTCTCATGATATCAGCCGGACAAACACATGGAACATGGTCTTACTTATTGTCCAGCATTTGTTTCTCGATCTCTGATTTGTTTCGACATAGAACTAAATTGAACACATCAATTAGGTTCTAACCGGGCCCGGTACATAGGTCAAAACCAAATCATCGAGGGGCCCAGATATCGCTTCTATTTCTAGAAGGAACAGATAAACTTCGACTGATATGCTTGTACTAACTACTTGTTGAATTATTCATAAAGGCACGTTTTATGACATCGAGTTACCAATGCGTTTTCGTGCAATCAATGAATAACCAACTCATAGTCAACAACTCATATCTCTAGGTTTGAAGATTTATATGATATTACCGTCTCACGATCACTCGAGATAAATTCCATGAAGTGATGCAAGTGAGCGTGGGTTGGATCCAATACTCAGCCCTTATGAGTACTCATGAATGTTGTAGCAACCATTGCATTGTCCAAAGCACTTTTAGACAAATCATACAAGCCAAATTCATGACAGTCTTAAATCAATACTTACTTCCAAAGTTTGACTGACTGTGGATGGTTTGAATAATTACATAATTATTCTGGAAGTAAAAACATGCAAAATTGAAACATAGTAAACAATCAACACAAGATAGTAACACCTTACTCATAAATAAATAACAAATTTTATTTATCATCAAATGTCAATTACATTTTACAAGTTTCAGGAATCTAATTATTGAAACTAATATCATCCTTCAGCCCAATGCGCCTCGCATGCTGTAAATGCTTAACCCTGCTCAGTCCCTACGTGAGGGGATCTGCCGGGTTCTCATCTGATGATACCCTCTTAGCCACGAGGAGTCCTTCTTCTATTCGATGTCTGATGAAATGGTATTTTCTGTCAATGTGTCTAGATCTCCCGTGATCTCTCAGTTCCTTAGCCAAAGCAACCGCACTTTCATTGTCACAGAAAATTTCCATTGGCTCCTTTATAGCTGGTACAACTCCAAGGTCTCCGATGAAGTTCTTTAGCTATATCGCCTCCTTAGCTGCTTCACTTGCTGCTATGTACTCTGATTCACAAGTAGAATCAGCTACTGTCTCCTGCTTGGAACTTTTCCAAGTAATTGCCCCTCCATTTAGGATAAAGACCCAGCCTGACTGAGAGCGGAAATTATCCCTATCAGTCTGGAAGCTAGCATCGCTATATCCTTCCACTCTCAAGTCATCACTGCCTCCGAGGGTAAGGACCCAATCCTTAGTCCTCCGCAGATACTTGAGAATGTTCTTTACCGCTGTCCAGTGTGCCCTGCCAGGGTTCCCTTGATATCTACTGACCATGCTCAAAGCAAAGGCCACATCAGGGCGAGTACAAGTCATAGCATACATGATCGAGCCCACAGCGGAAGCATATGGTATATGACTCATTTCAGCTATCTCAGCCTCTGTACTCGGACTCTGAGTCTTACTCAGCTTGGCATTACTCTGGATTGGTAATTCTCCTTTCTTGGATTCTTGCATGCTGAACCTTTTCAGCACCTTATCCAAGTAAGTACTTTGACTAAGTCCAATTAGTCTCTTACTCCTATCTCTCAATATCCTTATCCCTAGGATATAGGCAGCTTCCCCAAGGTCCTTCATAGCGAAACACTTCCCAAGCCAGGACTTAACCTCCTGCAAGGTTGGGACGTCGTTTCCTATGAGAAGTATGGCATCCACATACAACACCAAGAAGCTAACTATGCTCCCACTAGCCCTGACATACACACAAGACTCATCCTCACTCCTAGAAAAGCCAAACTCTTTGACTTTCTCATCAAAGCAAAGATTCCATCTGCGAGATGCTTGTTTCAATCCATAAATGGATTTATCAAGCTTACACACTCTATTAGGGTATCTTGTATCGACAAAACCCTCTGGTTGAGCCATGTAAACATCCTCCACCAACTTCCATTAAGGAAAGCAGTTTTGACATCCATTTGCCATATTTCATAATCATGAAATGCAGCTATGGCTAACAATACTCTAATAGACTTAATCTTAGCTACTGGTGAGAAGGTCTCATCATAGTCAACTCCCGGAGTTTGAGTAAAGCACTTCGCAACCAGTCGCGCTTTGTAAGTGTGTACCTTCCCATCCATGTCGGTCTTCTTCTTGAAGATCCATTTTCACCCAATTGTCTTACGACCTGGTACATTGTCAACCAAGTTCCAAACTTGATTGTCATTCATGGACTGAATCTCGCTGTCCATAGCCTCCTTCCATTTAGCAGACTCAGGGCCTGCCATGGCTTCCCTGTAATTATTAGGTTCATCCAAGTCTATTAGTGTACTATCACTAATAAATGTATCACCTTCAGTGGTGATGTGATAGCCATAATAAAAATCAGGTGTGTTCCTCACCCTAGTGGAACGTCTTGGAGGTACAGACTCATCTATCGGATCAACAGGATTTTCCTCCTCAGGTTGGTCGATAGCATTTGAGGTTCCTTCACCACTTGACTCTTGAAGCTCTTCAAGGTCAATTTGCCTCCCACTGTCCCCTTGGCTTATGAATTCTCTCTCACGAAAGACTCCTCTTCTTGCTACAAAGACCACATTATCACTGGGTCTGTAGAAGAGGTAACCAAAGGATCTCTGTGGGTAGCCGATGAAAATACACCTCTCACTTTGAGGTTCAAGCTTATCATGAGTCTCACGCCTCACGAAAGCTTCACAACCCCAAATCTTGATGTGGTCCAAATTGGGAACTTTCCCAGTCCACATCTCGTGAGCTGTTTTGGCAACCTTTTTAGTAGGGACTAGATTAAGGATATGGGCGGCAGTCTCTAAGGCATACCCCCAGAAAGAGATTGGTAACGAAGCTCGACTCATCATGGAACGAACCATATCCAACAATGTTCGATTGCGCCTCTCAGCTACACCATTCAACTGTGGTGTTCTGGGAGGTGTCAATTGTGATACAATCCCACATTCCTTAAGATAGTCAAGGAACTCAATGCTAAGATACTCTCCTCCCCGATCGGATCGGAGCATCTTGATGTTCCTGCCCAATTGATTCTCCACTTCCTGCTTAAACTCTTTGAACTTTTCAAAGGTTTCTGACTTATGCTTGATTAAGTAAATATATCCATATCTACTGTAATCATCAGTAAAAGTCACATAATAGCGATTAGCATCCCTTGTAGCAACTCTGAAGGGCCCACACACATCCGTGTGTACAAGGTCCAACAAACCTTCACCCCTATCACAAGTACCTGTGAAGGGTGACTTTGTCATTTTTCCAAGTAAACAAGACTCGCAACTATCATCTGACTTGAGGTCAAATGATTTCAAGACTCCATCCTTTTGGAGTTGGCCTATGCGCTTCTTGTTAACATGTCCAAGACGACAATGCCACAAGGATGCTTTATCCAAGCTATCTGAAGAATCAATATACAACACATTATTTCCTAGATTGTCTACAACATTCACGGCTTCATATACACCATCACAAGGTAATGCTTTAAAGTAAAATACATCATTGTAATAAACATTAATAGCACCATTTTTATTATCAAATGAAAATGTAAAACCTTGTTTGTACAAGCCATGAAAAGAAATAATATTTCTCACCATTTCGGGCGAGTAACAACACTTATTCAAATCTAACATTAACCCATTATCAAGTAACAAAGAATAAACTCCTATCTTGGTAACAGGTGATGCGTTCCTGTTACCCATGACTAAGTTTATCTTCCCGTGCTCCACTTGCTCACTTCTTCTTAGTGCCTGCAAATCAGTACAGATGTGAATACCACAACCTGTATCAAGCACCCAAGAATTAGCATTAGATGAGTTATTAGACAATATTGTGTAAATACCTGCATGGGTGGGTTTAACCTTCCCATCCTTTACATCTTGCAGATATTTAGGGCAGCTTCGCTTGAAGTGTCCCTTACCCTGGCAATAGAAGCACTGTGCTTCCTTTGGGTTTGAAGAAGGAGTAATGGGACCTTTCTTTGTCCCACTTGAAGAGGAACCATCAAGAGTCTTACCCTTGGTACCCTTTGAAGGGCTTTTCCTCTTCTTACCCTTTCCCTGCCCAATAGCCAGAACAGGGGCTGTTGAAGGAGTAGAAGTAGCAACCGCTTTACCCTTAAGGCCATTTTCAGCTGTCCTTAAGAGTCCTTGAAGTTTGCTAAGTGTGACTTCCTCCTTGTTCATATGATAATTCATACGAAACTGATCATAACTTGGAGGTAAGGAATGGAGAATGATGTCAATCGCCATTTCCTCAGGAAAGTCAACATTTAGCTTCAGCAACCGGTCAACGAACCTTTTCATCTTCTGCAAGTGACCGGTGATGGGTTCACCATCCTTCATCCTTGCGGTTATCATGGAGGAGATGATTTCATACCTCTCCTGACGCGCGTTCTGATGGTACCTTTCCATCAGATCCAGGTGCATCTCATAGGGGTAGAAATCTTCATAGGATTTTTGAAGTTCAGGAGTCATGGTGGCCATCATGATGCATGCTACTTTAGTAGCATCCTTTTCATGTGCAACAAACTCCGCAAACTCTTCAGGAGTAGCAGTGGCTTCATTCACAACCTTAAGCTCCCTATCGAGGACATATTTTTTGTCCTCATAGCGGGTAATCATTCTGATGTTTCTGATCCACTCATTGAAATTGGATCCATCAAAGATGACTTTACCACACAAGTTCATAAGGGAAAAGGAGCCTGTTGGGTTTGAGCCAGAAGCATTGTTGGAAGACATCTGAAAGGAAAGAAAGACAAGTTTCATTAGATTAGGAATCCTTAATAATTCACCCAAATGAAATATTAAGGCTAGGATCCAACAAACTATTTATAGTTGGAAGAGGGATGCCGTAATCCATACTATAAAATATTTGAAGGTAGGTAAATGACGATTTACCAATTTCCACCATAAGAACGAAATATTTTATTATTAGGTTTTATTGGTTTTGAAACTCCTAGATCTTTTGAGATACATTGAACTTTTCAATGGCATGTTTGAATCTCGATTGTGCCCTCTCAAGTTTGTGACCGGGATGCCGAGGATCACAAACAAGGTGTGAATAACCATACAAATTGACTTGGTACCCTCAACAATATTACCTAATCGATGTGCCGGTTAACCACACACGCTCCACCGATCTATAATAAAGTCAAGTTACCCTTTGCCACTCTTACTAGTCCATGTTAGTGTGCCGGTTAACCACACACGCTCCACTAACGACTTGGTAAGGCACAAAGTGTAATTTTATGGGCTAGCACCAATTTCACATTTTCCTAAAGTAACTAAGATTGGGAATTTATAATGTATAGTTACTTTATAATTCATTATACTTTTAACAAGTATTTAAAGTCGTATCCTACCCGTTCGGCTAACGACCCTCCACCGATCAAGGAAGCGGTGGGTGAGAGTGAACACCCATTAAGTCACCATTTTATAGGCAACAACCTTATACCCCCTTATAGACCGGCTTCGCGAATGAGGCCTACTAACGGTAAGAATGACATATTCTTATACATATCTATATAATAAAATTATAATAATAGTATAAGTGCTGATTTTTAAACTTTTTTTAAAAATCTAAGGTTTAATTTGGAATTAAAGTATTAAAGTATAAGACTTTTCAAATTCCAAAACTTGAGGGCAAGAATTGAAACTATTCCAAGTCTCTTCAATTTGTAACTTATGAGTTTTAATGATTCATAAAAATGAAGACTCTTCATTTTATGAAACCTCTTTAGTTCTTTAATCACAATTAAAAGAAGTGACTTTTGGTTATCCATAACTTGAGGACAAGTTATGGACACCATCATAGCCATTAAGATCATGAATTAAACACACATGGTGGTTACACATAATTCCTATGATCTTCTAAAAACTCATAAGAACACAAATTCATGTCAAGCAATTTCAAGAAATCATATAAACATATACAATACTTGAAAATTGATAAAAGTCATGTAAAATGGGTTAACATAATCATTATCATTTTGAAAAACAGATTTTACTAGTCCAAAACAGATTGGGATAATGATCTTAATCCATTTCCAGCAACAAAACTCGAAAAAACTGCGCAGCACGCTCCTACTCGCCGAGTGCACTATTCTACTCGGCGAGTAGAATGAATTTGTTCATGGACTCGGCGAGTCCTCCCCATGGACTCGGCGAGTCCAGTCGTCAGAATGCAGAATTTTCGATTTTTAAGCAGTTTTGCATCAAGTATACAGAAAACAATCCTAGGCTCTGATACCACTGATGGGTTTTTGAGCATTCTAACACTTCCTAAGTGTACATGCAACCCTAATAACCTTGAATATATGTTTTCTCTATATACATGCAAATTTCTTTTTCAAGTTTATTTCTCAACTAACATGGCATGGGGATTACATAAAACATAAAAACTAGTAGAAATACATACCTTGATGTTGCTTGGATTCCTTCAAGACTTTGTGAGCCTAGCACCCCAAATGTTGTGCCTCAAATGCTTCACACAACACCACAAGACTTGGAATAACTTGAGAGAATGTCACTTAGCCTCAAAATCGGTTATGCCCTCTCTAGTAACACTAGGTCAACTAGCTCCACTTTTTTGCTAGCCATAGGGTTCCTTTTATAGTGTTGTCACAATTAGGGTTTACACATGAATGCCCTTAATTGTCATGACTCTTGATTTCCCATAACCCATGGATTTGTAACTCCCATGGACTATCCATGGAGCTCTATATGGTTACATCCATAACCCATAAACCATGGATCATTAATCCACCATAAAAGAATTGATGATTGTCATAATCAACCCTATATATTTAATTAGTCTCACTTTGATCACCAAATTAATACTAGATTAATACTTGATCAATACTAATTAAATAATACTATTATTAATATATTAGAACTTATAATATATTAATAATGATAAGTGCCTTATTCTCTCATTTAGTCTATCCAAGTATTGCAATGCCATGCAACCCAAATGGACCATGCCGGGTCGGGTCAAGTACATACCAAATAAAGTTATGGACTTAGACACTATATCCAACAACTTTGACAAGAACAACATGCATGCTTCTGTTAAGGTCCGATTTCTAGCACATGCATGGAGTGAATGAGTATCCAAGATGTACTAGAAATGGTTTAAATGCTTTTGGTCATGCAAGAACACAAAAGAAATGGAGAAGAAGATGTAATACTCGGTTTTGAAGTCACATGAACATATGTGCATCTTTTTCACTCCTTGCATGGGTTTGATCCCGAATTTTCACCATCTCAAACACATGCATTGTGTTATGGTGAGAATCTACAAACCACAAGGGAAAAAGTAAGGATTTCTAGCCATATAAGGGCATAGAATCCGAAGAGTAGAGAAGAACCATGAAGAAGATGAAGTAAAATCATGAAACTATGAGGGAGGATTGTGTTGTTTACCTTGGTTTTGATCTTGAGAGAAGCAAGAACAATTCAAGACCTTCTCAATTTAGAAATTATGGCAGAGAATGGAGGATTTTTTGATGTGTAGGAGTGGTCTTGGAAGTGGGAGAGTTTTCTTGGAGAATGAGTGTGAGATGGAGTGTGTAGGTGGTTCAAATGAGGTGTAATGATGGGTTTTAAGGCATGGGGGAGAGGGAAAAGCCTAATGGACGAAAATTTAAGAGGGATATGGTATTTTTATTGGTATTTGATCAAATAATAAAAGCCTCCCTTGAAATTTTATAAATCTAGATTTTAAATTTTATAAAACTCAAACATTTTCATAATCTCCTAAGGTTTTAATTATTGGGTTTTGTTGAGGTATTTACACTTGGTAATGACTTCCAAAAATTATATTTGTTGAATTAATTTATATAATGATAACCTATTATTTAATTTTCATAAAAATCAATTTATCATATTTCAACAATTCTAACAAGGATTCATAATATGTGATTGTAAGAATTTGATATTCTTGGATTTTACTTTTGGTTCACATTTCGAATCATGAAGTGTATGAATTTGTCATCAAATTTATAGTTGGTTCATATTATGATCTAATTTTTGTTCATATTAACTTGTGATACTTAACCTTGTTAAGCATCAATTTGTTCCAATGTGAAATTTTTTAGGGTTAATAACCTACCCTTGAGTTGTAATCTATCGAACATAGTTTTATGTTTAGACTTAAGGTTCAGCTTTGGCACTTTACCACTCAGTTGGTTCCTTTACATATCAATGTGATAGTTCAATACAACTAAGGTACACTACTTGTTCCGAGGGATCTATTAAGTCACAAACCTAGTTCAACTTGTAACTATAGAGCCAAGTTAAGTGCACACAAGGAAATGACAAGGTTCTAGATGAGTATTAACATGAGTTTTGGTGGATGTCACAGTCTCCCCCAGTTGTGGGAATTTCGTCTCGAAATTCAACTGGCAGTAACACTGGTTCAGACATAGCGAATAGTTGAGGATATTTGTTCTTCATGAAATCCTCTCGTTCCCACGTAAACTTGGGTCCATGCTTAGAGTTCCAACGAACTTTCACGATCGGTATTTTACTTCGTTTTAGTTGCTAACCTCTCGATCGAGAATTTCTACAGGTTCCTCCACGAACTTTAGTTTATCATTAATTTGGAGGTCCCCGAGAGGTATGTGTAGGGATTCCTCCGCCAAACACTTTTTGAGGTTCGACACATGGAATGTGTCGTGTATCGCACTCAGTTTATCTGGTAGCTTTAATTTATATGCCACTGGACCGACCCTATCGATAATCTCGAAGGGTCCTACATAACGGGGACTCAGTTTTCCTCTTTTACCAAAACGCACGATTCCTTTCCATGGGGATACTTTTAAGAGTACTTTGTCTCCTATTTGAAATTCCAAAGGTTTCCTACGCTTGTCAGCATAGCTCTTCTGGCGATCGCGGGCAGTTTTCAGTCTATCACGTATTATCGAGATCTTCTCAGTGGTCTCTTGAATTAAATCCAGTCTCGTTAACTGCCTATCGCCAATTTCCAGCCAACATAGTGGGGAGCGACATTTACGCCCGTACAAGGCCTCATAGGGGGCGCATTGTATGCTGGTATGGTAGCTATTATTATAGGAGAACTCAACTAATGGCAAATGGTTATCCCAACTTCCTCCAAAGTCGATCACGCAAGCGCGGAGCATATCTTCTAACGTCTGGATGGTTCGTTCACTCTGACCGTCTGTCTGGGGATGATATGCGGTACTTAAGTCTAAACGTGTCCCCAAGGCTTTTTGAAGAGACTACCAAAATCGAGATGTAAAACGGCCATCTCTATCCGATATGATGGAAATAGGTACTCCGTGACGTACTACGATCTCATCTATGTAAATTCGAGGAAGTCGTTCCATTCGGTAATCTTCCCGAATGGGAAGAAAATGTGCGGATTTCGTCAGTCTGTCCACCACTACCCAGATAGAATCGTGTCCTTTCACGGTCCTCGGTAGCTTAGTAACAAAATCCATGGATATTTGCTCCCATTTCCATTGAGGTATTTCTGGTTGCTGAAGCAAACCGGAGGGCTTTTGATATTCAGCCTTCACTTTGGAGCAAGTTAAACATTTCCCAACATACAACGCAATATCTTTCTTCATTCCAGGCCACCAATAGTATTCCTTTAGATCCAAGTACATTTTGTCGGCTCCAGGGTGGATCGAGTATCGGGAATTATGGGCTTCCTTTAAAATTACCTTACGTAATTCGTCGATCTTTGGTACCCATACCCTATTTTTGAAGTACTTCACCCCATCTGAACGTGTTTCAAATTGTTGTTCCAGGCCGTGCAATGTTTCATGTTTCAAGTTCTCAGTTTTTAACGCTTCGCCTTGAGCAGCAAGGATTTCGCTCTTCAAACTGGTTTGAACAAGGGCTCCGAAGGCATGTCCTCGTGAGGGTTTCACCCTTTCCTTCCTACTCAACGCATCGGCTACAACGTTGGCCTTTCCTGGATGGTATTTAATTTCGCAATCATAGTCGTTGAGTAATTCTACCCACCGCCTTTGTCTCATGTTAAGCATCTTTTGATCCAAGATGTGTTGTAGGCTTTTGTGGTCAGTATAAATAGTGCACTTAGTTCCGTACAAGTAATGTCTCCAGATCTTAAGGGCGAATACCACCGCTCCTAATTCTAGGTCGTGGGTTGTGTAGTTTTTCTCATGAACCTTCAACTGCCTTGACGCATATGCAATAACCTTGCCTTTCTGCATCAGTACGCAACCCAGACCTTGGTGTGACGCATCACAATACACTGTGAAGTTCTCCACACCATCTGGCAATGCCAAGACTGGCGCATTACACAACTTATGTTTTAGCAATTGGAAGGCATCTTCTTGTGGTTCTTCCCATACAAATTTTCAATCCTTTTGGGTTAGAATAGTCAATGGCTGGGCAATTTTGGAGAAGTTCTCAATAAAGCGCCTATAATAGGCCGCCAATCCGAGAAATTGCCGAATTTCCGTCGGGGATCTTGGGGTTTCCCATTTCTTAATTGCTTCAACTTTGGTGGGATCCACGTGTATTCCTTTTTCTCCAACCACATGACCAAGGAATCGTACTTCCCTAATCCAAAATTCGCACTTAGAGAACTTTGCAAACAACTTTTGGTCTTTCAACAGTTCCAACACTAGCCTGAGATGTCGTTCGTGCTCTTCTTTGTTTTGGGAATAGACTAGTATGTCATCAATGAACACGATAACAAACTTGTCAAGGTACGGCCTACAAATCCTATTCATAAGATCCATGAAGGCAGCTGGCGCGTTAGTTAGCCCAAAAGGCATAACTAAGAACTCGTAGTGTCCGTAACGAGTTCTGAAGGCGGTTTTAGGAACGTCTTCGTCGCGTACCCTTAATTGGTGGTATCCCGATCGTAAATCAATCTTTGAAAAGTACGAGGCACCTTGGAGTTGGTCAAACAAATCGTCTATTCGAGGAAGGGGGTATCTATTTTTGATAGTCGATTTATTTAGTTCTCCATAATCGATGCACATTCGCATTGATCCATCCTTCTTTTTCACAAATAAGACCGGTGCGCCCCACGGTGAGGAACTTGGACGAATGAATCATTTTTCCAAAAGTTCCTGAAGTTGACTCGAAAGCTCTTGCATTTCAGAAGGTGCCAAGCGGTAAGGTGCTTTAGCTACAGGTGCCGCCCCAGGAATTAGATCAATTCTATACTCGACTAGTCTTGTTGGGGATGTCCGGGCAACTCTTCCGGGAACACTTCGGGGTATTCTCGCACTATTAGAATATCCTGAATATGTTTTTCTTCCGAATTCTTTTCCACTACATGAGCCAAGAACGCAAGGCACTTCTTCTTCAGATATTTGTGAATCTTCATGCATGAGACTATCTTCAGGTTCTTGCCTGGTTTCTCTCCGTACACTAATAGGGTTTCGTTGTTTTGGAGGGGCATTTTGACAACTTTCTCAAAGCATCCTATGTCTGCTCGATTCTTGGATAACCAGTCCATTCCTACCACTACGTCAAAGCTTCCGAGTTCCATGGGTATCAGATCAATACTAAAAATTTTACCGGGTAAGTTCAAGGTATAATTAGGAACTATCTCCTTAGCCTTAATTTCATGGCCGTTAGCAAGTTCAATTATGTAAGCATGTTCCAACATTTTTTATTACAAGTCGATTAGTGATCTAAATTCATGTGACACAAAACTTCTATCTGCCCCAGAGTCAAATAATACTACTGCATAGTGGTTGTTTAGGAGGAATGTACATGTTACCACCTCCGGGTTCTGGCGGGCCTCTTCCGCCTTGATCACAAATGCTCGCCCACGAGCCTGACCTCCTGGATTTCCACGGTTATTATGACCTGCCTGGTTGTTGTTGGGGCCCTTGTTTAGATTCGGGCATGCATTCCTAAAGTGGTCCACACTTCCACACTCATAGCACGCCCGTTTACCACCCTTGCGATACTTATCTATCCTGCAATACTTCGCGAATTGCCCAGATCGGTTGCACTTGTGGCAAATAGGGCAGGCACCCTCATGGTGATAGCTGCATTTCTCACACTTAGGTTTAGGCCCTCGGTATTGCACAGGTTCCTCTGTTTTAACCGCAAAGTTCGTTGCCCTTCTCTTGTTCCTTTCTGAGTTGTCATTCTTCTTCCTTCCAATCTGGCTCTCCGGTTTTCTTTTGTTACTGGTGTTGCTTATGGTCAATATCCCAGCCCTCACTTTATCATTCGTAAGTCGGTGCGCCAGGTCTATAGCGCTATGGATTGAGGTAGGATTTGCTGAAGTAACCATGCCTCGGATTTCGGGTGCCAATCCCCATATGTATCGGTCGATCCTTTTGCTCTCCGGGGTGACCATGTACGGCACTAGTTCAGCGAGTTCATGGAAACGCACAGTGTAGCCTTCCACATTGGCTCCTGCCATGGCATGGTTCCAGAAGTCAGATTCCATTTTCTGGATTTCATCCTTACGACAGTATTCCTTCTTGAGTAACTCTTTGAATTCCTCCCAAGCTAACTGGTTCGTCGCCTCCCTTCCACGGTTTCGGACTTGCGCATTCCACCATGTTAAAGCTCTGTCTTGTAGAAGGCATGCAACATAGGGAACCTTGCAGTCATTTGAGCATTTGCTGATGTGGAGTACGGCCTCTATTCCTTCTATCCATTTCAACAATCCCACCGCACCTTCTGTTCCGTGAAACTCCTTGGGTTTGCAAGACATGAACTATTTATAGGTGCATCCCCTTGTTTCCTCATTACGAGTTCCGCTTCCATCCGTGTTCACAATAGGTGTAGGGCCTCCGCGGTTTGTCTCACTAGTATGGATTCCCGCAGTGACTTGAGCCACAATGTTAGGGATATCATTCATTAGTTGTTGTGAGACCAGTTGAGCAATATCGGGAGTGGCATTCTCAGGCTGTGTTTGGCGGGAGCGGGTGTTCCTTCTTGGGGGCATGGTTCTATAACACACAACAAAATTTAAGACGTTACCATCATAAAAAGAAAAATTCTCTATTTTTGCAAGAAATAAATATAATAAAATATATTTTCAAGAAAGATTTCAAATCATCAAAACAATTTACAGTTTATGAACAATATAAATGCGAAATAACATGGAAATTGAAAGTCATTAAAATAGATTTTCATTCATAGTTTGTAAATAAAAGGTTTAACAAAGCATACTGCTTGGCATCGCAAGCTACAAAAGATACTTCAACCATACTTTTCAAAAGCCATAAGCCAAAGGCATTACATCAAAATACATAGACCAAAGACCATAAAACATAAACCATGACGCTTTGATTCAACCCCAAAACACAATCACCCAGACAAGTGCCACTGCCAGAATCAATGCTAGCCCTCCAGTGATAGCGCTAGTGATCATAGCTCTAATTGTTGTCCTCTGGGCGGAGTATGCATAACCACACACCGCATCCAGCACGTCTGACATGTCGGCTATGCTGTGATGATGATAAGCAATCCTACTACGGGCATCATGCAGGTCTCGGGCCATGGCCTCCATGCTGCGTCGCTCCTGACAAGTCATCCCGGGTGCTCGCATATAAGGCGTCCCTATGATTGGGGGTCGAGGCTGACTAGGCTCGTGACGCTCACTCCTTGGTGCGGGAGGTGCTGGCACGGGTTCTGGACGCTCGAACCTCAACACTTCTCTCGGCATTGGTGCGCTCTTTCTCGCTGTCCTCCTGTGGTATAGTCCATAAAGGGGTGGCCGAGGCGTCAGCTGTCGCGAAGGCTCGGGTATCGGCGGGGCTGAAGTTTCCTCAGTCGGTGCCTGGCTGCTCACTTCCTCTCCAGTCTCTGATCCTGTAGACGGATCTTCAGTCGGTTCGGTGCTCGAGTCGCGGTTGACTTTCGGGCGCGCAGTGACGTAACCAGACTCATCTGCCGATCCAAGTGCTTGAGAGCTAGTGTTTGACATGATAACGTTGTACACGAGAAAATCTAATGTTTAGATGAATTTTTAGCCTTCTATAAAATTTCTATTACGTTTGACGTTTATGTTTATCCTAGGGTGTTGATACCTTTCACTATAATCAATTCCTGTCTTGCACTAACTCTTCCTTAATTATACATAGGTGATCAGGCTATGTATAATTAAGGTCCAGTAGCGCATTACCAGAATCACTTATACTAAATGGCATGTTTATTAACTCAATGGTTATAGTTTAGGCGTCCCTAAGGGAAAGGGGAAACCGGCATTCTCTATAACCTTAGGCTCTGATACCAAATCTGTCACACCCCGTTAAAGCGGAAACACGAAGAGTGACAGGCTAAGGTCTCATCACAAAGGTAAATAGAAGTACCAACCATAAACATTAAGCGTTTTAAGTTTACATTGCGTACAAAACAAATACATTCAGTTTTCACAACACATAATTTAATACATAGCAAAGGTAACAACTTAAATCATGCTAACGTCTTGTTGATTCACTGACCGTTCCCTGAAAAGCATGCAAAAACGAGGGTCAACTATAAAATAGTTGGTGAGTTCACAGGTTTATAATAATACATTATTTCAAAAATGTAGTTTATTCTATATATGTTCCAATTTAGAAGACGATGAATGCCATTGCATTCCGTTCACAACCAAGCCTAACGACCGTTCCTGTCCCATTCCATCATGTCCATGGTTCCCATGATGTCAGTTCATGGAAATATGCACTCGCGGTTCCGGGCGAGTGGGGGCTGTCGACCCCAAATAGCGCTATCCATAAGACCATCGGCTCAAATATGAGTTAATAGGTTGTATCGGTTCTCTGGGGACTTAATCATACAATTTCATAACACCAAATTCATAATACAAGTTCATACAACAAAGTTCATATCACAAATTCATAGCACAAGTTCATAAAATAATGTTCATAGATATTGTGGCATGCTTTCCACCCCAAAACATTAAAAAACCGAAAATAGGGGAGTGCGTGAATACTCACCCTAGAAAGTTTGCGGCTCGGGCTTTGCGGGTTGATGTTGGTGAGTGCTAATCCTAATAGCGTCCTACGGAACAAATAGTCTCTAGGGAGATATAATTCACTAAACCATTATCTAAGTCTACTTACTCTACTAGTGGTGTCATTAAGTGCCCAAAGTTTGTTTGGTTCATTATTAGTATTATTGAATTCATGGTGTCTTATATTAAAAAAAAAAATTCATAAAGGCATGAAAATGAACTCCAAAAATTGTAAAACTTTATATAGTGTTTCTACAGGAGGGTATTAGTGTCCAGAAATTTTATAGACATTTTTGATGGTCGTTTTATATTTATTTGTAATTTAGGATCAAATAATATAGAAAATCCAAATAAATTGGTAAACAGTTTCTAAAATTCCCAATTTAATTTTTACAGGTTCTTATAATGTTCCTAAGGTTGAGAAAAATATTGGTTAGGAACTTTGAGTCCAATAACCCGAGATTATAATTTCATGCTCCAGTTTAATCAAAAATATGAAATAAATATCAAACAGTGTCCAAAATATCTGAAAATTTACATGGCTTTCTTATTCTGTGATTATATTCATAATAAAAATTTTCAGATTTTTATACCTTCCGAAAATGATTATTTGGAATTTAAAGCCATTAAATAACTATTTTTATAAATAAATAACGAATTGGTTCTAGCCCTTGGTATTTTACAGATTATCACATGCATGTGAGGGCTTTCAAAAGGAAAAATGTTAAAAATTTATTCAGAAGGGAAATAGGGGTATTGAACCCAAACAAGTTAAGAAATGTTGCACATTATAGTGCATGAGATGTAAATGTGGCTGAAGTTCATGAATTTGAGTAGCACATTCTGTGGGGTTTTAAGCCACGAAATTTCAGCCATCATTCACTGGATATGTTAAGCTTCTAAACTATTTTTCCCCAGATTTATGGTTGGGTTTAAGGCCACTGATCACGTAAAGTAAAAATGGTGATCACAGAAAAAGAGCTGTTCGCGCAACCATTTTGTAAAAATTGCCAAAACTCCGATATTTAATCTTTTACAGTGAGACAATCCTCCCTGTGGGTTTGAAAGCTAACTCGTGGAACTATCCAATACAAAAAGAATATCAGGATTTGGTTAAGTAATGACCGAGTTATGGTCGTTCAAATCTGAACAAAATAGTCTGGCAGATTGCATGTCTCCCCTGGTTGCTTTGAGTGCATTCTTAGGGCACTTTGACAAGAACAACATGCATGCTTCTGTTAAGGTCCGATTTCTTGCACATGCATGGAGTGAATGAGCATCCAAGATGTACTAGAAATGGTTTAAATGCTTTTGGTCATGCAAGAACACAAAAGAAATGGAGAAGAAGATGTAATATTGGGTTTTGAAGTCACATGAACACATGTGCATCTTTTTCACTCCTTGCATGGGTTTGATCCCGGATTTTCACCATCTCAAACACATGCATTGTGTTATGGTGAGAATCTACAAACCACAAGGGAAAAAGTAAGGATTTCTAGCCATAGAAGGGCATAGAATCCGAAGAGTAGTGAAGAAGAGGAAGTAAAATCATGAAACTATGAGGGAGGATTGTGTTGTTTACCTTGGTTTTGATCTTGAGAGAAGCAAGAACACTTCAAGACCTTCTCAATTTCGAAATTATGGCAGAGAATGGAGAATTTTCTGATGTGTAGGAGTGGTCTTGGAAGTGGGAGAGTTTTCTTGGAGAAGGAGTGTGAGATGGAGTGTGTAGGTGGTTCAAATGAGGTGTAATGATGGGTTTTAAGGCATGGGGGAGAGGGAAAAGCCTAATGGACGAAAATTTAAGAGGGATATGGTATTTTTATTGGTATTTGATCAAATAATAAAAGCCTCCCTTGAAATTTTATAAATCTAGATTTTAAATTTTATAAAACTCAAACATTTTCATAATCTCCTAAGGTTTTAATTATTGGGTTTTGTTGAGGTATTTACACTGGGTAATGACTTCCAAAAATTATATTTGTTGAATTGATTTATATATTGATAACCTATTATTTAATTTTTATAAAAATCAATTTATCATATTTCAACAATTCTAACAAGGATTCATAATATGTGATTGTAAGAATTTGATATTCTTGGATTTTACTTTTGGTTCACATTTCGAATCATGAAGTGTATGAATTTGTCATCAACTTTATAGTTGGTTCATATTATGATCTAATTTTTGTTCATATTAGCTTGTGATACTTAACCTTGTTAAGCATCAATTTGTTCCAATATGAAATTTTTTAGGGTTAATAACCTACCCTTGAGTTGTAATCTATCGAACATAGTTTTATGTTTAGACTTAAGGTTCAGCTTTGGCACTTTACCACTCAGTTGTTCCGAGGGATCTATTAAGTCACAAACCTAGTTCAACTTGTAACTATAGAGCCAAGTTAAGTGCACACAAGGAAATGACAAGGTTCTAGATGAGTATTGACCTGAGTTTTGGTGGATGTCACACTACAATAATTTATTATTTCCCCATTGTATTCACATTGTGATCTTTTCACATAAAAGGTAATGTAAAACTATATTTTTAGTTAATGATAGTCACACTTAGGAAAATATACACTCTTACAAGAAACAAACACACATTTCATTTGATGCCTTGGTAGAAGGCTATGTTTAGTAGAAAATATAGGATTTTATAGGAGATACAAACATTTACAAACATTTACAAACTTACATCAAGTACTTACAAACATCTTCATATAAACAATGACACTAAAATACTTATGGACTCACCAGCTTTAAAGCTGATCAACTCTTTCAAAATAACTTGTATTCTCAGGTCATCAGTAGACAGGTACCGATGCCAGGTTTTTGAGAAGATGGAGCTCGTTCAAGACCCATGTCTTATTTTTGATTTACATTTTTGGTGTCTTATAAACTTCACAGAATACACTTGTATGAAATTATATTATTAATGCATTGGATGATGTTGTTGCTTGTTTACAACTATGCTTTGTTGTGATACTGTACATGACGTCCTCCACCCCCGAACGTTTCCGCCGTTCCGGTTTTGGGGTGTGACAACAACCAAACAAGGAACAGGAAATGAAGCGGAGAGCACACATCCTATTACCTGTCGGATCCTATTGATATATATGTATCCTTTGATGTATACATTAAGGAATCATAAGGTTAGCATTATGGTCCCTTCTACTAAATGTAGCCTTCTACCAAGGCCTCAAATGTTATGTATGTTTGTTTCTTGTATGAGTGTGTATTTTCCCAAGTGAGACTCTCATTAACTAAATATAGTTTATACATTAATGAATATTTGAGAAGTTCACAGAGTAAATGTAATAGGGAAAGTAATGTTTTACCTCATCAGTGACACTGCTGGCTATAAAGTAATAAAATACCGACTCCAGGTAGTATTAAATGTACAATACACCTCGGGGAGTCGTTTTGCCTTTAATCCTTAGTCGGTTAATTAAAGGTTTAATGTGAACTCGTATGTAACCATAATGATCGACGACTGAGTAAAAGATGAACCTCCGGTGTCATATATAGTGAGGTGACATTTGTCACCCCTTGGCCTTATCGGTTGGGACTGTAGCTAGCAGTCAAGGTGTGGGAGTGTCTCTCCCGTATAGATCTATACACAAGATGCCTACTCTACCTCCAGGAGACTCTGGTTACAAATTGATACAACACTGTATTGTTGCATCCTTAAATAGTATGTCACATTAATTTATCGTATAACAGTGTTTGTATAGTATGTCATAGTGTAGTAATGTTCTTTCTGTACTAGTGTATAGTATTCTCTCTTGTATAGTGTATAGTGTGAAATGTTTCTCATAATAGTGTGTTCTGACTCATGTATGAACTTACTCTTTGTATGATTCATTGTACTAGAAGTAATGAATAGTGTCTTCCTAAACTATACCTATTATAGTTTACTAATGTTTTTCTTGAACTGTTATTTAAAAGACTCTTTTACCTACTAAGTTATGCTTGTACTTTAAAAACGGAGTTTTGTAAAACTATAAAGTAACATAACTTTAAAAGAGTTTTTGAAATGTGTTGATCACTTATAAAAGACATAAGTAATCTTTTGAAAGATATTTATAGCAAACATTTACACAATTATCATTGTGTTCGACTTGTATTCCCCCCCCCCCCCCCCTTAAAACATTGAAAACAGTTAAAAGATTCATTACGGGGTATGAACTCACCTGATGTGGGTGATTCAACGGATACACGCGTAAGGATGAGAAGTTCCACGAATGACGTCTCGAGACACAACAAGTCCTAAATGACATACATTGGCATATATTGACATAAATATAGTGCTTGGAAGCAAACCAATGCAAGGAAACACCTCACGGGACTAGGAAACACTTTGACTAAGTGTTGGAATCACATGTGATTCATCTAAAGGGTGTTTAAGGCCATAGTTTGATGTTTACGGCCAAGGCAGTTTACGGCCGTAAACTCATGGTCAAAGATGCATATGAGGGTGTTTGAAGGCTAGGGAAGCTTGAGGGACATTTTGCTCTACACAAGGATGAGAATGACCAACTCTACGGAGAGTGTTGAGGTGTTTACGGCCAAAGGGAGTTTACTGCTGGCTGTAAACTCTCTTAATGGTCACATTTAGGGTCTTAAAGGTAAGGAGTCTCAAGGGTTCCAGTGTTCTAAGGCTTAGCAAGAGTCTAGATGTGTTTAAGGTCCAAAACTTGACCATACTTGGAGTTTACGGCCAAGGGTGTTTACTCTTGGGCCGTAAACTCACTAAATGATGAGTTTGGTGATGATTCAAGGTCTTACAAAGCACATGGGAGTGTTCTAGCCTCAAATCCAAGCCTTAGGAAGAGTTTATGGCCAAAATGGCCTACTTATAGGGGTTTACGGCCATGGGAGATGGCTTGGCCGTAAACTCCTTTTGGGCTTGCTTTCTTGATGATTTCAAGGCTCTAAGGATGAGTCTTAACTAGATATCAAGTATAGGGAAGAGTGCTTACGATATAGAAGCTTGAAATGGTTGATTTTGGACAAGAACACTAGTGTGTGTTCTTGGTGTTCTTGGTGAAACTTGAAGATCTAAGAAAAGTTGATTTCCATGGATGAAATCAAAGTGTGTAACTAGGAGATGAAGTGTAACAACAAATCAAGGAAGAACACTTACCACTTTTGAAGATCTAGGATGGAAATTGGGATGGTAGTTAAGAGAGAATTGGAAGTTCTTGAGTTTGGAAGTGAAAGAATGGCTAGAAATGATCAAGGGTCATATATATACACTTGAGTTTACGGCCACATGAGTTTACGGCTGTAAACTCATTAGCATTGTGGCCGTGAACTCTCTTTGATGACGTTAAGGCTTGATTCGTTGTACAGTGTCTCTAGCAGGTACATTCTAACACTCATTCCTTTAGTGTCCTAGGGTCAAAACTCCTTAGAATGACCTTTAACCAGGCTAGAACTCACTACCAATGAGTCCGATACTCTGTTGAGTTGACTGACTGAGCTTTAAAAGCAAAAAAATTTCGGGTTGTCACATGTCCTCCTATCGGGTTGCATGAGTGAAGGCAATCCAAAAGGACGATGCTTATAATCGGGTCAAGTACATACCAAAATAGTTATGGCCTTAGACACCTAATCCAACAATCTCCCACTTGGATAAGTCTAATAACTATTTTGCAAGTATGACTTCAGAACCTGATCAGCAATCTTAGCTTTCAAAAGCCGCTGGCAACTCTGATCTTATCAGAAACGCGTCCTTTAGATAAGGGATCATATATTACTCCATTCTGGATATCATATGAACTGAGACATGGATTTTAATCATACTCTCTGTTCATGTGTTGTTTCCCGATTTCCGATTTATGATGACAGACTATAATTGAACACATCAACTTAGTCCCGGCTTGGCCAAGCGCTTAGGGGTGTCATCACTAAATCATCGAGGGGCCCACAAATATCGCTTTTATCCACTTTGGATAAAAGGAACGGATAAACTTCGACTCAAATGTTCGCTTGTACCTACTCATCAAATCACACACAACAATATGTTTTATAACAGCAAGTTACTGGTGCGTTTACATATTATCAATGTGCAACCGACTTGTAAATTACAACTCACACGTCTCGGTTTCAAGAATATAAGATATTATCGTCTCACTAATCACTCGTGATAAAATCCATGAAGTGATTCAAGTGAGCGTGGGTTTAATCCAATACTCTAATCCTATTACAGGAGCACTCATGAACACTATAGCAGATTTTGCTATGTCTAAAACGCTTTAGACAATCTACAGTCAGATTCATGACAATCTTCATTCATACCTACTTCCAAAGTATGATCGATTCTGGAAAGTTTGAATAATCTTATTATTCGGGAAGTCAAAACATGCAAAGTGAAAAAAAAAGAATAACACCAATCCTATATGCTCCCAAACTCTTGAGTATAAATAAGACACCTTTATTTAATCACCATATTGATTACTCATTATTCATTGTATAATGTTTTGGATAATCAACTTAATACTTGAACTATAACATTTGCTATCCCATGCTCTAAGCATGCATACTACGTTTACATATGGTCCTTACTTTGTGAAACAGATTAATAACATTTCCAATTATACTCATTTCACAATTCCCAATCCTTATCACAAGTGTAAGAATACCAAATTCTTGCCACTTTTAGAATACGTTTGATTCTAACATTTTATGCAATGATCCTTTTTGTAATATCACAACATAAAATTCACAAAGACTTTGTCAATGATATTATAAAGTGCTCCATTGGACATTGTTACAAGACAATTCCATAGATACGAAGTCTCACATTCAAAGTATATTCCTTTGAACATCCTTCTTGCATAAAAGTCTCTACTCTACATAGATTCTTAATATCCAACTCCCATTAAGGAAACATTTCCATATTTGCCATATGACAACACACTATAAATAGAATCCTATCTATTCATAATAATGTCAATATGGTCCATCCATTACTATACTTCCAACTGCCCACAAGTGACCAATCCTTGGCGAACCTTAGATTGTCCTTGACAGTTGTTTAATTATTTTAGTCATATCCGGTTCTAGTCCTTTTTCCCTCTTAATGCCCACGGCATTTGGAAAATTTAAAACGTTCGAATATTACCGCATATGCAATCGATCCTATACCCGAAGCATATGGGACACGATTCATAATGAAAAAACGTGATACTTTATCAGTTTCTTGCTATAATATTGTCATATATAGAATTCCTTTATGTTGAATATTTTCAACATAATATCCATATATGTCTTTTGACTAAATCTGGTTAAAATTTCTCAATCCAAGCCTTTAGATTTTGAAACAAAGTATAATATTCTCTCCCTTAATTATAGCAAAACAACATTTTCAACCCTTGCAACTTTGCAAAGTGAAACTTTTGTTTTTCTATAATTTAATTTTGCTAACTTGCAATGCTTAAAATACTAATCATGCTCCCAATAACATGATGACTATATCCATACCAGCATAACATTTATGCTCCCACTAGCTTTGACATGTACTCAGAAAACAGCTAAACTTCTAGAAAACAATACTTATTAACTTTTTTAACCAAAGTTCATGTTTCTGATATGAGATGCTTCGATAAGCTTTTATCTAAGTTCCTCAAACTCATACACCTTTCCTTAGATAACTCACATGTGTGTCTAAACAATTCTAGAACTTATAGCAATAAGTCTCGAATGTTCAAACTAATTGCCAAATCTCATAATTCGAACTATGAAGATGGATGTCGTAATCATAATCGAATTTGAGAACACAAATATCACAATTGCTATCTCCTTAAATCTCTCTTAGTGAAAGCGTTTCCTTACAATCATTATCCATGTGAATTTGTCATAACCATAATCATAAGGTAATGTTTGTGACAAATCCAAACTCTTATGGACACAACTTTTTCATTCTTTATTTCTTGCCATCAAGGGTCCTACCATCCTTCCAAGTTACTTAGAAGCTCACCTATACTAGTCAATGCACTTTCATTGAACAAGGTGTTAGCCTTTATGCAGTCATTTGAGAACTTGTAGAACTCATATGCATAAGTAACTTTGTTGGAATGGCATAGAAACAAAATTCTGACAACACGATAGGTTACAAACCTCAAGTCGTGTGCTAGTGTCTAATAGGTTTACTCTTGATTAGTTCTTGAACCTTTTCAAGATCATTTAGACTCCTACTAACCTCTTGACATATAAGATTCTTTTGTCAAGAAAAATTTCTTGACAAACAAATATTCAGGAGTTAGTGAGGATTCTTATCAAGACAAACACTACACACAATTGGTCTTAGTTGGTCTTTGTCTTATCCAAGACATCACAACTTACCAATTTCAAACGTGCAAGAGTAAGAAAAACATTTTTCTACTCCACATTTTATAAGTGTGTTAAATCTTCATAAGATGTGTCACTCAAGTCACAATCTTGGCGTATGACTCTAAGACTTGATTTTGGAATGAATTATGATTCACCTTTTGATTTAACCACTTCAATAGTTCCATATTCCTCTTCTTAGCCACACTAGTGTGTGACAACCCGAATTTTTTTTGCTTTGAAAGCTCAGTCAGTCAACTCAACTGAGTGTCAGACTCATTGGTAATGAGTTCTAGCCTTGATAAAGGTCATTCTAAGGAGTTTTAAGCCTAGTACACTTAAGGAATGAGTGATAGAATGAACCTGCTAGAGACAATGTACAACAAATCAAGCCTTAACCCCTTCATTTAGAGTTCACGGCCACAACACTTGAGTTTACGGCCGTAAACTCAAGGTGGGCCGTAAACTCCCCCTTTTAGACTCATATCCTTCATATTCTTCATTATTCTCATTTCCAAGTCAAGAAAGTCCCATTCTCTCTCAAGTATCATCCAACTTTTCATCTTAGATCTTCAAAAGTGTAAGTGTTCTTTCTCTAGTTTGTTGTTAATCCTTCTTAACTAGCTTCATCCTCATTATTCATCCATGGAAATCATGTTTTCTTAGATCTTCAAGAAACACCAAGAACACCAAGAACACACACTAGTGTTTTTGGCCAAAATCAACCCTTTGAAGCCTCTATATCGTAAGTATTCCTTCATTATACTTCATATCTACTAGGAAGTCTTGAATCACACCCTTGAAACATACATTTTCCCAAGAACATCTTGAGTTTACGGCCCAAGATCTTCCTTGGCCGTAAACTCAATGTTATAACATGTATGGACCATAAACCCTCCTAGATGCAAAGCTTGTGACCTAGAACCATTCATTGATGAGTATAGGACCTTAAACCACACTCGCTTCATAATGTCCATGAGTTTACGGCGGTAAGCTCCTTGCTTGGCCGTAAACTCATCAAAAGCCTTCCTTATGATGGTCTTTATCATCCTTGTGTAGAGAAATGGTCCTTAAAGCTTCCCTAGTCTTCAAACCAACACTTATGCATGTTTGTCCATGAGTTTTCGGCCGTAAACTCCCTTTGGCCGTAAACCCATGGTAGTAAACTCATATTAGTGCCATTCCACTTTCCTTTGATGAATCACATGTGATTCCAATACTTGGTCAAAGTGTTTCCTAGTCCCGGAAGGTGCTTCCTTTCATATAGTTGCTTAGAAACACTATATTCATGCCAATATATGTCAATATATGTCATTTAGGACTTGTTGTGTCTCGGGACTTCATTCGTGGAACTTCTCATCCTTACACGCGTATTCGTTGAATCACCCACATCAGGTGAGTTCATACCCATATGGAATCTTTTAAACTGTTTTAAATGCTTTTAAGGGGAGGGAATACAAGTTGAACACAATGATAATTGTGTAAATGTTTGTTATATATACATCTTTCAAAAGATTGCTTATGCCTTTTATAAGTGATCAAAACATTTCAAAAACTCTTTTAAAGTTATGTTACTTCATAGTTTAACAAAACTCCGTTTTTAAAGTACAAGCATAACTTAGTAGATAAATGAGTCTTTTCAATAACAGTTCAAGTAAAACATTAGTAAACTATAATGGGTATAGTTTAGAGATTCAGTTCATACTAGATACAATACACGATAACAGAACGAACATACTATATGAGAAACATAACATACTATATGAGAAACAGAACGAACATAATAAGTTGCTATAGCATGGAACAACTACAGGATCTAATTATACCAATGAATCACTAACTCATTTTGTTGGATAAGTGTCTCAGTTCATAACTATTTTGGTATGTACTTGACCCGATTATGAGCATGGTCCTTTTGGGTTGCCTTCACCATAGCAATATGTAGGATGAATTAAGGAGAGAGAAAGGTTTAATTATGATTTATTAATATATTATAAGAATAATATATTAAAGGAGAAATCATATTGTTTAATTAATATTAGTCAAGAATTAATTAAGAATTAATTTTGTGACTAAAAGAGATTAATTAAACTTAGGGGACTGGGTTTGTAATTATAAGATAATTACGATTGGGCTATGGATCACCTAATAATATATAGGTTGGACGAATTCTATTGGAAGCCCATTAGAAATCGTCCATGGGATATGTTAAAGGAGTCCATGGGCTGCTTAGGGCCTAAGCAGTCAGATTAGGGTTTCCTAGTTGTAAACCCTAATAGCCTAAATGTATATAAAGGACCCTTAAGCCCCAAAAACGCGAAGTAAGTAATCCTTTAGGGTTTCTAGCCGTTTTTGGTGCCTCCTCTCTCCTCCCTCTTTATCCAAGTTGCTTAGTGGTGTTTGTGACTCCATTAGAGGTGCAACACTTGAGGCACTAAGCTTTCTGAAGCCAATCAAAGCAAGGATTGATTGTTATTGCTATATGACAATCAAAGGTAATTACTAAACCCTTACTTCAGTTCTTATTTGATAGATTTAGGGTTTGTGAGTCTTGGATTCATTGCATGTACAATAGCGAAACCTAGATCCAAGCATTAGGGTTTGTATGAGCACATAGGATTGTTCTTATGCTTAAAACCCATCAGTGGTATCAGAGCCTTGATTGGTTTCTGTTGTATGTGATGCAATTGTCGTTTTCTGCTGAAAATCAATTTTTTTCGCCTCTGCCCGACTCAACTCGGCGAGTCAGTATCTGGACTCGGCGAGTTGGCCCTACTCGGCGAGTTCAGGACTGACTCGGCGAGTCCGGGAGTCAGACAGAGTATATTTCGGGATTTACTTGCTGTTTTGCTGTAGGATTGATGCCAAAATTGTTTTTTGATAATAGAATCCGAATTTTATTTTATGTAAATGATTATCCTTACCAAAACAAAAGATATTTTCAAATCTTTTGAATAATTGTTTCTTTATATGATAAATATGGATTATTCAAATTATTTGGTAATTATCTTGTGACTAAAATTGGATTAGGTCGAATATATATAATCACTAAATTAATTGTTTGATTTATATTATTTGTTATTTGATCCCTTGTAAGTTTGAATAGTTTCAAATTACTCCCTTTAGGTTTTATAGTTTAAATTTGAACTTAAAAGTTTTGTTTTTGAAATTTAAATAGTTAAACCCTAATGTTTTGAAAAGTTTCAAAACTTGCCCTCAAGTTTTGGAATTTAAATTTTTTGATTAAAAGTCTAATTTTGAAATATTTAAATTCTAAACCCTAATGTTTTGAAATGTTTCAAAACTTGACCTCAAGTTTTGGAATTTAAAATTTAGATTAATAGTTTAATTATGTAAAATTTAAATTCTAAAACTCTAGTATTTTGAAAAGTTCAAATCACTCCCTCATGGTTTTGTTAAGTTAATTAAAAGTTTAATTAAAAGAGAAAGTTAATAAAACCACCTAGTATTTTAAAAGTGTAAAATACACCCTATACTATATATATGTAACATTAAAAGTCTAATATTATATATATGAGTAAAGAGTCAGTCTTACCATTAGTAGGCCTCATTCACGAAGCTGGTCTATAAGGGGTGTTTAAGGAAATTGCCTATAAAATGGCGATTGAATGGGTATCCACTCTTACCCACCGCACTCTTGACTAGTGGAGGGTCGTTAGCCGAACGGGTAGGATAGGACGAAACCTTCCATTATAAGTATAATGAAGTACAAAGTAACTAAATGCTTTTACAAATTCCCAATCTTAGATACTTTAGGGCAAAATGTGAATTCGTATGCTAATCCATGGAATTACACTTCGTACCCTTGTCAAACGTTAGTGGAGCCTGTGTGGCAAACCGACACACTAATTTGGGATTGACATTGGTGGCGAAGGGTGGCTCGATGTTTATCATAGACCAATAGAGCGTGTGTGGCTAACCGACACATTGATTAGGTGATAGTAGCAATTGGGTGCACCACGTGATTCGTATGGTTATTCACACCTTGTTTGTGATCCTCGGCATCCCAGTCGCAAACTTGAAGGGCATAATCGAGATTAAACATGCCATTGAAAAGATCAATGAATCTCAAAAGATCTAGGAGTTTCAATTCATTTAAAACTTAAAAGTCTTTTTCGTTTTTCATGGTGGAAATTGGTAAATTGTCATTTACCTACCTTCAAATATTCTGCAACTAGATTACGGCATCCCTCTTCTAGGTTGTAGAGTATTGTGTTGGATCCTAGCCTTGATGTTTCATTTGGGTGTTACATCAAGGATTCTTATCAACTAACTTAAATTTTCTCCCGTTTTGTAGATGTCTAAATCTTACAATGGTCTTCTCAAGTCCCTTGGAACAAGCTTTCCAAATGAAGATGACGTTCCACGATACGATCAAGGAAATGAGAGTCATGCTTCACTTCCTCCACCTCCTCCAATTATTCTCCCTGACCCACAAGTTCAAAGGCTTGAAAAGTTCAAGCTCACTCAAGCCCTTTTGGCAAGTAAACACGAAGATGGGAAACCTGTGTGTGCACACATCTTAGAGATGAAGTCACACATTGATAGGTTAAGGATGATGGGTGTCGATATCTCAGAAATGTTGGCTGTTGATTGGGTTCTTCAGTCACTTCCTGAATCATATAGTGAGTTCGTTAGAGAGTACTATATGATGGACCATGACGTGACCCTCATTGATTTGACCTATTTGCTTATAGTTGCTGAATCAGAAATGATTTGGCGTGCTGATCAAGCAAATTTGTTTGGCAAATCAAACTCCCAAAGTTCAATGGACATTGAAAATGGTGACATTGGAAATCCAGAAAAGGTAAATTCTGAGATAGTTCTTTGTGCCATTCCAAAAGAGTCCATCTGCTTCTACTGCCAAGAGAAGGGACATTGGAGACGAAGCTGCCCTGTTTACCTGAGAGATCTAAGAGATGGGAGAGTCAAGACGTATGGCTCTACTTCAGGTAAAATCTATTAACTAACTCTATAAGTTCCTATTCTTTGATTCTTAATACATGATGTGATAAGATTACATTTTGATGTTTTGCAGGATCGAAGAAAAGAGAGGAAGCTTAAGGCAGAAGCGTGTTGAATCTGATCATGAAGAAATGGATTTCGATCGCATGGACTCGAGGATCATATTTTTGAGCTGCTACTCTAGAGTTAGTATAGATTGATAAGAAATATGTAATAGCATAGTTTTTCAGTTGAATTACATTGTAAGGACAAGTTTTTCCGCAATAAAATAAATTTTGATTTTGTCTTATCCTTGCAATGGTGTGTATGAAAAATTGATGATTAATTGTTTCTATAATGGATTTGATTCTTAATTATGTTATTTGTGGAAATGTCGAGAATTTGCCAAATAAGGGAAGATTCTCATCGCCCAAGTTTCAGTTGTACAGAAACTTTGAATCCTGGAACTTGGTTGCGTGATGAATGAGAAACTTCATATTTGGAAATTAGACTAATTCTTTGACAAAGTGTCAAGAGAAGGACTAGGAGATCGAGTACACTAGGTTGTGCGTTGATCAAGTCCACCACAAGAGTGATAAAGATATTCGTCATGATTTACTAAAGTTTAGTAAATATGGTTATACTTATAAGATTAAGTATAATTCTGAGTTGATTGAAAGAGTTTCAATCAATAGCAGAACAAATAAGAAGAATCAAGTAGGCAGAAAGATAAAAGTTTCTCTATTCTAAGAAGAAGGGAGAGTACCTTTTATTGTGTTTTATGATAAGTCTTAATGATTAAGAACCATATCTCAATTGATCCTCTAAGTGAGTCTTAGTGCAATTGCATGTCTAAGTAGAGGAATCGAGAATTGTAGAAATGGTTAAATCAAGAAGTCGATCATACTTTGTTCCAATATCAAGTCTTAGAGTCAAGATTCTGACATGAGTGACAAGTCTTAAGTAGGTTTATAACACTCGACAAATGTGGAATTTGGAAAAGTTTTCTTATTCTTGCATATTTGAAATTGGTAAGTTGTCATGTCTTGGATAAGACAAAGACCAACCAGGACCAATTGTGTGAAGTGTTAAACTTGACAAAAAGGCTACACTTACTCTTGAATATTTGTTTGTCAAGAAATGTTTCTTGACAAGAGAATCTTATATGTTAAGGAGTCAGTGGGAGTCTTAATGGTCTTGAAAAGTTTCAAGAACAAATCAAGAGTAAACCTAGTTGATCATCACTAGCACGCGACTTGAGGTTTATAGCCTATCGTGGATGGCATACTCTTTTTCTGTGCCATTCCAATTGAGTTAATTATGCGTGTGAGTTCTATGAGTTCTCATTTGAATGCATAAAGACAAAGCACCTTGATCAATGGAAAGTACATTGATATGAAAGGGTGAGTTGCTTGGAAAACATGGTGGCCATTCATGTTACCATGAGGCAAGAAATCGAGATTGAGCACGTTCGGTCCATATGAGTTTGGATTTGTCGCAAACTTTGGTTTTGACAAATTCACATGGATAGGAACACATACATCATAAAATCTAAGTGTCATAAGGTTTTCCTCCTTCATGAAAATGATTGTGAGGAAATGCTTTCACTAAGAGAGATTTTAAGAAGATAGCAATTGTGAAAATTGTATTCTCAAATTCGATTATGATTACGGCATCCCTTTTCATAGTTCGAATTGTGAGATTTGGCAATTGATCTGAATATTTGGGACTTAGTAACTAAATTCTGAATTGTTTAGACACACATGTGAGCTAACTAAGTCAAAGGTGTATGAGCTTAAAAAGCTTAGATAAAGGCTTATCAAAGCATTAGGTATTAGAAATATGAACTTAAGGAATTCAATAAGCATTGTTTTCTAGAAGTTTAATTGTTTTCAGAATACATGTCGAAGCTAGTGGGAGCATAAGTGTTATGCTGGTAAGAAAATAATCATCATGTTAGTGGGAGCATGATTATTATGGTAAGTATTGCAAGTTAGCAATATTAATTATAGAAAACAAAGATTCACTTTGCAAAGTTGCAAGGGTTGAAAAGTTGTTTTGCTATAATTAAGGGAGAGAATATTATACTTCGTTTCAAAATTCTAAAGCTTAGATCGGGAAATGTTAATAAATTTAGTCAAGGATACATAGTGCATTCTCAAAATTCGATTATGATTACGGCATCCCTCTTTATAGTTCGAATTGTGGGAACAGGGCACATAAAATATTATGGCAGAAGGCTGATAAGGTATCACGTCTTTATGTGAGACTTTATGCATCGTGTCCAATACGCTTCGGGTATAGGATTGATTGCATATGCTATAATATTTGACCATTCTAAAATTTTCCAAATGCCTAGGTCATTAAGAGGGAAAAAGGACTAGAATCGGTTTTGACTAAAATAATTAAACAACTATCAAAGGACGATATGAGGTTCACTGAGGATTTGTCGCTTGTGAGTAGTTGGAAGTATAGTACTGGATGGAATATATTGACATTATTATGAATAGATAAGATTCTATTAAGAATCAGTTGTCATATGGTAAATATGGAAATGTTTCCATTAATGGGAGTTGGATATTAAGAAATATGTCTAGATTAGAAACTTTTATGCGAGAAGGATGTTCAAAGAAATGTATTTTGAATGTGAGACTTAACGTCTATGGAGTTGTCTTGTAACAATTTCCGATTGAATACCTTGTAATTTCATTAGCCAGGTGTTGGTGACTTTTGTGCTATGACATTACGAAAGAATCATTGCATAAAAGTGTTTTTATTTACGCTCAAAATTTTTGGGACCAAATAGGATTAATATTATTATTGCGTTTCATTTTGCATGTTTTGACTTCCAAGAATAACTAGGTTATTCGAACCTCCACAGTCGGTCATACGTTGGAAGTAAGTATGAAGGAAGACTGTCATGAATCTGTCTGTAGATTGTCTAAAGTGTTTAGACATAGCAGAAGTTTGCCGCAGAGTTCATGAGTGCTTTGATAAGATTAAAGTATTGGATTAAACCCACGCTCACTTGAATCACTTCATGGTTTTATCACGAGTGATTAGTGAGACGATAATATTCTATATTCTTGAAACCAAGACGTGTGAGTTGTTACTTGCTGATCAGTTGCACATTGATGATAAGTAAACGCACCAGTAACTTGGTGTTATAAAACTTATTGTTGTGTGTGATTCGATTAGTAGGTGCAAGCAAACATTTGAGTCAAACTGTATCCATTCCTTTCACCCAACGTAGGATAAAAGCGATATCTGTGGGCCCCTCGATGATTTAGTGATAACAAAGGAAAGTGCTCGGCCGGGCCAGGACTGATTTGATTTGTTCAATTAGTCAGTCGTCATAAATCGGAAATCGGGAAACGACACATAGACTGAGAGAATGATTTCAATCCATGTCTCATGTCTATACGATATCTTGTAGAATGGAGGAATATATAATCCTTTATCTAAAGGACACGCGTATCTGATAAGATCAGAGTTGACAACGGCTTTTGGAAGCTATGATTGCTGATCAGGTTCTGAAGTCATACGCATAATAGTTATTAGACTTATCCAAGTGGGTGACTGTTGGATTAGTGTCTAAGTCCATAACTATTTTGGTATGTACTTGACCCGATTATAAGCATGGTCCTTTTAGGTTGCCTTCACCATAGCAATATGTAGGATGAATTAAGGAGAGAGAAAGGTTTAATTATCATTTATTAATATATTATAAGAATAATATATTAAAGGAGAAATCATATTGTTTAATTAATATTAGTCAAGAATTAATTAAGAATTAATTTTGTGACTAAAAGAGATTAATTAAACTTAAGGGACCGGATTTTTAATTATAAGATAATTACGATTGGGCTATGGATCACCTAATAATATATAGGTTGGACGAATTCTATGGGAAGCCCATTAGAAATCGTCCAAGGGATATGTTAAAGGAGTCCATGGGCTGCTTAGGGCCTAAGCAGCCAGATTAGGGTTTCCTAGTTGTAAACCCTAATAGCCTACATGTATATAAAGGACCCTTAAGCCCCAAAAACGCGAAGTAAGTAATCCTTTAAGGTTTCCGGCCGTTTTTGGTGCCTCCTCTCTCCTCCCTCTTCATCTAAGTTGCTTAGTGGTGTTTGTGACTCCATTAGAGGTGCAACACTTGAGGCACTAAGCTTTCTGAAGCCAATCAAAGCAAGGATTGATTGTTATTGCTATATAACAATCAAAGGTAATTACTAAACCCTTACTTCAGTTCTTATTTGATAGATTTAGGGTTTGTGAGTCTTGGATTCATTGCATGTACAATAGAGAAACCTAGATCCAAGCATTAGGGTTTGTATGAGCACATAGGATTGTTCTTATGCTTAAAACCCATCACATTTTTCTAAACAAAAGGTGATAGTTATATTGGGTATACATGATCATATAACTTTAATGTGAATTACACGGCTTGCAATTGATTGCAGAGGTCGCGTTTGGTTCCCTTAATCTCTAGACAGGGAGAGCGTATAGTAGGGGTACTAGCCTTCACATTATGAACAGTATAAAACAAACATGTTTTAAGGTCATCAGTACATCCGTATGTCATTTTAAACGACAACTGTGTACTTACATTTCCCATTACTTTCATAAAGTGACAGTACCACTTGAAAGTCAAATGCAAACTATTTTCGAGTTAAGATAGTTATAAACTAGGGAAAACTTACATTTTACAAACGACAAACAGAACAGTCGAGTCAAGTACATTCAGAAGAAAGGGATTATAATGCTAACCTTATGATTCCTTAATGTATACATCAAAGGATATATATAACAAGAGGATCCGACAAATAATAGGATGTGTGTTCTCCGCTTCACTTCCTCTTCCTTGTTTGGTTGTGGGCTTGGAACGGATTCACCCAATCTATTATCTATTCGATTTTAGATATATATAGGTTCAGTATACATTAAGTCATCATAAGGGTACCAGGTATGGGTCAAGTCATAGGACACAAAGTCAATGCACAGTTTTCTAGTACAAAACATACTTTCCAAATCAGAACTTTTGGTATACAAAACTAGAAACTTCCCAGTAAAGGGTTTAATCCATTTTATTAAACCAGTATAAACTTAAAGGACTTTAGGTGATTAATTCTATAATACCATAGTTTATACATCATGATTATATATCATTAATACCCAACAGGTAGTTGGATGTGTGCTTTCCGCCTTACTTCCTGTTCCTTGTTTGGTTGTGGGCTTAGGGCAGATTCACCCAATTAACTATCTATTCGATATTAGATCATATATAGCCAGTATAAACTAAGTGATTATAGAAGTAATCACTGTGGTCACCATATTATTATAAGAAATAAGGGTTTTCTTAAAGAATCTTTTCATTAAATATAAAGGAACTATTACAATTAACTCCATGAGTAACAAGTGAATACGCCAGGGTTATATACAACAATGATCTAACAAACAATGGGATGTGTGCTATCCGCCTTACTTCCTGTTCATTGTTTGGTTGTGGGCTTAGGGCAGATGCGCACAATCGATTTTTTGTTTACTCTGAGTCTTATATAACTTGTATCCATTTAGTACTCATAGAAAGGGTTGTAAAGTCATTTTTACTTATCTTTCATTAAAGTAGGAAATATAGGATTTTCTAGAGGAACATGCGAACTTTTCTAAGCAGAACTTACAACTTACTACATTTTCAACTACATTTTACTACAACGTTTTACAACTTACTTACATCACTAAAATCTTATGAACTCACCAGTTTAATTGCTGATCAACTCTTTCAAATAACTTGTATTCTCAGGAGACTAATAGACAGGTACTCGTGCTGGGAATTCAGAAGATGGACCAGTATAGCTTCAAGTCTTGTTTGTTATTTGCTTATGTATTCCGTGTTTTGTGAACACACACATTGTAAAGACTTTCTTTCTAATGAAATGGTTGTTCATTACTTTTCTTACTATAATGCATATCTTGTGATACTAAACATGACGTCCTCCACCCCCGAACGTTTCCGCCGTTCCGGTTTTGGGGTGTGACAGATTGGTATTAGAGCATTGTTTATAGTGAACTAAGTATATCAACCGATAATAGATCTACAACTATAAATACAATGGGGCTTAAGTGCTCTGGATAATGATATATTTTAAGAGTATAACGATAAGTTATAAAAATATACCTACTTGCTTATACATGTAGATCAAGTGTCACAAGAAGAACAGAACTAAAGTATTTAAAGGTTGAACACTGTCGTCAAAACTGAACAGTTATGTAATCATAGCTAGGATCAATATAGCCTGATCAACTATATTCATCCGAGATGTGACCGACATGTGTTTGGGAGTGATATGGTGTTGCAACAGTCTTAAAACTTACCTAACATCAGTCAAGAGAATACTAGATCAAGTACATTAGAGTTAGAATACTACAGGAGTATTCTATGATACCATAACGCGATAACAAGTTTGAAACATACCAAGTACATTACGTTAAAATACTATAGGAGTATTTTAGGCCATATAAATAACTTATGTGATAACTTAAAAGACCCTTACGGATAGGTCTATAATCTTGCAATGTATACTCCCAAGGTTATATATAATTGAGATTTTATAGACTTAGAATTTGTGATCTACGCTTCACTACCTGTTCCTTGTTTGGTTGTGATTTTGGAGTAGGATCATTTATTCGAAGGTCTATTTAATCTTGAATTATATACAACTTGTATACATTGTACAATTATAGAAGGACTCTGTAAGGATCACCCCATAAAGTTACCCTAAATCTCATAGATTCTTTAGTCACTTCCATTCTCGCACGACAAGCCCAGATAGATGTAACCACTTCCTCATAGTAGACAACATAAGAGTCAGGAGGAAACAAGAGCAAGTTTATGAGGAGCTTTCAAAGAGGGATCAACAGAAGTAACCAAAACGTCTTACACGTCACACTAATAAAAAATAATCTTGTTAACTTAATGAGCGAGTGGAGACACTGCTCACATTATGTGTTAGGATTATTTTCTTACATGCAGTTGGTAATAGTTATTCAGGTAACATATATTAATTCGAGGATAGCCATTTATAATTCATAAAGTTTATGTGGTATAGACTTTTTATGAATTGTTTCTAGAACCCTGAGGAAGTCAGGACCCAATACACCCAGAACTAGGATAACCTTGTCTTTTCAGCTTTCGGCTTGTGTCCATTCCTTTAGACTTATTCCGTATCATCTTTGTATTCTTTTAGCAAATATGCCTCCTCGCAGACCAAACAGGCGCACTATTCCAATAACTCCAACACCTTCTCCACAAATCGATGCAGCAACTCTAAATGCTGCAGTAGCTGCGGCTGTGGCAACAGCCATGCTCAATATCATCCTACCAGTTCCAGCAGAGGTGGAACACCTGTTCATTCTACTCAAGGTGAGGTTCCTGTGCGCTTGAGAGAGTGCTCCTACAAGGACTTCACCAACTGCAAACCCCCTCCCTTTAATGGGAATGGTGGAGTCATCACTCTGATGCGATGGTTCGAGAAAACAGATTCGGTCTTCGAAATCTGTTCGTGCCCAGAAGGGAGCAAAGTGAAGTTTGTTGCCTGCACCTTCTCCAACAAAGCCCTAACATGGTGGAACAGCCATGTTAAGTCGCTGACCCTATCAGTGGCTAACTCAATAGGTTGGGAAAACCTAAAAGACTTAATGCTAGAAGAGTACTGCCCAAGGGGCGAAGTACAAAAGCTGGAACAAGAACTATGGGAGCTCAAAATGGTCGGCTCAGACATAGTGGCCTACACTAACAGGTTTTATGACCTGGCAGCACTATGCCCCGGGATGGTTACCCCGGAGAGCATGAAGATAGAACGATACATTTGGGGTCTGACTGCCCCGACCCAAGGAGATGTGTTGTTCTTCTAACCCAGCCACATTTGGTAGCGCCAAACGCCTGGCCCAGCGACTCATTGACCATGGAGTCCACCATGGTGTAGAAGTCCTCATTCCCGAGCCATCAAAGGGAAAGGACTATAATCAGAAGTCGGGGAACAAGAGGAAGAAGAAGCAAACTACACAAGAACCCCCGCAATAGCAACAAGCGAGTATTATGTACGCTGCCACAACGCCTGCTGCTCCAGCACCTGCCAGTCGATATGCTGGAACCCTCCCGAAGTGTGGAAAGTGCAACTATCTGATGGGTTTTAAAGATTCTAACACTCTTATGGTGTACATGCAACCCTAGAAACCTTGGATCTATGTTTGACTATGATACATGCAAATAATTATTTTTCCAAGGTTCTCATCCTATCTAGCATGGCATGGGGAACTTGAATCAAATAAAGCTAGTAGAATTACTTACCTTGTAGTTGTAGTTGATTGCTTGGAGTTTTAGAGCCTAGCACCAATAGTGTGGATGCCTCAAATGGAAATCACAAATCACCACAAACTTGGAACTTTGAGAGAATAGTAATCACCTTCTTGAAATCGGCCCTCTTAGTTTACACACATCAACTAGTGCAATTTCAAGAACCAAAGCCTCCTTTATATAGTGTGGTGGATTAGGGTTACATCCATGTAAACCCTAATACCCATGTCTTTTCATTTCCATGAGATCCATGGGTTAAAGCTCCATGGAGTATCCATGGACTTTCCATGCAAGCCTAACCCATTCCAAATAAGCATTAGCCCACACAATATAAATACAAGAGCCCATATTTAATTAGTCATTCTTTTGATCTCTAAATTAATTCTAAATTAATTATATATCAATACTAATTAAATAATATGATTTTATATTAATATATTAGGACTTATAATATATTAATAAATCATAACTTATACTATTCTCAAACGATTATCCATAAATTGTTCGGGTGAAGTGCAACCCAAATTGACCATGTCGGGTCGGGTCAAGTACATACCAAATATAGTTATGGACTTAGACACTATATCCAACACTATCACCACACCGGAGTATGCCGGTAAATGCGGTGTCTGAACTACCACAAAAAGGGACACACAGTCCGTTTCTGCAGGGCACCGGCGAAACCGATCTCCCAAGTCCCCGAAGCTGAAGAAAACCAAGCCTGTTATGGTTGTGGTGAGACTGGACACAATCAGAGGGACTGCCCGATAGCAAAGAACTCAGGAGCGGATGGACGCATTATGATGATCACCGCAGGGGAATCTACCCCAGAGTCGTCGACGAGCAGCGGTACGTTTTTGAAATAGTAATTACTTTGAAAAATTAATTTATATTCATATAAGATTAAAACTTGGGGGATAACACTTAAAAGTAATTATAATAACTCACATATTGAAATAGATCACAGTATTCAAGAGAACTAAAATATCCGTTTAGAGAAGCTATGATGGCGTAGCATATACATCATGGTTGTGAATAACTAAGCGGCTGCAGGCTTAGAGTGAGTGATTCCGCCTTAATTCCTGTTCCTTGTTTGGTTGTGGATTTGAGGCAAAGTCAATCAGTCGACTGTCTTATTCATCTTAAATATTCATAACTTGTATATAACAGGCGATCGTAGTGGTACCGAGGAGGATCATGATATAAAGTATCATCACCAATTATCAAAGCACTTTCATTTGTATGTATGCACACATAGCGGTACGATACGTAGGAGTGTTAACATCAAAGGGAAAAAAAAAATTCCTGGATCATTTACAAAGAGTACATTTTCGAACACACTTGGAGTACATTATCGAACACACTAGGGATACATCAGCGTATAACAGACATTTCTTTCAAATCGGCCAGACTTTTTTCAGTAAAGAGTCTTTTCCTATCTTTCGTCATGAGTTGGCGTGGTCCTCACCATACTAAGTTCATATGTTCCTATCGGCTCGATCGGCAAGTTCTCGAAACTTTCGTCATTCATATCGACAGTCCGACCTAACCCTCAGTTTTATCTTTCGTATTCTAAACCCCGAAGTGCTCGTGCGAGGCGTACTTTGTCCTCCGAAGCCTTATCGTCAGATGTCCGCAGACCGTCACGAAATACCACTCGTCCAACAGACCAAGTTCGAGCAAAGAGGCTATGGACGAATACAGCCCACCTATCACTATTCAGTGTATACGCGAGGGTGGTATATGATTATGATTACGCAAATTTAGTATGTGTGTTTCCGCCCTATCTCCTGTTCCTTGTTTGGTTGTGGACCTGGGGCATAGTCGCACATCCGACCGTCTTACTAATCCTAATTATATACGACTTGTATACACGAGGTAATGATAAATGGACCAAGTACGAATCCTATCATGAACACCAGGGCAAAGTTGCCAGGTCTACGAGTAGGTATTCTGCCAATCAGAGGAGCGCAAACCCCAGCAGTACTGCTAAGAAAGCTAATTTCGGGACAAAATTCCATCTAACGGAGGGATGATGTGACAACCCGAAATTTTTTTGCTTTCAAAGCTCAGTCAGTCAACTCAACTGAGTGTCAG